>NC_139996.1:40399242-40768123 GCF_964263955.1 Coregonus lavaretus | reverse complement strand
GTGAACACAATGCTTTGTTATTGCAGTGTATATTCACGATGAGGAAGCCAAGGGAAGAGGGCTTGTTCAGTAGGCTTTCACTTGTTGTGTTGGGTGAGTTGTTTTGTGTGAGGAGAATGCTATCTTGTGACTGAGGTTGCATTATCCAATAAAACATGATTAGCCAGTATGGTGGGATCTTTTTTTTTTACAGAGCAATAATGAAGTAATGAGAAGATGGTTGAACGTGAAGACTGAAACAGTGGCCTGGGTTTGTTGGAGACTACAACTACATTCAGATCATAAAGAGAGTGACTAAAGGCCACGTGAGGCCATTCTGTGGTAGATGCCTAGTCTCCTACAGCTGTGCAGTGGGAGATTCTAGCCACAGAGGCAGAGTTTAACAGGGTTCCCATGATACTGAGGCTGAACTGACGACAGGCCAGACACAGACATGCAGGTGCAAGTTGCAGGCAAAGACACCATATCACACACACACATACATTGTGCACGCACCCACACATTGCGTACACACACACACACGCACACACACACACCAGTCCTGTAGCTGCACAACATGCCCTTGTGCTAACCCTCGCCTTCCTAAGCAACCACAACACTCTACAGAGCCTATTCTCTCTACCCTCCACCCTGTCTTTTACCTGAAATTTCTGTCTGGCCACAAAGTACTTCATTCTCCGGAGTACTTTGACTGCTGCTTTGTGGGCGTGAGACAACCTGAGGGAGACAAACAACATTTGGTTGCACTGTTGAGAGGAGAACTGGCAAGAAGCATTTAATTGTTCATGACGCTGTATCCTGTGCATATGACAAATAAACATTGATTTGATTTGTTCCAGCACACAAGGGGTTAAGCCTGCAGAAGTTTCCCCCGTCTCAGTTGTATTTCCTTATAAATGCAACCTGGCTTGTTTTCTGCTCTGAAAACAACAGAACATTTGTACAACTTGCCATTCTAATCGGCTTGTACTGCATTCATTTATGCAGAATGTGTGTCCCATGCAATGGCAAAACACATGTGGCCTCGAGGGCTAGGAGAGTCTCCCTCCCTACCACACACACATACACACACACAAACACACACCCACAAAAGACACCAACACACACACACAAACGTATGCACGCACGTGTGTGAACGAACACACACACACACACACTCTCAAACACACACACACACCATATGATCTCATCCTCTGGAACTAAACAGGTTTCTCATACAACTCATGGATGTTGAACTCTGATGAACTTGTTGTTCCTCTGTAAGTTTCGCCACATTAATAAAAACTGTGAATTTGTGTCCCTCTGTGAATCTGGAAGAACAAAACAGCTTGTGTAATCTGAGTCACACACACACACAAACACACACACACACACACATACACGCAAAACACACACACTGGCTCAACTCGCCTCATCTGTGTCAACAAATGGGAAAACCACCAGCACTAAACTAAGCACCATAACAGCAGACACTATACACTAGCTATAGCCACAAGGGCACAGACCCACGTCTTCCATCACGCAAGTGCTTTGGATGATGTGTTGATGTTCGCTTGGCTTCACTGTCTAAGCTGAAAAGCACAACAAGATGCACACAGATCTGGTTAAAAAACTAAAATATGTTGTTGTGAGCCAAATGTGACTGTTGTGGATGAGACGACCATACATGGGTGTACGTGTGAGTATGATACTTAGATGTGTGTGTGAAGGCAAAACTTGGGTGGGTGTTTATGTGCGGTTCGACTGCTGACAACTTCCATGGGTCATGAGGTCATGGCTAGAGGACGACCACAGAGCAGTAGAGGAAGTGGTGACCTGCTAGCTAGATCTGCAAATAGGCCCTCAGAGTCTATTCTAAAACCGTTCTGATTATTTTGGTCCATGTATAGAATGTGTGCCCTCTCATTTTACAGTTTAACATTCATGTAGTGGTTTCATATTTCTGTACTGTTATTATAAGCGGGAGGTAAGCTTGGCTTCTTCTTTATATGGTGTCGAGTAAAGCTTAAACCATGTATTTAGATTGTAGGTAGGTATTGTAGTTAGGTATTGTAGGTAGTTTATCTAGGTAGTTATTGTAGGTATTTATTGTAGGTATGTATTGTATTCGGCTGAGCCCGGTGAAGCACGAGGCTAGCTAACCCACTACCTGGACCAATAAAGCTAGCTAGCTAGCGGGTAGCTACTGGTAACTATTAGCAACTGTGGATAGTTGTTTCCAATGTTATTTCACGCTTAAGAGTACCTGTAATTATGCCAGCTAGCTACCTACCATTCAGCTGTTTTTATAACCTCATTATCTGAAAAGTTAACGTTAGGTAGTTAGTAGCTACTGTACTCGAAATTTAGCTAGCTTGTTGCTACCTGGATAGCTAACTAAACAATAGCTGTAACGACCTAGCTGTAATTGTTTGGAGACGCTTTCTCTCCATTGGGACAGACGCGAACTGGCTAAATCGATTCAGTAGCTAGCTTTACACTTAACTAGCTAACAGTAGCTACTAAGGCTAAGTTATAACCTACATTTATTGTAATTTTATTTTTACATACTGGTAACCAGAGTCGTTCAAAAGGAATTCAAGACATGGGTGACTAGTTAACATTAGCGTGGCTCTCTCTGTGTGTTTCATACCGTGGGAGGAGGGGTTGGTTCGTTGACAGAGAGCAATGGCTAGCTAATATGCTAACTATTCTAGCTAGCTAACTAACTGGCTGAATAAGTTGACGACGTACTCACTCAAACTGTCAAAACTAACCCCAAAACTTTACACACAATTGAATGCACCAATTTGTAAGTCGCTCTGGATAAGAGCGTCTGCTAAATGACGTAAATGTAAATGTTGTACTATGTTGTCTCTGAAATGTAGGTAATTTGTGATAGAACTGTAGCATGACTGTGAATAATGCTCATTCAGTGAGAACCCATGTATATCTGTCTGTTGCTTCTCTGACACTAGCTGTGCTGACAGATCAAAGAGAATGCAATCAATTCAATGTGGATTTTTTTCTGTCTTAAAAGCGGAGCTGAAATATCTGCTTTTACTTTATGTGTGTTTTAAAACATGTGACCCTTAGCCTTCGGCCCTATCGCTGACATCAAGGGGGCTGGCAAGCCGCGGGATGGCGTTTGGAGTGTGTCTCGAGAGACGCCGTATTAACGCTGAGCGACGCCACCGGATTCTTTAACAATCAACAACATTCTTAAGGAATTCAGAGAGGGGACACCTTGTAAAATACCACAGAGATGAGAAATGGGCACAGGAACAAATGAGAGACAGAAGACGGAGTTGAATGTGGTCCCAAATCCCCAAAACATCCCCCCGTAACTCTGTGTGTGTGTGTGTCACACTTTGCAGGGGTCTGAGCGTGACTGTGGTGAGAGATAAGGTCTTCTCTGCTGAAGTGTTCCACAGCAAATGAATGGCTCCATTCTGAAGGCAGCAGGCAGCAGCCCTTTGTGGGGGGATGTATGGGGGGACAAGACTTGTTATAACTGCTGCGTCCCAGCCCTACAGCTGGCTAGCTGGTTCTCTGTGAAGAAGCACACCCTCCCGCCTTTGTGGAGTCAACAAGCCCGGTCTGAAGACTTCATTAGAGGGTAGGGACAACAAAAGGACTTAACAGACAATACACTGACAGGGGCCATAAAACATATGGATCAAAGCAGACTGCTGGGACTGCTTTTCCCTGCCTCAGATCTGGGCCTATATGAGGAAATGCACACGAACAATGCCAAACAAAAAGCAGAGGCTTTAAACAAAAAAAAATGCACCCCCTCCTCCTTCTTCCCAAGTGCGAGTTGTATATTGAACATAATTGGGAAAGAAACACACATGTAGGAAACAGAAAACACGTGCAGTTTTGATCATGGGACTGTTTCCCCCCTCGCTTCCCAAATGCACACACATGTTCAGCAAGTGACCGTGATAAAATAATAACATATTTTACACAACTTAAAGTCGGCCTGCCCCAGATGCGGCGCTCAACCACATTTGGCGCTCAGCAACCTTTGGAATGTCAGCTTTCCCACATGTCTCTCTCCGGTTGATGACTCACAACACTTGCTGCTAATCCCATTCTTCTTATCTTCTCTTCTCCTCTTTTCTCCTTTATTTTATTTATCCCTCTTCTCACCAGACCAGAGCATTTGCCACACAACACAATGCATCCCAGGGCTCCTCTGGAGTCAGCAAGTATTTAATCTCCCACACACAGACTTCAATATTGTTTTTATTGTCCTGTGCCGTATGATTTCAGGGCCAAGGGGGATGGTTGTTTATTCCAGTGAATACCCAGGCTTAAGACTGCTACAGTCTTCCACAGACTCACCATTCTTCACCAGGGCTACTGTGGCAAATTAAATTGGGTACAGTGTTGAGGAGAAATGAGTTGGTGTGGTCCTTTGAAATCCTGGACAGATTATAGCCACATGCCCTCCATTGGAACTTGGAAGTTTCTCTCTTAATAAAGCTTTTTTGGTTGCTTTTTTCAGGTGGTTACTTTAGAAACGTCATAGTTGTCAATAGCAACAGTCCTCCTCTCTGCTGTTCCTTGGCTGGAGCCAGTCTAATATCCTGTCTGTGCTTCCTAGGAGCACACAGTGTAATAATGTCTGGGGACGGAGTCTATCAGGGGAAAGAGGCTTTAGAGTCTAGAGTTTCAGGTCGATGGTCAGAGCACAGCAAAGGCACAGGCCTGTGGTCAATGATCAGCTTTAAGAGGGGTCTTTGATCAATGCAAGAAACAGACACCCACAATATTTCTGTATCAAATCAGAAGAGGCCCCTGATTATCCCTCCACATTACACTTGAAATATGAGAGGGGTTTAATTAGCAGGGAGCCAGTAACTGCCTTTCATGTCGAATTCAGTTGGTGTGTTGTTGAATCATCAGAGAGAGAGAGAGGTTGTTTGCATGCAGGAGTCTGTCTCTAGTCTCTCTCTATCCTGCTGTGTGTAGTTCCTGGTGATGTGTGTTGTTGGTTAGTTACTGAACACTCTATCTCTCTCTGGCTGTCTGCTCCAGTTTTCTTTGTGTCTGCAGCCCCCGTCAGAGACAAGCAGGACCGATCAATAGGCCTTGATCACACTATGTTTGAGATGTTTGAAACAATAGCAGACTGCATTCAGCGTGGCCGGCTGGTAATGAGCACGTAAACACATGAAAGCATGTGTATTTAATAGCTGACAACAAAGAGAGGAGAGGCCGTGATTTATGTGCCGTGCCATGTCACCACAGCAGAAATGAGGAACAGTAGGGCACAAAGCCTGCTGCAGCCTGCCACATCTGTCATACATTTCTGTCTTCCAGATACACTGGAGGAAAGGGCTGGTTGACACTAGCATGGGGTGGTAGAGTACTCAGTTTCTCACTCTCTATATCCCACACACACATAAATATACACACACAACCACATGCTAGTATCACGTGAATACACTCACAATTACACAAATACGGGCACACACATGCACACACACACAAACAAACCACTCCACCACCCTTGTGTAATTCCAAAGGTACTACAATTTGTGGTTTGCTTTCTAAATGGTTGAGAGAAAACACAACAAAGGAAATTGCCTCTAGAATGACTGAATATATCATTTTGACCAGAGCCCCACCCACATTTAATGAACCCACTTTCACAACGTGTTATTACAGAGGAGAAGTGGAAAAGGCACCTCGTTGCAGATAGGGGAGAACGCTCGAACCACACACAGTTTGAACACGTACAGAGTGGAACAGTTTAACTTTGACAACCCTGAAACCTGTGCTTGGACAATACCAGGAAGAAAACCTCAAGTTAAGAACACACGTACACGCACACACACGCGCACACACACGCGCGCACACACACACACGCAGAGCAATAAAATGATTGTTGGACAGGCTTTAGTGGGTAATGTCTAGTTCTCAGGTGCAGGCTACAAACATCTACAGACCTCTACAAACCTCTACAGACCTCTACAGACCTCTACAGACCTCTACAGACCTCCAGACTACAGTAGGTCCTGAGTCCTGCTCTCAGAGTTCAGCTGACAGAAACAGTAAAGGCACTTCGGCTCATGTCCGTGTGAGTGTTAAAGGAAAGCTCCACCCAAAAATGCATCAGATGATTTCTGTATTTTGAAAGTTACATACACTGTATCTTGAAACCTTCAGTGCTGATAAGCAAGACATTTTGGGACTATTTCAACAATGGACTAATGAAACAAATACCAAAAGATAGTTTTTATGTGGAATTGTCCTTTAACTCATTATTTCCTAAGGGCTAACTCACAGAGTAGGCTACATTCTTATGAATGTCAGGACATGTCAATAGTGGATCTGCTAATGTACTACAATACTACTACTACATGTAAATCACTTCTACTGCAGCTTTAGTTATGCAAAACAGCACATAAACAGGTACATGATGGTACATGTCATTGAAACAATTATGTTTGTACAGAACTGGATTTTTCACTTTGCATACTTTGACTGGCTAGATACAGTAAATAGCAACCAATCCACAGGTGAATAGGCCAACCAATTTTTGAAATACAGTTTTATCTTACTTATTTAACAATGGAAAGTCAAAGAAGAGTCAAAGAACTCGCTTAATGATGATATGTTTGTGAGTGAAAGAAAGAAAGAAAGAAGCTATGACCTCAGCTTCACAAAATCCCCTTCATTAGGAAAGTGGTGATGTTGGAGGTTACCTAAGCTAAGGAGGTTATTCAACAAAGGAGCTGGCCAGAGCAGAGCAGAGCAGGGGCTATTGCTTCCATAGAGAGAGGAGGGGAAGGGGAAATGTCTATGGTTGGTCTGGGGCATAAACAGCCCTTTAAGTCAGTGTCCCAACACTTCAAAGGCTGGCTCACTGACTGACTGACTGACTCTGCCATATAAGGAGGGGAGGAGAACCACCATCCACACACATGCATGCAAGGGCACTAGAGCTGGGACGATAAACCGAAAATTATCAACACCGACCATACCAATCACTTATCGCAGACATAAGTAGCCTATACTAGAGAAATGTGAAGTTTGAAATGAAATAAGTTTGCTAATTTGAGTGATTTGTTATGGGACAATTGATGGTTACAACCATCAAACTAGCAGTAGTTGTATAAAGGATCATAAAAAAATAACTGTGGTGCTCATTAATGTTATAAAGTTATCGTTCTATATTGTTATCGCATCAATTCAGCCAATTTACCGCGATACAGATTTTTGTCCATATCGCCCAGCGCTAATGGGCACACTCACATTTGAAGGCACATACGCAAACAGGCATTCACATGCACAAGCACATCCACATAGAAAAACCGACCTGCATACCTTCACAGCATGCATACATAAACACACACATACATTACACAATCATACACACAGAAACACAAGTCTCCATACCTACACATATACAGTAAACAAATATAGACCTCCACACCGATGCACAAACACACGCTTCCCCTCCCTCCCCTGTCAGCCTGGGCTACAGGCTTGAGGAGCGGGGTGCAAGGTTTGGTGATGTGGTGGGGAGCATGTGTGCATGTGTGTTTGAGCGTGCGTGCACATGCATGCATGTGTGTATGTGCACGTGTGTGTGGGTGGGATTGAGAAGGTGGCGAGGAAGGGGAGGGTTTCTCCAGTGGAGGACAAGCTAGAGAGAGAGGTGCCGAAGCAGGAGTTATAATTCATGGTCTAATAGGATTTGGTGCTGTTTAGCAGGATTAGTGCATGTTAGAGAAATACTCCCTTTATAGCTGCCAGTCAGGGGGTCCTGGAAAAACACCACACTGGACACTTGTTTAAAAAAAAAAAATCTGTGATTACCCCCTCCAGCTGAGGCCCCTGATCAGTAAAGTGTCTTTCCTATTGTCGGCTGTACTGGGATTAAATTGGCTGCTTCTTTCATAGGCGTATGATAATCCGAGCACATGAGTCCAGTGTGGGGATGTGAAGAGGGGGACTGTGTGTGTGTGTGTGTGTGTAAGAAGTTAGAGGGAACAATTAGAGACACCTTCTTTTGGGGGAGCCAGGGGCTGCTGGAGGTGCAGTCACAGGCTTGCCCACATTCGTTCAGCCTGACTTAGCTCTCTCTATGGGCCCAGCCAGAGGAAGGGAGAGAGAGAGAGAGAGAGAGAGGGCGAGAGGAAGGGAGAGAGATGGAATAAGCCCAGAAGGCAGAGAGAGAGGCTGACCCTGCGCCTCCAGAGCTGAGGGCTTCCTTTCAGAAGCTAGGCGGGATTATAAAACCATTCTTTCTCTGAAAGAAGTTATTCTTCCATTCTTGTTTTTGTGGTAAAATGGGTGGGGGGGGGGGGGGGGGGGGGGGTCTGGCTGACATTAAAGCCTTGTGTTTAATTACTCTTTTCTCTTCTGATCAGTCCTTTTGTTCCCCTTCAGCTGTGGGAAGGCCTGGTTGGCTTCTCTACAGGGTGGTGTGTGTGTGTGTGTGTGTGTGTGTGTGTGTGTGTGTGTGTGTGTAATAGAGAGAGTTATAAAGAGAGAGAGAAAGAAAGAGAGGGAGATACTGTAGGCACAGCGAGAAAGTTTGGTGTATCAAAACGTTCCCTTCACTACCCGCTATGTGCTCCCTCCATCCAGATCTGTAGAGGGAGACACCTGCCACTAAGAGAGAGAGAGAGAGTGTGTGTGTGTGTGTGTGTGTGTGTTGTTCATGTTCTCTCACTCCCTCTATTTCACTTTAATAGTTTCCCATTACTGAACCAGCGATGTATTTTCGGTAACATTTTATTTGCCACATAGCGTCCTAACACGTTATGACACGGTGATAACCATGTCATAACAGCTGACATAACTTGTCATAACCTGTCATAATATGATCATAACACTGTTGTGACACATATATTTTGACCTGTGGTGACACGTAGTGCATTATTTTACATTTTAGTCATTTAGCAGACGCTCCTATCCAGAGCGACATACAGGAGCAATTAGAGTTAAGTGCCTTGCTCAAGGGCACACAGACAGATTATTCACCTAGTGGGCTCAGGGAATCGAACCAGCGACTTTTCGGATACTGGCCCAACACTCTTAACCTCTAGGCTACCTGCCGCCCATTTTAAATGTAAAAACCCACAAAACCTACCACACAAGGCAAACCACTCCATTTCACCATAGCCTACTTGTAAACAGTATGGTTATGTTATATAACATTTTCTGAAATTGACCATATTCATTATCATTGTAATTGTGCACATATTTATGTCAGACATGCACCTACACCAATGCTCTGTTGCTGAAGACTGGGATGAATGCAAGAGCAGATTTCAGGAGCAGGACAAAACACTATTTTTGTGACTAATGACTGACAGAAGGGCATGTACATGATAGGCCTATCTGGCTTATATGATTATGATGGCCATTATCCTTCTTGACAGTGTCATAAAGTGTATTTTCTTAGTCCAAGTAAGGTGACACAGAATGGTCATAATGCTTCATGACAGTGTCATCAAGTGTATTTTCTACAAGTTATTCAAAAAACTGACTGTAAAGAATTCATAAAAATAAAAATAAAGGATTTAACTCTAAATCGCATTATTTATTCAAGTTTGTTTCTGTAGCCTCACTCAAGGTCTTCACCTCCACCCATGGATGCAGCAGATGCATTACTTTCTCTGAAAAATATGGCTCAGTAAAGAACAGAAATCAGAATAGAGTATGCCACAATGCAGTGAAATCTGAAAACTAAAACTTAATACCAAATATATTATGAGAATAGCAAACACTTTCACACATTTTCAAATACATTACAATCCCGTTTTAACATAGCTAAAGCTAGCTCTCTGTCACACCCTGATCTGTTTCACCTGTCTTTGTGCTTGTCTCCACCCCCCACCAGGTGTCTCCCATTTTCCCACATTATCCCGTGTATACCTTCGTTTTCTGTTTGTCTGTTGCCAGCTCGCCTTGTCCCGTCAAGTCCTACCAGCGTGTTCCCAATGCTCTAGTTTTACCTAGTCTTCCCAGTTCTGACCTTTCTGCCTGTCCTGACCCTGATCCTGCCTGCCGTCCTGTACCTGCCTGACTCTGATTTGGATTACGACTCTTTGCCTGCCTTGACTTACCTTTTGCCTGCCCCTTGTTCAGTAATAAACTCTGAGACTCGTACTATCCGCCTCCTGTGTCTGCATCTGGGTCTTAGCCTGAGCCGTGATACTCTCAACTATTCATGTAGCTAGCAAGCTAATGTTAGCTACCCTATCACTAAAGATTGTGGTGTGCAAAACAACTAAATACACCCATGCCTTGTTGAGGCAACAACAGTACATCTGATTCACTGTATATATAGTGATAATTGTACAAACAAATTCTAGAAGAGGCCTGTGTATTAAATGTAACAAAAACCCATAACAACAAGTAGCTAGCTATGGAAGGCTAGCGCCTAGCGCTGGGTTGGCTAACGTTAACGCTAGCGGTTAGCATGTAACAGTTAGATACACATTTCATAAAAAGTAACTTTATAATATACTTATCATTAGCGTGGATCATATGTACTCATGTAAATACACTTAATACGAGCCATCGTTTGTAAAAAATGAATAAAACCATTAAGAGCCAAAAAGTTTAAAATGAAAATACATTTAATCTGAGAAGCCATCTTGTCTCATTGATTTACATACAAATTTAGCTAGCTTAGTTTGGCTACACTTATATGAAGGGAACAATCTAACTTGTTTTTTACTCTGTCAAAAATTATACATAAAGATGACGAGAAAACTCCTCACGGATTAGATAAACATGTTATCTCTAGATTTAAAAAACTAAACCATGCTTATAAATGTTACAAACCTGAAAACAGGATGAATAAGAATTTTTGCACTGGGCTTCTCTTCCTCCTTCTCTTCTTCCAACGTATGAGGTGCGCACCTGCAGCTAACAGTTTGAATGTCTCCCCCTAGTGGTAGCATTAAGTATACATGTAGCTATATTAAACCAAAACCATGGAGGACTACAATAATAATGTTGAGAACAAACAAACTTTGATTCCAAAATATGGAAATGTATAGAATCTATCACAGGAGGTTTTTTGTCCTGCTCCTGCATTCATCCCAGTCATCAGCAACAGAGCATTGGGCTAAGCACATGTTTGACATCAATGTGTGAATAATTACAATGGTAATAAAATGGCAAATTACAAGTAGAATGGAATGGTTTACCTTGTGTGGTAGGATTTGTGGGCTTTGACACTATTATATAGGTGTCATTGTTCTGCTAAATGACTAAAATCTAAAATGTAAAATGTATAACCATCCATAAAATATTGCAATATATGTCACAACATGTCTAAATATACAGTACCAGTCAAAAGTTTGGACACACCTACTCATTCCAGAGTTTTTCTTTATTTTTTAATATTTTCTACATTGTAGAATAATAGTGAAGACATTAAAGCTATGAAATAACACATACGGAATCATGTAGTAACCAAAAAAACGTTAAACAAATCTAAATATATTTTATATTTGAGATTCTTCAAAGTAGCCACGCTTTGCTTGATGACAGCTTTGCACACTCTTGGCATTCTCTCAACCAGCTTCATGAGGTAGTCACCTGGAATGCATTTCAATTAACAGGTGTGCCTTGTTAAAAGTTAATTTGTGGAATTTATTTCCTTCTTAATACGTTTGAGACAATCAGTTGTGTTGCGACAAGGTAGGGGGGTATACAGAAGATAGCCCTATTTGGTAAAAGACCAAGTCCATATTATGGCAAGAACAGCTCAAATAAGCAAAGAGAAACGACAGTCCATCATTACTTTAAAACATGAAGGTCAGTCAATACGGAACATTTCAACAACTTTGAAAGTTTCTTCAAGTGCAGTCGCAAAAACCATCAAGCGCTATGATGAAACTGGCTCTCATGAGGACCGCCACAGGAAAGGAAGACCCAGAGTTACCTCTGCTGCAGAGGATAAATTAATTAGAGTTAACTGCACCTCAGATTGCAGCCCAAATAAATGCTTCACAGAGTTCAAGTAACAGACACATCTCAACATCAACTGTTCAGAGGAGACTGCGTGAATCAGGCCTTCATGGTCGAATTGCTGCAAAGAAACCACTACTAAAGGACATCAATAATAAGAAGAGACTTGCTTGGGCCAAGAAACACGAGCAATGGACATTAGACCGGTGAAAATCTGTCCTTTGGTCTGATAAGTCCATATTTGAGATTTTTGGTTCCAACCGCCGTGTCTTTGTGAGACGCAGAGTAGGTGAACGGATGATCTCTGCATGTGTGGTTCCCACCATGAAGCATGGAGGAGGAGGTGTGATAGTGTGGGCATGCTTTGCTGGTGACACTGTCAGTGATTTATATAGAATTCAAGGCACCTTTAACCAGCATGGCTACCACAGCATTCTGCAGCGGTACGCCATCCCATCTGGTTTACGCTTAGTGGGACTATCATTTGTTTTTCAACAGGACAATGACCCAAAACACACCTCCAGGCTGTGTAAGGGCTATTTGACCAAGAAGGAGAGTGATGGAGTGCTGCATCAGATGACCTGGCCTCCTCAATCACCCGACCTCAACCCAATTGAGATGGTTTGGGAAGAGTTGGACCGCAGAGTGAAGGAAAAGCTGTTGGAAAAGCATTCCTCATGAAGCTGGTTGAGAGAATGCCAAGAGTATGCAAAGCTGTCATCAAGGCAAAGGGTGGCTACTTCGAAGAATCTCAAATCGAAAAAATATTTTGATTTGTTTAACACTTTTTTGGTTCCTACATGATTCCATATGCGCTATTTCATCGTTTTGATGTCTTCACTATTATTCTACAATGTAGAAAATAGTAAAAATAAAGAAAAACCCTTGAATGAGTAGGTGTGTCCAAACTTTTGACTGATACTGTATGTGTCATGACAGTGTTCTGACAATGTTATATGACATAGTTAAATAAAATGTTACTGTATTTTCAGTGTGTGTGTGTGTCACACACCACTTTCTCTCTCTCTGCTTCCTTAGGGCAGGAAATGGAGAGAGGGAAACTGTTGTGGCTTCCTTTGTATGAGCAGTCACCCTGCCAGGAGAGAGAGAGAGAGAGAGAGAGAGAGAGAGATATTAAAGGGAGTGAGCGAGAGAAGAAAAAGAGGAAAAGGCTCCTGACAAGCAGCACTTATCTCCTCCCTGGGGGCCTGAAGGTAGGAGGCCCTCCTAGGCCCCGTCAGGAGCCCCACTGCCCCTCAGCCATAAGAGTGATCCATCACACACACACACATGCACACACACGCGCACACACACACACCACAGAGTAATTAGACTAGCAGCAGGGTCACTCATCCGAACAAGGTGCAAGTGATAGACAGAAGGGCTGTCTCTGTAGGCTGGGCTGAGAGGGAGATGAGAGGAGAGTCACGGGAAGACAGGAGGGAGGTAGATTTGGGGCACTAGTAAGGGCTCCACTAGAGTGGCATGACACCCCCTCTCCGTTGTATGGGTAAGGGTGGGGTTGAGGAGGGGGAGGACTAGTAATGAGTCGCGCATAACTCCAAATCTGAGTTGGTAGAAACTATAGCATACAGAGAGTGTATACTGGTAAACAATAGAAAATAAAATAAGAAATACTTCAACCAGGGTGAACCTTTGTGACCAATGGGGAAAAAAGTATGGCAGGACGAAAGGAAGATAACTTATATTCTATGGAAAGTATGCCAAAAGGCAAAAGAGCTGAAGTTGCAATGAGTCAACCTGACTTTTCCAATCCCCTAATGAGGAGAGAGAGAGAGGAGAGGATACCATTACAGGTAAGGGATATGGTGGAGCCCAGGCCAAACACCAAGACTTCACTTCACTGGAACTGAACAGGGGGAGGAAATCACTATGAACAGGCTGACTAATACACAAATAAATATTTATTTCTCTTTCTCCCTCTCCCTCTACTTCACCCTCTCTTTCTACCTTCTTTCTCGTTTTTTTCACTGGGACTTTCTCACTGAACTTCATAGTAAAGTGGAGAAATTGAGATCTTAATAATGTTTGTTCTGACAATGTGAGAAATAGACAGAGACAGAAAGACAGTCAGGATGCCAGAAAGAGAGACAGACAGAGATAGCCAGCCAGCCAGCCAGTCAGTCAGATGAACAGGCAGCCAGAAAGACAAGAGACAGCCAGGGAGACAGACAACCATCCAGCCAACCAGCCAGACAGATGAACAGGCAGCCAGAAAGACAGAGACAGCCAGACAGACAACCAGCCAGACAGACAACCAGCCAGACAACCAGCCAGCAAACCAGTCAGTGGTTATAAGGGTGGGGAATTTACAGCATCAGATGAGCTGCATGTCCTGGCAGAAACCTATTTTACAACGTGTTCCAGTCCCTCTCCTCTCCAACATACAATTAACATTTATAATTACAGAGGTTTGCAAGAGACTGAGATAGACAGACAGAGAGTACAGAGAGAGATGGTGTGAATGGGTTTGTCGCTGCCTCACTAACTAGGGAGTAAAGATGTTAGGGATAATATAGGATGAATCACAATAATTGTTTGCTAAAATAATAATTGCTTGCCAAAAATGTAATTTTTGTAATGGCAATCCTGGTTAGAGGTAACAATCCTTTGCATGAACTGCCTACATTATTACAAATATTATTTGTTAATTATGAAAATTAAGATAAGCAGGATTTTTAAAATATATATATATATATTTTTTTATAGCTATATATAATGCAAATCGAGGTGAGGGCAATGGAAATGCTTTTGGCGTTTGATCTGCTTTTGTTCTGTGGGTGGCACTGTGTGATCTTTTCGAAGGATGGGTCCCAGTCTTTCGGGGCCCTGGGATCCGGGGGGGCAGGGGTGGTCTGCCGGTCACTGGGATGACAACCCAACTTGGGATGGGGAGGGGTTTTAGCGGGTGGAATAGTGGGGAACAATTGGAGGTTTACTTAGTAGCAATGCAAATGTCATGGTACAGCTATATGGACACTCAATCACTATTGTACTTTATAATGGTGAGTTTACAAACATATATTATGATAAATAGATTTGAAACATGTATCTCATTATGGTAAAAGGGGAAATAAGTATAGCCAGTTGTAATTGTAATGGCTTAGCAGTTAATAAGAAAAGACTATCAGTATTTACCTGGCTAAAAGTGAAGGAATATAGTATCTATTGTTTACAGGAAACTCATTAAACATTTTTAGATGAAGTTGTGAGGAAAAAGGACTGGGGGGGGATATATTTCTCCCATGGGCAAAGAAATTCAAAAGGGGTGATGATCTTAATTAACAGTCATTTTGATCCGAATGTGCAAATTGTCCAAACAGATCCTCAAGGTAGATGGATGATTTTAAATATGTTATTGGACCAAAAACAGATATGGCTCATTAACCTATACGGTCCAAATAATGATGATCCACGCATCTTTGAAAATATATATAATAATTGATCAACCCTACAAGCAATACAATACTATTATTATGGTGGGAGATTATAATACGGTTTAAATACCTCTATGGACCGTAAAGGAAATCACACTACAAACTATCATATACACTACCATTCAAAAGTTTGGGGTCACTTATAAATGTCCTTGTTTTCGAAAGAAAAGCTATTTTTTTGTCCATTAAAATAACATCAAATTGATCAGAAATACAGTGTAGACATTGTTAATGTTGTAAATGGCTATTGTAGCTGGAAACGGCTGATTTTTTATGGAATATCTACATAGGCGTACAGAGGTCCATTATCAGCAACCATCAGTCCTGTGTTCCAATGGCACGTTGTGTTTGCTAATCCAAGTTTATCATTTTAAAAGGCTAATTGATCATTAGAAAACCCTTTTGCAATTATGTTAGCACAGCTGAAAACTGTTGTGCTGATTAAAGAAGCAATAAAACTGGCCTTCTTGAGACTAGTTGAGTATCTGAAGCATCAGCAATTGTGGGTTCGATTACAGGCTCAAAATGGCCAGAAACAAATAACTTTCTTCTGAAACTCGTCAGTCTATTCTTGTTCGGAGAAATGAAGGCTATTCCATGCGAGAAATGGCCAAGAAACTGAAGATCTCGTACAACGCTGTGTACTACTCCCTTCACAGAACAGCGCAAACTGTCTCTAACCAGAATATAAAGAGGAGTGGGAGGCCCCGGTGCACAACTGAGCAAGAGGACAAATACATTAGTGTCTAGTTTGAGAAACAGACGCCTCACAGGTCCTCAACTGGCAGCTTCATTAAATAGTACCCACAAAACACCAGTCTCAACGTCAACAGCGAAGAGGCGACTCCAGGATGCTGACCTTCTAGGCAGAGTTGCAAAGAAAAAGCCATATCTCAGACTGACCAATAAAAAGAAAAGATTAAGATGGGCAGTCTGAGATATGGCTTTTTCTTTGCAACTCTGCCTAGAAGGAAATGGAAGGACTAACAGTACAGATAGATAGCAATAAAAATTACCATAGAGGCTCAGAATAAGTTAGAGGAAAAACAAAAAGAAATGGAGGGACTTATAAATGAAAGATCAAGTGTAATATATTATAAAAAATAAAGCGAACTGGATGGAATATGGGGAGAAATGCACCAAATAATTGTTTAATCTTCAACATAGAAATGCTACCAAAAATAATTTACTGAAACTTGTTACAAATGACGGAGTCACCAAACAATATTATGAAAGAGGAAGTAAAGTACTTTAAGCATATGTCTTCGTTCCGCTACTCCATCTCCACTAACCGAAGCTAATTGTATGGATTTTTTTTCTATTAATAATGTCAAATTAACAGCTGTACAGAAAGACTCATGTGAAGGCCAAATTACAGAGGAGGAACTTCTTGATGCAATTAAAGCCTTTAAGTCCAGGAAAACTCCAGGGCTGGATGGCATACCAGTGGAGGTATACCAAACCTTTTTTGATATACTCAGAGGACCGTTATTAGCATGTTTTAACCACTCCTATATAAATGGTACATTATCAGACACTCAACAAGAAGGTCTAATTTCATTATTACTGAAACAGGATCCAAGGGGTAAATATAAAGATCCAGTCGATTAAAAAAATTGAAGGCCTCTTACACTTCAGTGTTGTGATGCAAAAATTCTAGCAAAATGCTTAGCGCATAGACTTAAAAAGGTATTGTCGGATATTATTCATCCTAATCAGACAGTTTTTTACATGTACGATACATTGGAGATAATATAAGAGTACTGGAAACAATAGAACACTATGAAAAATCTGGGAAACCAGGCCTGGTATTCATAGCTGACTTTGAAAAGGCATTTGATAAAGTACAACTTGAGTTTATATATAAATGCCAGGAATATTTCAATTTGGGAGAATCTCTTAGACCACTGCGCCACTCTCCTCCCGAGTGGCGCAGTGGTCTAAGGCACTGCATCGCAGTGCTAGCTGTGCCACTAGAGATCCTGGTTCGAATCCAGGCTCTGTCGTAGCCGGCCGCGACCGGGAGACCCATGGGGTCGCTCACAACTGGCCCAGCGTCGTCCAGGGTGGGGGAGGGAATGGCCGGCAGGGATATAGCTCAATTGGTAGAGCATGGCGTTTGCAACGCCAGGGTTGTGGGTTTGATTCCCACGGGTGGCCAGTATATAAAATAAAAAATAATGTATGCACTCACTAACTCTAAGTCGCTCTGGATAAGAGCGTCTGCTAATTGACGAAAAATGTATTTAAAAAAATGTAATGTTAAAGTTATGTATAGTAACCCTATGGGTAAAATAGTAAATAATGGCTACTTCTCAGAAAGTTTTAAACTGTCAAGAGGAGTAAAACAAGGTTGTCCACTATCGGCATATCTATTTATTATTGCCATCGAAATGTTAGCTATTCAAATCAGTTCCAACAATAATATTAAGGGGTTAGAAATCCAGGGCTTTAAAACAAAGGTGTCATTGTACGCTGATGATTCCTGTTTTCTTTTAAATCCCCAATTTGGATCCCTCCACAGCCTCATAGAGGATCTAGATACTTTTTCTAACCCTCTGGATTAAAACCAAATTATGATAAGTGTACTATATTACGCATTGGATCACAAAAAAATACAACTTTTACATTACCGTGTAGTTTACCAATAAAATTGTTTGACGGGGATGTGGACATACTCGGTATACATATCTCGAAAGAAATAAATTATCTCACTCCAATAAAGTTTTATAGAAAGTTAGCAAAAATAGATAATATCGCTACCATGGAAAGGAAAATACCTTGGAGACGAGAAGTAAGTACAGGGTGTGGATTTAATAATAAATAAACATGAAACAACAAGAACAGCGTCTGGACATGAGAAACATAACAACATCAATGCAGACACGGGAATGAAACTGAGGAAGTGACAGATATAGGGAAGGCAATCAATGACGTGATGGAGTCCAGGTGAGTCCGATGAAGCACTGGTGCGCATAACGATGGTGACAGGTATGCGTAATGATGGGCAGCCTGGCACCCTCGAGCGCCAGGGAGGGGGAGTGGGTGCAGGCGTGACAGTACCCCTCCTCCTCTAGGGACGCCCTCCGGCATGGGAGCCAGACGAGCCGGCCGAGGCATGGGAGCCTGACGAGCCGGCTGAAACATGGGGTTAGAGCCTTCCCGAGCCAACCGAGGCTTGTGAGCCTCTCGAGTCAGCTGAGGCATGGGAGCCTGACGAGCCGGCAGAGGCATCCCCGGTTGCTTCGGCAGCGGCACCCGGAACCAACGTCACCAACAACAACAACAAAAAACTCCCTGATGCTTCCAATTGTGGTGTCTGCATTCTATAACGACAGACGCTGGGAGATGGGAAGCAAGTACACGGTGAGGATTTAATAATAAATAGACATGAAAAAAAGCAAGAACAGCGTCTGGACGAGAGAAACATAACGACATCAATGCAGGCACGGGAATGAAACTGAGGAAGTGACAGATACAGTGAGGGAAAAAAGTATTTGATCCCCTGCTGATTTTGTACGTTTGACCACTGACAAAGACATGATCAGTCTATAATTTTAATGGTAGGTTTATTTGAACAGTGAGAGACAGAATAACAACAAAAAAATACAGAAAAACGCATGTCAAAAATGTTATAAATTGATTTGCATTTTAAAGAGGGAAATAAGTATTTGACCCCTCTGCAAAACATGACTTAGTACTTGGTGGCAAAACCCTTGTTGGCAATCACAGAGGTCAGACGTTTCTTGTAGCTGGCCACCAGGTTTGCACACATCTCAGGAGGGATTTTGTCCCTCCTGAGATTAGGAGCACTCCCTTTAAGAGTGTGCTCCTAATCTCAGCTCGTTACCTGTATAAAAGACACCTGGGAGCCAGAAATCTTTCTGATTGAGAGGGGGTCAAATACTTATTTCCCTCATTAAAATGCAAATCAATTTATAACATTTTTGACATGCGTTTTTCTGGATTTTTTTGATGTTATTTTGTCTATCACTGTTCAAATAAACCTACCATTAAAATTATAGACTGATCATTTCTTTGTCAGTGAGCAAACATACAAAATCAGCAGGGGATCAAATACTTTTTTCCCTCACTGTATAGGGGAGGCAATCAATGACGTGATGGAGTCCAGGTGAGTCCGATGAAGCGCTGGTGCGCATAACGATGGTGACAGGTGTGCGTAATGATGGTGACAGGTGTGCGTAATGATGGGCAGCCTGGTGCCCTAAAGCGCCAGGGAGGGGGAGCGGGAGCAGGCTTGACAACCTGTCTTTTTGTGGAAAGATCACCCTGATTAACTCTTTAGTCATATCACAGTTTACCTATTTGCTTATGGTCTTGCCTACACCTAGCAACCTGTTTTTTAAAGTATATGGGCAAAAAATATTCCATTTGATTTGGAATGGCAAGCCAGACAAAATTAAAAGAGCCTATTTATATAATGAATATGAATTCGGAGGGCAGAAATTATTAAATATGAAAACATTAGACCTCTCACTAAAGGCGTCAGTCATACAAAAGTTATACTTAAATCCGAACTGGTTCTCTAGCAAATTAGTAAGAATGTCTCACCCCATGTTCAAAAATGGCCTTTTTCCCTTTATTCAGATTACAACCTCTCACTTTCGGTTATCTGAAAAAGAAATAATCTCCAGAATATTGTAATTTTTAAAACAAGCCATAGAAAGTTGGTTGCAATTTCAGTTTAATATACCAGAAAAGACAGAACAAATAATACAACAAATATTGTGGTTAAATTCAAATATACTAATTGAAATAGTTTCTTTTTTTTAAAGGTATAATCTTTGTAAATTATATCATAAATAGGACCGGTGGCGTTATGTCACACATGCGGCTAACAAAAACATATGGAAATGTCCGCTCTACCCAGAATTACAACCAACTAATTGCAGCATTACCGCAAAAATGGAAGAGGCAAGTGGAAGGGGGTAAAAGTAAGGAACTTGTCTGTCGGCCCTGCATTAAAGACCAAAATTGGTTAAAGAAAATTGTGATAAATAAAAAAATATACCAGTTTCATTTAAAGACCAAAAAAGTGGGACACTGTATATAGTATGTAAAAGCTGGAAGTAGAAGCCTAAGTGTTGTTGTTCATTAGTTTACTCCAATTAGGGGAGGGGTGGTAGTGTTAGCGGAAAATCATAAAGGAAAATATATTTTTAAAAGATATGTATACAGTACCAGTCAAAAGTTTGGACACATCTACTCATTCAAGGGTTTTTCTTTATTTTTACTAATTTCTACATTGTAGAATAATAGTGAAGACATCAAAATGATGAAATAACATATGGAATCATGTAGTAACCCAAAAAGTGTTAAACAAATCAAAATATATTTGAGATTTGAGATCCTTCAAAGTAGTATATATATTTTTAAAAAATGTATGCACTCACTAACTGTAAATCGCTCTGGATTTTTTTTTTTTTTTGCCACCCTTTTCCTTGATGACAGCTTTGAACACACATTTCTCAGGCAAAAAGTAAATCCACCTTCAAAATACAATAAAATAACATCTAATGCGATTGACCATATGACTGGACAGGAACTAGAGGTCTACTGAATGTTAAATGTCCAATGTAGCTGTTTTTATCTCAATATCAAATAATTTCTGGGTAACAATGAAGTACCTTACTGTGATTGTTTTCAATTAAAATGGTCAAAAAGAAGAAAAAATTGCTTCTTAGCAATTCTCAAGCAAGACTGTCTGAGAGTGGCAGTGGTGTGTACTCATGGATGCCAAGGGAAGCCAGGCTTCCCCAAATATAAAAAATAATATATATAATAATAAAAATAATGTATCTTTCTCTCTCTGAATCTCACTGGAGAAATCATCAGAGTGAGGGAAACAGCGCCCCTCTGTCTCAGTATGTGTAGCCCATGTATCTGATGCTGTCTGGACCAAAATAGTATAACATGTTGCCACCAGTGGCATTTGATTGATTGATGCCAGCAAGCATTTGACCTCCCTTGATAAAAAATTATAAAAGAATATGCCAATCAGCGTTGAGCTGAGCTTAACTGTGGGTTGTCCTAGTGCAGCAAAACGCCCCCTAAGGGAGGCCAGTTTGGATTTGGCTTCAGACCAATCAAATCACTTCCTAAGCAAAACGTCATTTTCAGAAAAACTTGTCTGTTTCTGGTCTGCTTGTGTTGATGTCCTGCAGTAGCTAGCTTGCTAAATCAATTGCTTTCCTAAGCAATAGATGGAGATGGGGTTTTGGACTTGTGGTTTTGACTTAATTCTCTGTACATGCCAATAATTATGACGGCGATTCTGATCTAACCATAAACGAATATGTTGTGCCACTGGCCTGAGACAATTGAAGTTCAATATGTAGCCTAGATGTAGCTAGTAGGCTCACGTTAACTAGCTAGCTAACTAACTTGCTTGACCATGCTGCAGGTGATATAACAGTTTGTTACATGCAATATTTGCTTTGTGGACTTCACACAGATCACACAGATGTTGCTCTCCGGTTTTGTGATGAAACAAACAGTATGTGTAGTTGTATTTATTCCACCACTTTGTGACTGTTGTCTTTCTGTTGTCACTGCCTTATTGTCTATCACGGTGGCATATGAATTAATGGGTTATAGAGCAAACAAAACAATTATCACAACATAGGTTGTAATATGGCTTTTTTACTGGCTTGGCTTGGCTTCTTCAAGCTATGATCCTTATTGATGTCACTAAATACACTTCAATCAGTGTAGATGAAGGGGAGGAGACAGGTTAAATAAGTATTTTTAAGCCTTGAGACATGGATTGCGCCTGTGCCATTTAGAGGGTGAATGGGCAAGACAACATATTTAAGTGCCTTTGAGCGGGGTATGGTAGTAGGTGCCAGACGCACCAGTTTGGGTCAAGAACTGCAGCGTTGCTGGGTTTTTCACGCTCAACAGTTTCCTGTGTGTATCAAGAATGGTCCTCCACCCAACGGACATCCAGTCAACTAGACACAACTGTTGGAAGCATTGGAGTCAACATGGGCCAGCCATCCCTGTGGAACACTTTCGACAACTTGTAGAGTCCATGCCCCGACAAATTGAGGCTGTTCTGAGAGCAAAGGGGGAGGTGGGGTGCAACTCAATATTAGGAAGGTGTTCTTAATGTTTTGTACACTCAGTGTATGTTTGGCTGTGAGTCACATGGAACCGCTATGAGACATGAGGCCCCAGGGAGAACATTCACTGCACTGATAGCCTTACAAATTGTATTTATTCACCATAAAACTATGAGATCAGCTGATTTCTGTGAAAACGGTTCACGTAATCTTGAGCGTGATATGAAGCTGACTGCCTGTGACAGCAATATTTACACTTCCCAACAGACGACCACGGGGGGGGGGAGACCGAGGAGAATGAAAGAGGGAGAGAGGGAGAGAAAGAAGAAGTGCAGGATACATCTGTGGTTTCAAAGCAGCAGTTACGAAAGCAGTTATCTGGAATGAGGCTCTGTGAACAGGACAAAGTGCTAAGCCATAATTGGAGGTTTGTCCAGGGCCAATTTCTCCAAGCAAATTATCAACGCATGGGTTGGATAGCAGGGACACATTGTGGAGACAGGGGGAACAGTGGGGGCTTTGAGGGGCCAGCTCTAATAGAATCATTTAGCTAGCGGCCTAACTGTGCAGGGGTAATGACAGCGTGTGATGGATGGGAGAAGGGCCTGCATTTCAACGCATCTGCTGCTGTCTGCTAACGCCATTCGCTATAGGCCTCACTAAGATGGAGAGTAGCACTCCTAAAGTGTGTGTGAACAGATTATGGAGAAGGGTGTATGTGTGCGTGTGCCAGATCGAGCCAGTGACACAGAGGGCCCTGTACACAGTCTTGGGCCAAGGTCAGCCCAGGTGGAATAGAATAAAAAGGGGCTCGTTGGTTTTGGATGAGACTGAAGTGGCAACACAGGTGACTTGTAACTGGTGGAGCTCAGTGAAACACAGCTACTAATGCAATACATATCATTATGTGATGGATGTGTTTGGAAATATGGGTATACTAAACTATTTTGACTACAGATGCAATGAACATTGTAATGTGATGGATATGTTTGGTAATATAAGTTACTGAGCTCTTTTGGAAACATAATATGAACTCATTTAACCATCAAATTAAGTAATCGATCATGTGGAATTGTGGCGCCATGAAAAATATTATTGTTGAACTGTATAGGAAACGATGAATGTATAGTATGTATTATACCCCGGGTCCTGGACTTAAATGTGCCCATCACAACCCATTCATCACAAGCACTTTATTACAGCTCTGGCTGCCTCAGAACAGGCAGACATGGTGAAACTGTAATGAATTCAAAACAATCCATATACTTTTCCTTCCATCTTCTACTGAATGTAAAGTTAAGAATTCTCCAGTTCTGGTCTCACCTGTGAAATAAAGTTTTACTATTGAGTGGAAAATAAATCCTACATAAAATAAAAAAATAAACCCTGCTCTGGAGAAAAAGTGTCCGCAATGATAGAAACATCCATCAACAATCCCAATGAAAATAATTACCAAAGATGTAAGAATTACCAAGTTTTTAAAAGTGTCAAGAAAAAACAAAGTTGACTTTTGGAGTTGGACTAAAGTGCTGTTTATATATCAGAAAGAGGTAGTAGGAGGACAAACGAGGTGGGAGGGAGTCTCATAACGGAGTGTACTAGTGAGCTGCCTGCCTGTCTGCCTGTCAGGAGTGGTCCACTCTGCTCAGCCCAGGCTGCTCTATTTCTTCGCCCTGACACTTTTATAGATCTACTGGGGGAACAACGCACCACGGCTGGCCTGGCACTCCCTCCCTGCCTTCCTCCCCTCTACACCGCTGTGCACAGACACACACACACATGTTCACACACAAACAATATACGCATGCACGCACATATACAAACAGGCAGAGACATACACAAACATACAGGACAGATGGGGGGGAGGGGTGATCATGATGCGAAAAAGAGCGAGAGAAAGGGCACAAGAAGAGAAAGAGTAAGACAGGAAGAAAAAGCGAACAAAATAAAAGTCAGTTACACAGAAGGAGCGAGAAGAGAAAAAAAAAATGAAAAAAATGATGAACAAAGAAAACCAGTGTAGAAATAAATAAAACAGAGAAAAACTAAACCCGGCTCCAAGGAGGAGGAGAATAAGAGGGGAAGAAGAAGAAGGAGGAGAGGAGAGGGAGGAGGAGAGAGTGTCAGGGCCATGGTGATTAAACCTTCTGTATCCTCTCTCCAGACACGTGCACAGACTTAATCAAGTGGACGCCAGCGAGCAACATTTTCACATTACTCTCTGGCTGGGCGCCTGACAGGGCCGAGTGGAGTGAGGGGGCCGCAGCCCCCAAGCCCCCAGCCAGAGCCATGCCAGAACACATGTGAGTGGAGCTGGAGCCAGCCCAGGGCAGGGCAGGGGAGGGGAGGGGAGAGCAAACTCAACTGTTATTAGCAGGGAGGGCAGACAGAGGAGAACAAGACTCCCCCATCTCATTCTCTCTCTCGCTCTCTCTCTTTCTACTGTCTACTGTTCTTTACCCCCCCTTCCATCCACTCCTCTCTCTCTCTCTACAAACAATCTTTGTCAGCCCCTTTTTCTTTTTCTTTCTCTTTTCTTTTCTGCTCTTATTTCATTTCTCCTGCTCTTTCCTTACCAAAGGCCAAACGGCCGGCAAGGGAAGAGGTTTCATTAAATAAGCAGCTTATCTCAGAGGAACAGACCAGAGAAACACTCTGGTTCAGGCTGCTTCATGTCATTACAATGAATTACAGTACGTTTAGTAATGAGTCAACTTTTAATCACTTTGAGTCATGTTTCTAGATTCAGGACTAGTTGACCGCAATGTGCAATAAGCATAACTGCTGCAATTTGGGCAGTACTCAAAGCAGATGGATGTAGAACTGTATTTGCACTTCTAACTAAGATACATGATGCACAAGGGGTTTGTTGATAAGGGGGGGGGGGGGGGGGGGGGGGGCAGAGACAGATAGTGACAGATAGTGTGTTATATGCATGTGTTTTATCCTCCAGGAGAATGTACCACGCATTTGATATACCACCTTGAGTCAGCCGAAAAACACACATGCAAAGTTGCACACGCGTGCACACATGCACACTCTCTCTCACACACACACACACACACACAGGGCCTGCCTTCAGAGGCTCTCTGAGTGAGAGCTAATTAAGTTGGAGATCACGATGAACAAGAGCCTCCTATAGGCTAAGTCATCACTCAGGGCCCAGTGTAATGAACACCCACCTACAGGTGTGCTGATCCCTGCTGCCCTGCACACACACACATAGCCGTGGGAAGATGTTTGGGGGTGGGGTATTGCACTGCAGATGGCTATATTGGTCCGCTAATACAGGACTAGTAAAGGCCCAGTGCACTACTTTTATGAAGAAAAAAAAAGTGTAGCTTAGTGGGTAAGAGCGTTGTGCCAGTAACCGAAAGGTCGCTGGTTCTAATCCCCGAGCCGACTAGGTGAAAAATCTGTCGATGTGCCCTTAAGCAAGGCACTTAACCCTAATTGCTCATGTAAGTCGCTCTGGATAAGAGCGTCCGCTAAATGACTGAAATGAAATGAAATGTAATTATTAATTTAATTTAGCCGCAGCACCCCTACTTCCCACAGCTATGCACACACACAGCCTTATATTAGCACACAGGAGTTTAACACTAGATGTCTTCACTGCTCCACTGTACCCGAATACCCGGTCCGAGATCCAGAATTCTAAATAATGTCACAGATCTGGGTTGGATCTGATATGAATGTCACGGGTCTTGGGTATGTGTAATTTTAACTGACTTGTCCGGAAGGGCCACTTCTGCATTAGAGAAAGAGAGAGAAATTGTATCATTTATAGTGTGCTGCTGCTCTTGCTTTTCACAAGAGTGGAGAGTGGCACATGTAGCTTGTTGTTGGCCAATCATAAGTAAACAAAGTGGAAATAGGCTACAGTCACAGAGCCTTGCTTCTTGTGTGGCAAAAGTTAGGAGATATCTAATCATTGCAAGATGGAATTAAAATGACAGAATTCAAAGTTAAAGGAAAAGGATAGGCTACAACGACCAAGAGCCAGCAAGCAGGCTGCTAATTAATATTCTGAATGGAGTTGTTGTTATTTGTAACTGTATGATCAGAAAGAGCATGCGCTGCAGCCTCAGTTAGCCTAGCTAGCTAATGTTAGCTAGCTTAACTAGCTTCTCTTCCCGGTTTGATGCAGTCCAAGACAGATACTATGTAATCATATTTGATGATAAATAACCTAGCTATGGCAGCTATTAGTCTACTATAGTTCGAGTCGGCTTGGTGTCTCTTGTCTCTCCCTCCCTCCCTGCTCCCCATGTCACTCACTCACAGTACGGCCCCTCCCCCGCCTGCTACAGCGCACCTCTCTCCCTCCTCTCACGCTGTATCAGCTCTGGTTAATAAAGTACCTTAAAAAAGTATTTTTCTGCTGCTTTCCTCACTTGGATCGGATCGGACTGGGTCTTTATCCGACCAGGTTTATATGGAACGGGTCTAGTTGTCCTCCGGTCCGTACAGAATGGGTCTCTATATTTAAATGAATTTATGCATATGGGTCCAGGTGGGAAAGCCCCAGGTTCATTTCAGAACGGGTCCAAACCCGTGAAGACCTCTATTTCACACACATACGCACACACATGCATGAAAACACACATATCTGCATATGCACGTGATACATTTTAACAGAAAGACACTAGCACACACCCTCAATAGAAGACCTATCCAAAATACACAGATTAACACAACACATCTCTGAAACCCAGAACTAAAATCTTGCACAATTGTGTCAGATGCTCAATTAAATTCTGGTGGCAGATGTGTTATAAAATATACTAGAATGAGGAGCAGAAGCAGGGTGGTAGCTCCACCCCCCTCTCTTTGCAAGTTAGGGGCAAGTGTATGGGACAAATGTCCCCTCCCCTTCCGAAATTCCAAAGATTCAAGCATTAGTGTTGAATATTTTCTCGGTATTTTACAAATGTTCCATCCCGAGAATAAATCACTTTCTCCTGGGTAACCCGGTATTTCCGGCCAAAACCGGAAGTGTCATTAAAAAGCATTATAAAACATATAAATAGGCCTATGTCTGGATTTGATTAGAGCTTTGATTGAAAATTCAAAACTGATGCTACCTGAGCCTGATTAGCCACACATTAAATACATTTTATTAGCCCTACATTAAAGACATTTAATGAGCCCAAGCCCAAAAAAGCCCAAATGATTGTGCATTCGGAAAGTATTCAGACCCCTTGAGTTTTTCCACATTTTGTTATTCAAAAATGTATTAAATTGTTTTTTCCCTCATCAATCTACACACAATACACCATAATGACAAAGCAAAAACTTTTTTTTTTTAATGTTTGCAAATTTATTACAAATAAAAAACAGAAAAATCACATTTACATAAGCATTCAAACCCTTTACTCAGTACTTTGTTGAAGCACCTTTGGCAGCGATTACAGACTCAAGTCTTCTTGGGTATGACGCTACAAGCTTGGCACACCTTTATTTGGGGAGTTTCTCCTATTCTTCTCTGCAGATCCTCTCAAGCTCTGTCAGGTTGGATGGGGAGCGTCGCTGCACAGCTATTTTCAGGTCTTTCCAGGGGTTCAATAGGGTTCAAGTCCGGGCTCTGGCTGGGCCATTCAAGGACATTCAGAGACTTGTCCCGAAGCCACTCCTGCGTTGTCTTGGCTGTGTGCTTAGGATTGTTGTCCTGTTGGAAGGTGAACCTTCGCCCCCAGTCTGAGGTCCTCAGCGCTCTGGAGCAGGTTTTCATCAAGGATCTCTCTGTACTTTGCTCCGTTCATCTTTCCTTCAATCCTGACTAGTCTCCCAGTCCCTGCCACTGAAAAACATCCTTACAGCATGATGCTGCCACCACCATGTTTCACCGTAGGGATGGTGCCAGGTTTCCTCCAGACGTGACGCTTGGTATTCAGGCCAAAGAGTTCAATCTTGGTTTCATCAGACCAGAGAATCTTGTTTCTCATGGTCTGAGTCCTTTAGGTGCTTTTTGGCAAACTCCAAGCGGGCTGTCATGTGCATTTTACTGAGGAGTGGCTTCCATCTGGCCACTCTACCATAAAGGCCTGATTGGTGGAGTGATGCAGAGATGGTTGTCCTTCTGGAAGGTTCTCCCATCTCCACAGAGGAACTCTGGAGCTCTGTCAGAGTGACATTTGTGTTATTTCATAGTTTAGATGTCTTCACTATTATTCTACAATGTAGAAAATAGTAAAAATAAAGAAAAACCTTTGAATGAGTAGGTGTTCTAAGACTTTTGACCAGTAGTGTATGTCAATCATTATTTGAATATGTTGGTAACCCGTTGTATAAAAGTGATAATGCCCTTGAAGCCGGTGTTTGGAGGATATATTGGCATGGTAACAACACACGTGCCAATATATCCTCCAAACAACGGCTTCTCTGGCATTATCGCTTAAGTATTATATGGACTGGAATTATGCACATTGTTCAAACCATGATAAAGCAGGGAGAGAACATGCGATTCTGGTGCAGCACATGCGGCCTACAAAGTATAGGCTAGCGAATTAGATTTTCATTTTGAACTATAATAGAGCCTATTTGTATAATTAGTAGGCTGACGCATATATACCTTTCATAATATTTCCCCTAATGTTATTAGCCTACCTCCTCTTTCTGTATCTATTGTTGCTTCATTCCTTCCTAGCTTTCAACAATTAAATTAAATACGTTTCGTTGTCCTTATCTTCATCGTTCTAATGACATACTTGAATAATATAGGACTATAATTAGATGCAGAAGAATTTCACGTCTCTTCACGAAGATTGAATGGTTGGGTCTGAATAAATAACTGCTATAGCTTACCGCTATCGCGCGTTCGCTCTTCTTTCAAACTACTAGTGAGTTCTATTGGCTGCTGTATTTAACATTCAGCAAACAAGAGCCTGCCCCCCTCTTCGAATAGTCTATAGGTATAGTGCCTTGCTAAAGTATTCATCCCCCTTGGCGTTTTTTCTATTTTGTTGTATTACAACCTGTAATTTAAATGAATTTTTATTTGGATTTCTTGTAATGGACATACACAAAATAGTCCAAATTGGTGAAGTGAAATGAAAATAATAACTTGCTTCAAAAAATTCTAAAAAATAAATAACGAAAAGTGGTGCGTGCATATGTATTCACCCCCTTTGATATGAAGCCCCTAAATAAGATCTGGTGCAACCAATTACCTTCAGAAGTCACATAATTAGTTAAATAAAGTCCACCTGTGTGCAATCTAAGTGTCACATGATCTGTCACATGATCTCAGTATATATACACCTGTTCTGAAAGGCCCCAGAGTCTGCAACACCACTAAGCAAGCGGCACCACCAAGCAAGCGGCACCATGAAGACCAAGGAGCTCTCCAAACAGATCAGGGACAAAGTTGTAGGGAAGTACAGATCAGGGTTGGGTTATAAAAAAATATAAAAAACTTTGAACATCCCACAGAGCACCATTAAATCCGTTATTAAAAAATTGAAAGAATATGACACCACAACAAACCTGCCAAGAGAGGGCCGCCCACCAAAAATCACGGCCCAGGCAAGGAGGGCATTAATCAAAGGCAACAAAGAGACCAAAGATAACCCTGAAGGAGCTGCAAAGCTCCACAGCGGAGATTGGAGTATCTGTCCATAGGACCACTTTAAGCCGTACACACCACCGAGCTGGGCTTTATGGAAGAGTGGCCAGAAAAAAGCTATTGCTTAAAGAAAAAAATAAGCAAACACGTTTGGTGTTCGCCAAAAGGCATGTGGGAGACTCCCCAAACATATGGAAGAAGGTACTCTGGTCAGATGAGATTAAAATTGAGCTTTTTGGCCATCAAGAAAAAACTATGTCTGGCGCAAACACAACACCTCTCATCACCCCGAGAACCCCATCCCCACAGTGAAGCATGGTGGTGGCAGCATCATGCTGTGGGGATGTTTTTCATCGGCAAGGACTGGGAAACTGGTCAGAATTGAAGGAATGATGGATGCCGCTAAATACAGGGAAATTCTTGAGGGAAACCTGTTTCAGTCTTCCAGAGATTTGAGACTGGGACGGAGGTTCACCTTCCAGCAGGACAATGCCCCTAAGCATACTGCTAAAGCAACACTCGAGTGGTTTAAGGTGAAACATTTAAATGTCTTGGAATGGCCTAGTCAAAGCCCAGACCTCAATCCAATTGAGAATCTGTGGTATGAGTTAAAGTTTGCTGTACACCAGTGGAACCCATCCGACTTGAAGGAGCTGGAGCAGTTTTGCCTTGAAGAATGGGCAAAAATCCCAGTGGCTAGATGTGCCAAGCTTATAGAGACATACCCCAAGAGACTTGCAGCTGTAATTGCTGCAAAAGGTGGCTCTACAAAGTATTGACTTTATAGTTATGCACGCTCAAGTTTTCTGTTTTTTTCTCTTATTTCTTGTTTGTTTCACCCTCAAAAATATTTTGCATCTTCAAAGTGGTAGGCATGTTGTTTAAATCAAATGATACAACCCCCCCCCCCCAAAAAAAAAACTATTTTAATTCCAGGTTGTAAGGCAACAAAACAGGAAAAATGCAAACTATTCTTGTCTAGCTTTTCCTGCATGGGACTCCAAGAGCTAAGAAGCGTTTTTAAAGGAGAGAGGCCAGCGGAGCACAGGTGCGTGCATATTGCGCAAGAGACAGAGGCTATAAATTAGAAGCTCATTATGCATAACCCATCAATAATTAGCTAAATATAAGGCTAATACTGCATTGAATGTATTACCTGAACGAAGTAGGCTAGGACATCTATATATAGGGCTATATATCAATCTAGAACAGGATTATCTATTTTGGATGCAATTTGATGGAGAGAGAGAAAGACTGCGAGAGAGTGCTTGCGTGTGTACTGATTTAAAGCAATGATATTCGAGTGATAGGCTGTTTTAAAACTGCTGCAATAAAAAAAAGAAAATCTTTACAATTAACAAAATAAAGTGACCCCCGAAAGCCAGATGGAGATGGGTAAATTAGATGCGCATTCGGTCTTTATATTACTGTAGCATAGGCTATGCTGCAGCAAATGTAGGCCTACCTGTCACAAGAAAAAAAGTTACCATGATGAGATGATAGGTCTACATGCATTGTGAACTGCGCCCCATACTGAGATGGGCTGTCTGTCCCCACCCTGAGCGTTGATGATTCATCATGCAGAGGCCGTACAGAAGCCAGATATAGATAGCATATAATTGAACAGTTCCATTTCACGCCATGCTGTTCATATAAATAATTTATTATCATTTACCGGTTTTTCTCGCAGGTTTTGGGCAGTAAATCCCGGTAAATCTCGGTAATTTGGTTCCCGCCATTGAACCCTAACGAGCACTTGCGAAGTGATTTGTCCAAATGATCAGTGACAAAAAATCTGCGTACCCGAACAAAGTTCCTCACAAGTTGTCGCATTTCACAGTTGTTGACAGACAATGTGTGTCTGTCCATGAGAGATTAAAACACAACACTAGAAATAACATTTTGACCAGGGACTCTCTCAACTGATTCTCTTTTTCCATTTCCATTTCCACAAATGATTCAACTCCATCCTTTCATTTCCTAGAAGTGTGCCAGATACTGCCATGCCTTGAGTACGCTACCCTGCTTTTACAGCACTAATTAATGGACCTTAATGGCTTCTGAGATGAAATAGGATGTGTCCCAAATAGCACCCTATGCCCTATGTAGTGCACTACTTTTGACCAGGGCCCATAGTAGTGCACTACATAGGGAATAGGGTGCCATTTGTGACACACAATAAGTGGACCAGTAGAGACATCCTACTGTTGTATAAATTAACAGATTATTTCCTCTCTGAAAACAATAACCCAATGTTCATGCTCATCCCTGGAGGCTTGTAAAAAGAGAGGTCCTTCCCTTCCTTTCACATTTTACACTGGATGGATTGTTGTTGGTTGTTTGCAGCAACTTGGCAGTTTCACCATTAAGGATTCCAACTTTAAGTGAACTGGAATAAATGAGAAATTATACAAAATGTTATAATGTCCCATGTCATTCGACATTAAACTTGGGTTTGAGAGTACACAGGGACATACAGTAAATAACTGATTGCAAATTATGTAGGCCTATATAAACTTCCCATACAGTACTCAAATCAAATCAAATGTTATTTGTCACATGTACCAAATACAACAGGTATAGACTTTACCGTAAAATGCTTATTTACAAGCCCTTTCCCAACAATGCAGTTAAAAAGTAAGACAATTTAGCAAAATATTAAAAAGGAAATAAATAGTAACACAATAAAATAACAATAACCAGACTATATACAAGGAGTATCGGTACCGAGTCAATGTGCTGGGGTACGAGGTTGTTGAGGTAATTGAGGTAATATGTACATGTAGGAAGTGAATAGGCAATCAGGATAGATAATAAACAGAGTAGCAGCAACATATGTGAAGAGTGTGAAAGAGTGTGAAAGTGTGAGTGTGAGTGTGTGTGTGTGTGTGTGTGTGTGTGTGTGTGTGTGTGTGTGTGTGTGTGTGTGTGTGTGTGTGTGTGTGTGTGTGTGTGTGTGTGTGTGTGTGTGTGTGTGTGTGTGTCAGTGTACAGTCGTGGTCAAAAGTTTTGAGAATTACACAAGTATTGGTCTTCACAAAGTTCGCTGCTTCAGTGTTATGATATATTTTTGTCAGATGTTACTGTGGTATATTGAAGTATAATTACAAGCATTCCATAAGTGTCAAAGGCTTTTATTGACAATTACATTAAGTTTATGCAAAGAGTCAATATTTGCAGTGTTGACCCTTCTTTTTCAAGACCTCTGCAATCCGCCCTGGCATGCTGTCAATTAACTTCTGGGCCACATCCTGACTGATGACAGCCCATTCTTGCATAATCAATGCTTGGAGTTTGTCAGAATTTGTGGGTTTTTGTTTGTCCACCCGCCTCTTGAGGATTGACCACAAGTTCTCAATGGGATTAAGGTATAGGGAGTTTCCTGGCCATGGACCCAAAATGTCGATGTTTTGTTCCCCGAGCCACTTAGTTATCACTTTTGCCTTATAGCAAGGTGCTCCATCATGCTGGAAAAGGCATTGGTCATCACCAAACTGTTCTTGGATGGTTAGAAGAAGTTGCTCTCTGAGGATGTATTGGTACCATTCTTTATTCATGGCTGTGTTCTTAGGCAAAATTGTGAGCCCACTCCCTTGGCTGAGAAGCAACCGCACTCATGAATGGTCTCAGGATGCTTTACTGTTGGCATGACACAGGACTGATGGTAGCGCTCACCTTGTCTTCTCCGGACAAGGTGTTTTCCGGATGCCCTAAACAATCGGAAAGGGGATTCATCTTTCCCCCAGTCCTCAGCAGTCCAATCCCTGTACCTTTTGCAGAATATCAGTCTGTCCCTGATGTTTTTCCTGGAGAGAAGTGGCTTCTTTGCTGCCCTTCTTGACACCAGGCCATCCTCCAAAAGTATTCGCCTCACTGTGCGTGCAGATGCACTCACACCTGCCTGCTGCCATTCCTGAGCAAGCTCTGCACTGGTGGTGCCCCGATCCCGCAGCTGAATCAACTTTAGGAGATGGTCCTGGCGCTTGCTGGACTTTCTTGGGCACCCTGACGCCTTCTTCACAACAATTGAACCTCTCTCCTTGAAGTTCTTGATGATCCGATAAATGGTTGATTTAGGTGCAATCTTATTAGCAGCAATATCCTTGCCTGTGAAGCCCTTTTTGTGCAAAGCAATGATGACGGCACGTGTTTCCTTGCAGGTAACCATGGTTAACAGAGGAAGAACAATGATTTCAAGCACCACCCTCCTTTTAAAGCTTCCGGTCTGTTATTCTAACTCAATCAGCCTTGTCCTCGTAAACACTCTCACCTGTGTTAACGAGAGAATCACTGACATGATGGCAGCTGGTCCTTTTGTGGCAGGGCTGAAATGCAGTGGAAATGTTTTTGGGGGATTAAGTTCATTTTCATGGCAAAGAGGGACTTTGCAATTCATCTGATCACTCTTCATGACATTCTGGAGTATATGCAAATTGCAATCATCAAAACTGAGGCAGCAGACTTTGTGAAAATTAGTATTTGTGTCATTCTCAAAACTTTTGACCATGACTGTAGTATGTGTGAGTGTGTGGATAATCCAAAAGGTAATAATTTTGGATCCTTTGACCTCTATGAATAAAGGCTGAATGAGAATGATCAAAACCGGTCTGTGTATCAACATGCAGTTTCCTTCGTTTTTCTAGTACAATGTCCACATCAGGAAATGAGCCCTGACTTCAAAGGCCAAACAGGAAGTTACTTTCTTCCCCCTGTGGGTGGATCTCATCTCTCCACTACACTTGCCCAACACAGTCTGCGTCTTAAATGCCACCCTATTCCCTACAAAGTGCACTATGTAGGGAATAGGGTGCCATTTATAACGTATCCACAGATTGAACAACACCACACTACCATTTTGTTCCCATGTCATCATATAAAGCACAAGATTAAATCATACTATTGTATAATGGTGGGTTGGGTTTACCCTCTAAGCTAGCCAGAGGCACAAGAGGGGTGCTAGGCTTGTATAAGGCTGTATCGTTGGGGGGATAGTTGTCTGTGATGGAATGCAAATATTTAGCTTGTCCCATGGTATAAAATGAAAATTACACAGTGCAATCCAAATACCTGTTTAGCTGCCCAGGTGACCGCCCCACCCGCCGCCCGCCTGTCTCCTCCACGGACGTAAACACTGTAATTACCCAGAGGCCTCAGGGGCAGCCGAGGAGGGCGGAGTGGAGGATCTTATTTTCTCTCACTGGACCTGGATCTAGCAGGATATGCAGTTTTAACGTGTACTGCAAGACAACAGATGACATATCCAGTCAGAAAGGCCCCGTGAATGTTTACATAAGACTGTTTACATTGTAGATGTAAATATTTGTTTCTTCACAGTCACGAGCTGGCTTTTTAGAGTGCTATGATGCAACACTGGAGACTTGGGTCAAAACCACTAGAGACAGAGGGGGAGGGTCTGGTGACAGTTTTCACAGTGACCAGAAATAGATAAGGCTTGTGACTGCTCTCTCATTGGGACATTCTTACATCCCATTGTGCAAAGTGGTTGTTAATGGAATTACCTGTGGCGATGCAAGACAACTGTCTCAGAGGAGAGGAGATTTGTTTACATTGGCTGTCCAGTCACAGTATACAGTGAGTGACCAGTAGTAGTGTCCAGACGGCCCGGCCATGACAACAGTGCCCCCTGTTGACCACAGAACCAACAGCAGCAGGACACAGGTGACCTTGATTTACATTTTACATTTACATTTTAGTCATTTAGCAGACGCTCTTATCCAGAGCGACTTACAGATAGTGAGTGCATACATTTTCATTCTGGCCCCCCGTGGGAAACGAACCCACAACCCTGGCGTTGCAAGCGCCATGCTCTACCAACTGAGCTACAGGGACTAAACTAATTTAGGGTCAGAGATGAGCTCTGTGGGCAGTGAAACCTTGCTGTCAAGTCATTGTCATAAAGGGCTGAAGAGATTTTAACAAAGTTGTACTAACATCAATCACAGGGGACTACAACAACAGTGATTGCAGTAGCTGTGGTACCACAGTGCAAAATGTATTTTCAAATCAAATCAGATTTTACATGTGCACATTATTACAACAATATTGTACTTACATGGTAATGTGGGCAAAGTACGGGATAATCAACGAGGGGCTATGCGTTCTCTGGAAAATAATGCACGATGTGGAAGGTGCGTTCCATGATGTGTTAGCGGAGTGGAACGGACCTTCCACGGAGTTGCATTATTTTCCAGAGAACGCATAGAGCTCTGAGTTGATTATCCCTTTTATACCATGGCTATAATTTAACACATCTGCCACTAGAAATGTATTCATTTGTCAGTAGAAATGTGACAACATCCACTGAAGTAGCTAGCAAGTTTACTAGCTAGCTAGATAGCTAGAGTAGTTGCATTGATACTTAAACAAACAGACTTGCTAGCTTAACTAACCAAACCATCATCCTAGGTTGCTATTATGAAAATCTAATTCAACTCAATTCGACTTTTGCTTTCAAATCTAGCTCAAACATGGAACATGTAAGAATGAACTTCATAGCCATTTAATTATACCGTGCTATTATACCATATAGGGAAATAATGCACGATCTAGAATGCCCTTCAAACCAATCAGAAACGAGTATTCAACAATGCCATGGTATAAAGACTATTGTAAGCAGGGTGGTTCAAGCCCTGAATGCTTATTGGCTGAAAGCCGAGGTATATCAGACCGTATACCACTGGTATGACAATAAAATAGTTTTTACTGTTATAATTACGTTGGTAACCAGTTTATAATAGCAATAAGGCACCTCAGGATTTGTGGTATTTGGCCAATATACCACGGCTAATGGCTGTATCCAGGCACTCTGCATTGCGTCGTGCTTAAGAACAGCCCTTAGCCGTGGTATATTGGCCATATACCACACCCCCCCAGGCCTTATTGCTTAATTAACACTTCTCTATTTAGCTAGATCAATTCTCAGATGCTTTGGGGGAGCGCTGAGGTGGTACGTGGTAGTGGTGTGTGTTAGAGTGAACATCATGGAGACCAAGCAGCCAGTGATCCATCTCCAGTATATTGGCCTTAACACCTTTTCTCCACAGCCTGTGAACCGCAGCACCTGCTTTCTAATAAACACACCTGCAGCTAGAACAGCCATGAAATACACAGCATGACTGAAGGAGAGGAGCACACCAAGGACCCGTCCTAAATGGCACCATATTCCCTATACAGTGCACTACTTTTGATCATGGTCCATAGGGCTCTGGTTTAAAAGTAGTGCACTATATAGGGAATAGGGTGCCAGTTCGGGATGCAGCCTAATACAGTCACACAGGAAAATCTGTTAAAGACGACTGTCCAGTATTATTGGAGTAGCGTGCGAGGGGAGAGGAGAAAAATGACTAAATTGCTCGTAACACCACCACACCCAAACTTTCAGCAGCTCGAGTATAAACACACATGCTCCTCATAACAATTCAACCTAAATGAAGGAACAGAGAAGGAAAATGCTCTGCTGGAGAGATCACTGGCTTTCTTTCCAAGCAGCATTTACCCTTAAAGAGAGGCACAGCTCAGCTGGAGAGGGATAATGCCCAGTAATTGGTTGATTCACTGTGGCTGTTTATTTGACTGTGATAATGTAAAGGGATCAGTGACAGGTCCAACGCTGGCTCCAAGTGGAGCTAGTGCTGGTGTTGGTGCTGATGTTATACAGAGCAGCAGAGAGAGAGGCTGGTCCAGTTGGACTAGTGGAAGCACCACTGCTCACTTACAGTCACACTAGTACACCACTTCTCTATCAGAACCCAGAGGGAGAGGAGATGAAAAGGGGGCTAGAGGACTATAGCAGATGGGGACAAGTGGAGCAGTGTAGTAAGGAGTGGGGAAGTAGGGGAATTAGTGATAGAGTAGTTGGTAGAGGAGGAGGGGAAGAGAGGAGAAGGGGAGGAGAGCAGCACTGGCGATGAAAAGCTCTAGAGATTTACTGCTCCCAGATGTGGGGAGGATGTGTGTGTGTGTGTGTGTGTGTGTGTGTGTGTGTGTGTGTGCACATTCGTGCATGCACTGGCCGCTAGCTGGATGGTTTGCGTGCCGTCTCCTGGCTCTGAAGCCCTCTCGCCATTAAGTCACGCAGGCAGCAGACACACAAACACAGGCAGGTCACTAGGGTGCAGGCCTTGACAGTCAGGCCCGCAGGCTGTTCATCACCTAATTGGCGGACATGACAGGGAACACCGAGTGAGGACGCACGCTCCTTATCGCCAGGGGCCCCAGCTAAATACAAGCCACCTGTAGGGTCAGCTCCAAGGACACTCTACAGGGAAAGATGGAGCTGAGCTCGCTGTGTGTAACCTGACACAGCACACACACACACTCACATATGCACTCTCCAGTCCCTGCTGTGACAAATACACACACAAAATGACGTTCACGCTCCACATCCCATGCCCCAAAACACACACATGCACACACACATGTTCATATAAGCGCACACACTCACACACACGACCACTCTCCACTAAGTGCACTAACTTGTTGCAGGTTTCTGTCCTCTCTTTTGATTTTTATTGTAAGTGTAACAATATTCGCCACATAATAAAAAGCCTTTTACGGCCCCCCGCTCATCAGAAGGGGCCCCTGGTGCCGAGTACAGATATCACTGCACTACTCACTGCAATACCCCGTGCAGCTTTTATGATAATTCATCACATATGACTCCATATTTCTCATATAAAAATCAATTAAACGGTTAAATCTGACTGCCAGTCAACCTTTTGTTCGCCAGTCAACCATAGCCACCCCAATTAGAAACCAAGAAAAATATATATTTGCTCTGCAAAACCAACGTAAATGCTGGTTTAGTGTTGAAATGGGGATATGTGTTTACTGTCAATTTATCTTAGGGGCTAGGGGTAAAGAGAGAGGAGGGTAAGTAAGTATATGCTTTCTGCTTTCTGCCAGGCCTAAACCTCCCTTCCAAGCTTCCGCTATTGGCTCATTGTTCTTAGATAGATGGTTGATAAACAGAGTGTAGTGTAGCAAATCAATCTCTAACTACCTCGCTGTGTTATCCTGGTTGAGCTACAAGGTAGGAAGACGCAGGGGAAAGCAACAGGCCTTTTCGTCCTCTGTGATTATGCATTGGCACAGAAGGCCTGCTGGTCCTATATCATCTGAGGACTTGAAAGTACATCTGCGTGACTGAGACTAGAACAGAGCCGAGATTCAACAGAATATCACAAGTTCCTGATTTAATCTCATAATAGTTGGCCTTTAATGTTTAAATGCAAGACATATGTGCTTTTGACTTGGGTTCTTTCCTGGTCTTGTGCACGTCTCTGAGGGCAGGACTAAGAGAGGAAACTGTGTATGGATGTGATGTGTTCTTGGGATTGATTCACTCTCTGGTTTAGTTGATAAGAGAGCCTAGACAAAACAGTCACACTCAGAGTAATTGATTCGATACTACTGATCTCCTGAAAATTACAAATGATGACTGTCAAAGATGATAGATTTTCTTCAATTCATAGTTATAATACCAACATCCTTGACAGTCATTCTCCTGTGAGAACCAAAAACATGTCTCTCACTCTCATCATAACACACACACACACTTATAGAACAAGAGCTGGGCTGACTGCTCGGCCACACTACATTCTCCCGCACACAATCGACCCAGATATTCATTTGCAACAGACAGCAGTGTGAGTGTTATAACTGAAAGGAAGAGATGGGATTTGACTAAAGCAACAACCTCAGCAGTGACCCGGTGTCACATGTAGCCAGCAATATGAACACTCCACTCTATAGAGCAACACAAAGCCAAACCAAGATCCCACACTAGGATAAACAAACCATACAGTCAAAACACCTTCTCTTCTGACAACATACAGTAGTTGATGCTTCTTTGTGTCTGTGTGTCTCTCAAACAAAATGGCTGCCATGTCCGTTCATACAGTCAGTCAGAGTCAGTGTGGCCTGAGATGGCTGGCTGGCAGCTAGGGGAACTAGCTACAGTAGCAGTCTGTCCCTCCCTGTCACCACAGTGTCCCCTAGCTCGGGGAGATTAACCCAGTGATAACACAGAGGCAGGGTCACAGCCAGCAGCCATAAAGCTGATCCCCCTGGCTGGTGTGGCTATGGGAGGCACCGTGTGACAGGATGTATTTTCATTGTCTCTGGCCATGGGAGATATTGTCCCTGGGACCAGAGATAGAGACAACTTCCACTGTCTTTATGAAACTGGGTCGGTTTTGCACTGTGGTAGTTATTGTAGCTAATTAGGTATTGTTTCTAAGATTAACTAGAGTTGTGTAGTCAAGGCATTAGTAAAGCCACACAAATTATGATGACGGTGATGATGAGGATGGTAATGATGATGATGATGGTGGTGATGATAATGGTGGTGATGAAGATGAAGGCCAAGATGATGATGACAAGAACAATAACCAAGACCAGGGCTATAAATGTCATCATCTAAAAAATATTTATATCTAGCTCAGCATTATCTCAGTGTAATCCTATGAGCCATTAACCAAATACTTTGATAAGGGGTTAAATCAGAGTCTCTAGTATAGTATGCATGGGGATGGAGTCTGTCAGTGGTTGTCAGAGTGAGGTCTGACGAGTGAATGCGTCCCTGTTGGAAGTGATTACTGGACAGAGACAAGAGATGCAGCCCAGGCCACTCCATTCCACTGACAGAAAGGCTGGCTCCAGAGATCTCTGTTCCATTAGTAAAGCAGCCCAGGGGATATGATGAGCCCAGCTGCAATCAGACGCAGGATAGCTTTTTTAGTCATGAATCTTGTTCTGGAAGCAGCTCTGCAGAGTGGTCACTAGCTGGCATAGCCAAAAAGTCATAAAATCAGATTTTAAACCTAACCCCTAACCTTAACCACACTGCTAACCCTAATGCCTAACCCTAACCTTAAAAGCTCATTTGAATATTTATGAATTTTTACAATATAGACAATTGTGACTTTGCAGCTGGCCTATCTTGTCCTGTCATCCAGGTCTCCACTTCATCATTTTGTACATATGTACAGTACCAGTCAAAGGTTTGGACACACCTACTCATTCAAGTCTTTATTTTTACTATTTTCTAAATTGTAGAATAATAGTGAAGACATCAAAACTATGAAATAACGCATATGGAATGATGTAGTAAGCTAAAAAGTGTCACGCCCTGACTCAGGGGACGCTTATATGTTGAGTCAGGGTGTGTATATTCTATGTTGTGTAGTTCTATGTTTTCTATCTAGTATGGGTATTGGCCGGTGTGGTTCCCAATCAGAGGCAGCTGTCGCTCGTATGGGTATTTCTATGTTGGCCGGTGTGGTTCCCAATCAGAGGCAGCTGTCGCTCGTATGGGTATTTCTATGTTGGCCGGTGTGGTTCCCAATCAGAGGCAGCTGTCGCTCGTTGTCTCTGATTGGGGGCATACTTAGGCAGCCTATTGGCACTATTGAGTTGTGGGATCTTGTTTCGTGTGAGGTATGTTGTTTGTGTACCTTGGACTTCACATTTCGTTTAGTTTGTTGTTTTGTCGTTGTTTATTCGGTTCAAATAAACATGTATGCATATCACGCTGCGCCTTGGTCTGACCCGTCTATGAACGAACGTGACAGAAGATCCCACCAAACGAGGACAAAGCAGCGTGCCCAGAAGGAACAAACGCAGAGGATTCAACGGGAGGTAACTTTAGTAGATGTCCTCCTCGGTTGGGGGAGAATTACTGAGGAGGAGGCCGTCCGTTATCGGGAGGCGATGAAGGTTGATGCCCAGGTAGGAGAGGAGAAACGCCTGCAACCGTGCCGACGACGGAGACCCGAGAGGCAACCCCAAGAACATTTTGGGGGGGGGGCACACGGGGTGGATGACGAGGCAGCAGGAGGCCGTGGAAGGGCGAATCTGCAGGTTAGGAGAGGAGGCCACCATGTTACGGGGGCTATTGGTTCAGAGGGAGCAGGTGTTATTCGGCCAGAGGGAGGCGCTACAGGAGGCTAAAAGGGAGAAGGAAAGTGTAGAGGCACGGCGAGAGGAGCTGGTTAGGCAGCAGAAGGAACGGGGGTTAATAAAGGAACCCAGTCCCGCTCCTCGCACCAAACAAGTGGTGCGTGTCGCTAGTCCGGTACGGCCCGTTCCTGCTCCCCGCACTAAGCCAGTGGTGCGTGTTCCCAGTACGGCCCAACCCGTTCCTGCTCCTCACACCAAGCCAGTGGTGCGCGTCGCCAGCCCGGCCCGGCCTGTTCCTGCTCCTCGCACCAAGCCAGTGGTGCGCGTCGCCAGTCCAGCCCGGCCTGTTCCTGCACCTCGCCCCAAGCCAGTGGTGCGCATCGCCAGCCCGGCCCAGCCTGTTCCTGCTCCTTGCACCAAGCCAGTGGTGCACGTCGCCGGCCCGGCCTGTTCCTGCTCCTCGCACCAAGCCAGTGGTGCGCGTCGCCAGCCCGGCCCGGCCTGTTCCTGCTCCTCGCACCAAGCCAGTGGTGCGCGTCGCCAGCCCGGCCCGGCCCGTTCCTGCTCCTCGCACCAAGCCAGTGGTGCGCGTCGCCGGCCCAGCCCGGCCTGTCCCTGCTCCTCGCACCAAGCCAGTGGTGTGCGTTGCCAGTCCGGCCCGGCCTGTTCCTGCTCCTCGCACCAAGCCAGTGGTGCGCGTCGCCAGCCCGGCCCGGCCTGTTCCTGCTCCTCGCACCAAACCAGTGGTGCGCGTCGCCAGTCCGGTCCGGCCCATGCCTGCTCCTCGCACCAGACCAGATGTGCGTTTGTCCAGTCCACTCCAGAGCCAGAGCAGTCCGCTCCACCGGTGCCTGATCCCGTTCCGGTCAGCTGTTCCACTCCGGAGCCAGAGCAGTCCGCTCCACCTGGGTCTAGTCCAGCTCCGGTCAACGGCTCCACTTCGGAGCCAGAGCAGTCTGCTCCACCGGTGCCTGATCCAGCTCCGGTCAGCTGCGCCACTCCGGAGCCAGAGCAGTCCGCTCCACCGGGGTTAGTCCAGCTCCGGACAACGGCTCCACTTCGGAGCCAGAGCAGTCCGCTCCACCGGTGCCTGATCCAGCTCCCGTCAGCGGCTCCACTCCGGAGCCAGAGCAGTCCGCTCCACCGGTGCCTAGTCCAGCTCCGGTCAGTGGCTCCAGTCCAGACCATGACGTCAGCCCCTCTCCAGGTTCGGGGTCTCCCACACCAGGGTCCAGACTGGGCCTGGCGTATCGTGAGAGGAAGGAGAGGGGAAGCAACACGCCAAGGTCTAGACCAGACCAGGGGCGCAACAGGGAGGCGAAGAGTGAGAGGTCGAAACGCCCTGAGCCGGATCCGCCTACGAGGCGGAATGCCCACCCGGCCCCTACCCTGTTATGTTTATGTTGTGCGGTCGGAGTCCGCACCTTTGGAGGGGGGTACTGTCAAGCCCTGACTCAGGGGACGCTTATATGTTGAGTCAGGGTGTGTATATTCTATGTTGTGTAGTTCTATGTTTTCTATCTAGTATGGGTATTTCTATGTTGGCCGGTGTGGTTCCCAATCAGAGGCAGCTGTCGCTCGTTGTCTCTGATTGGGGACCATACTTAGGCAGCCTATTGGCACTATTGAGTTGTGGGATCTTGTTCCGTGTGAGGTATGTTGTTTGTGTACCTTGGACTTCACGTTTCGTTTAGTTTGTTGTTTTGTCGTTGTTTATTCGGTTCAAATAAACATGTATGCATATCACACTGCGCCTTGGTCTGACCCGTCTATGAACGAACGTGACAGAAGATCCCACCAAACGAGGACCAAGCAGCGTGCCCAGAAGGAACAAACGCAGAGGATTCAACGGGAGGTAACTTTAGTAGATGTCCTCCTCGGTTGGGGGAGAATTACTGAGGAGGAGGCCGTCCGTTATCGGGAGGCGATGAAGGTTGATGCACAGGTAATTAGAGAGGAGAAACGGCGGCAACTGTGCCGACGACGGAGACCCGAGAGGCAACCCCAAGAACATTTTGGGGGGGGGGCACACGGGTTGGATGACGAGGCAGCAGGAGGCCGTGGAAGGGCGAATCTGCAGGTTAGGAGAGGAGGCCACCATGTTACGGGGGCTATTGGTTCAGAGGGAGCAGGAGTTATTCGGTCAGAGGGAGGCGCTACAGGAGGCTAAAAGGGAGAAGGAAAGTGAAGAGGCACGGCGAGAGGAGCTGGTTAGGCAGCAGAAGGAGCGGGGGTTAATAAAGGAACCCAGTCCCGCTCCTCGCACCAAACGTTCCGTTTAGTTTGTTGTTTTGTCATTGTTTATTCGGTTCAAATAAACATGTATGCATATCACGCTGTGCCTTGGTCTGACCCGTCTATGAACGAACGTGACAAAAAGTGTTAAAGAAATCAAAATATATTTTCTATTTGAGATTCTTCAAATAGCCACCCTTTGCCTTGATGACGGCTTTGCACACTATTGGCATTCTCTCAACCAGCTTCACCTGGAATGCTTTTCTCAATTGGGTGGAGGTCAGGGCAGTAAAAATATATTTTTTTACTGTTGCCTAGGTTTTAACTTGGACTGATTTGTATGTATACAGTGCATTCGGAATGTATTCAGACCCCTTGACTTTTTCCACATTTTGTTTTACGTTACAGCCTTATTCTAAAATGGATTAAATTGTTTTTTTCCCTCATCAATCTACACATAATACCCTATGATGACAAAGCAAAAACAGGTTTTTAGAATTACAGCCTTGAGTATTCTTGGGTATGATGCTACAAATTGGCACACCTGTATTTGGGGAGTTTCTCCCATTCATCTCTGAAGATCCTCTCAAGCTCTGTCAGGTTGGATGGGGAGTATCGCTGCACCGCTATTTTCAGGTCTCTCTAGCGATGTTCGATCAGGTTCAAGTCAGGGCTCTGGCTGGGCCACTCAAGGACATTCAGAGACTTGTCCCAAAGCCACTCCTGCGTTGTCTTGGCTGTGTGATTAGGGTCGTTGTCCTGTTGGAAGGTGAACCTTCGCCCCAGTCTGAGGTCCTGAGCACTACGGAGCATGTTTTCATTAAGGATCTCTCTGTACTTTGCTTCGTTCATCTTTACCCCGATCTTGACTAGTCTCCCAGTCCCCGCCACTGGAAAACATCCCAACAGCATGATGCTGTCTCCACCATGCTACACCGTACAGATGGTGCCAGGTTTCTTCCAGATGTCACGCTTGGCATTCAGGCCAAAGAGTTCAATCTTGGTTTCATCAGACCAGATAATCTTGTTTCTCATAGTCTGAGAGTCATTTAGGTGCCTTTTGGCAAACTCCAAGCAGGCTGTCATGTGCCTTTTACTGAGGAGTGGCTTCCGTCTGGCCACTCTACCATAAAGGCCCGATTGGTGGAGTGCTGCAGAGATGGTTGTCCTTCTGACAGGTCCTCCCATCTCCACAGAGGAACTCTGGAGCTCTGTCAGAGTGACCATCGGGTTCTTGGTCACCTCCCTGACCAAGGCCTTTCTCTCCCGGTTGCTCAGTTTGGCCAGGCGGCCAGCTCTAGGAAGAGTCTTGGTGGTTCCAAACTTCTTACATTTAAGAATGATGGAGGCCACTGTGTTCTTGGGGACCTTCAATGCTGCAGAAATGTCTAAAAACCTGTTTTTGCGTTGTCATTATGGGGTATTGTGTGTAGATTGATGAGGGAAAAAAACAATTTAATCAATTTTAGAATAAGGCTGTAACGTAACAAAATGTTGAAAAAGTCAAGGGGTCTGAATACTTTCCGAATGCACTGTATAATCCTTTATGACCATATTTACCTCTGTGATTAATTATGATTGACAATGAGCAAAAGTGAATTTAATTGTTTCCACTCCCACCATTCCACATGTGCGTAATGGTCATGTGAGGTGAAATGTGTATATCACAGGAGGTTGGTGGTACCTTAATTGGGGAGGACAGGCTCGTGGTAATGTCTGGAGTGGAATCGGTGGAATGGTATCAAATACATCATTTCCATGTATTTGATGTCATTACATTTGCTGCGTTCCAGCCATTATTAGTGTATATTTTTGGATGTGAGCACTCAGTCTGTTTGACATGTCGAAGATCCGTTTCGGATCGAAACGTTGTCAATTAAGCAGTGAATTGGGAGCATGAACAGTCTGCCTTCCTGTTCTTTACAAATAAACGTCAACCTGCCAATCAGACAGTCGGACGAACGGACGGGCAGACAGACAGTGAGAGGAGCAGGCACACACACACCTGCACACACACCATGACCTATCCCTGCATGAGCTGTGCAGTGTCCGCCAACTGCCCCTGCTGCGAGACAACAAAACAAGCCCACCTAATACAGTTTGCAGTATACTGAAGACAGGACATTAATAAAGGAGCTTGGTCCAGTGAGGAACGAGCTGCCTGCCTGCCAGAAGTTTGACGTGGCAGCCAACAGCCACTTGACTTCCTGCTTACACAGGCTTGTTTGTGTGTGTGTGTGTGTGTGTGTGTCAGAAAGTGTGTGTGTATGCGTCAGAAAGTGTGTATGTGTGTCCACGAGTGAGTGTGTGTAAGGGTCCGTGTTTGGAGGGGGGTTCACACAGAACCCCACAATGCCAGTCCGTCTGAGTGGAAAATCTCATCACAATGGACCAGCTCTGGCTTTAACAAAGCTCACCCGTCTGCTTTCCGCCCCAGTAAGACTCCAACCTAGGCCCAGTGCTGCTCTGCCTGTCCCCCCCTGTCCCCCACCCGCCACTCTGTTTTTCTTTCTCTGCGCTATCAGACCAGCTCATCTCACCTCTTCACTGGGCCTGGGACTGGCCTGCTAAGGCCTATAGTCTACAGTCAATCCACTGCATGGGGGATATAGTGCTCTGGTTCCTGTAAGATTTATCCAACATCCTACGGCTAGCATAATAGCTTACCGGCCACTCAAATTAGAAAAACACAGCGATTGCAGATTCTGTTTCTTTAAATGATACAGTAATATGAGAAAGAGCCAAACAGACTTATCATCAAATCTACACTGATGCAAACACTAAAGGATATCTGTAAGTTGTTCAACTGTCATCAGTTGTCTAACTGTCATCAGCTTCTAGTTCTAAGTTCCAGAAGACACAGTGTGCCATGGCGAGGAGGATTTCCAATTGCCACAGGTGGTGCCAATATGGTGCGTGTTGTAACACCGTCACAGTACAAGATCAAGCATTAAAACAGATGCTGTCAGAGTAACATCAGTGGATTCTATGCGTCACTCAGGTGCAGTCAGAGGCCCAGGATCTTTCCTGCTGTGTGTGACACCTGCAGGGATAGACCCCGTCGTGAGGCCCCTAGTGTGTATGTATGTGCGTCCTTTGGTGAGAAGATGTTCCAGAAACGATCTGCCACACTCACCGATCCAGGCCTAGAGCAATGCCCCAACCTCGTATCCCAAAGGTTTGGTTTTAGTGTGGATGGTGTTACAGTAAGTCCAGCTCCACTAAAATAAACAGTTCCTTTTAACGATGCAGCAGCCAGGATGATTTATAGCTGGGTCCAGTCACAGACTAGTGGAAAGCCTGATGCTCTCTCACTGTATTGTACAGCTTTGACTTACATGGCCCCAAGGCATCCCATCCCACCCCTCCCTCAGTCTCCCTGTCTGTCTTCAACCAGAGCCTGAATTAAAGACACTTTGATATTATATTAATGAGCATGGATCATTATCTAGGGTTCATTCAGGCTGTCCATTCAGCAGCATGCAGATAGACAGTCACAAGGCTTCCATTCTCCACCAAGCTGGTACTGTTTTCTCCCTTTTAAAAGATTAATTACCCAGATGTTTCCTTTTTTTGCTGTTGGCTCTTTCTCACATTATATACCAAACAGAAAGTTAAGTCTCTCTCTCTCTTTCTCTCTCTCTCTGTCTCTCTCTCTCTCTCTCTCTCTCTCTCTCTCTCTCTCTCTCTCTCTCTCTCTCTCTCTCGTTTTGCGGTTGGCTCGTTTTCACATTATATATCAAACAGAAAGTAAAGTCTCTCTCTCTCTCTCTGAGAGCAATGTGTTTTTTGTTCATACATACAGCGCATTCGGAAAGTATTCAGACCCCTTTACTTTTTCCACATTTTGTTACATTACAGCCTTATTCTAAAATGGATTAACCCTCCCGTTGTCCTAGGGTCAAAATGACCCGCCACTGTATTGAACCAACTTTATTTAATTTTTATATTTTTGGGATCATTTGTGAGAAGGAGGCAGTGATACTTTCTTTAAAGTCTCACTGCCTCCTTCTCACAAATGATCCCAAAAATGTAAAAATTAAATAAAGTTGGTTCAACACAGTGGCGGGTCATTTTGACCCTAGGACAACGGGAGGGTTTTAAATGGTTTTTCCCTCCCTCATCAATCTACACACAATACCCCATAATGACAAAATAAAAACTGTTTTTTTTCCATTTACATAAGTATTCAGACTTTTTACACCTTTGGCAGCGATTACAGCCTTGAGTCTTCTTGGGTATGATGCTACAACCTTGGCACACCTGTATTTGGGGAGTTTCTCCCATTCTTCTCTGAAGATCCTCTCAAGCTCTGTCAGGTTGGATGGGGAGCGTCGCTGCACAGCTGTTTTTAGGTCTCTCCAGAGATGTTCGATCCGGTTCAAGTCCGGGCTCTGGCTCGGCCACTCAAGGACATTCAGAGACATGTCCCGAAGCCACTCCTGCATTGTCTTGGCTGTGTGCTTAGGGTCATTGTCCTTTTGGAAGATTAAACTTCACCCCAGTTTGAGGTCCTGAGTGCTCTGGAGCAGGTTTTCATCAAGGATCTCTCTGTACTTTGCTCATCTTTCCCTCGATCCTGACTAATCTCCCAGTCCCTGCAGCTGAAAAACATCCCCACAGCATGATGATGCCACCACCACGCTTCACCGTAGGGATGGTGCCAGGTTTACTCCAGACTAGACACTTGGCATTCAGGCCAAAATCTTGGTTTCATCAGACCAGAGAATATTGTTTCTCATGGTCTGAGAGTTCCTTAGGTGCCTTTTGGCAAACTCCAAGCGGGCTGTCATGTGCCTTTTACTGAAGAGTGGCTTCCGTTTGGCCACTCTACCATAAAGGCCTGATTGGTGGAGTGCTGCAGAGATGGTTGTCCTTCTGGAAGGTTCTCCCATCTCCACAGAGGAACGCTGGAGCTCTGTCAGAGAGACCATTGGGTTCTTGGTCACCTCCCTGACCAAGGCCCTTCTCCCCCGATTGCTCGGTTTGGCCGGGCGACCAGCTCTAGGAAGAGTCTTGGTGGTTCCAAACTTCTTCCATTTAAGAATGATGGAGGCCACTGTGTTCTTGGGGACCTTCAATGCTGCAGACATTTTTTGGCACCCTTCCCCAGATCTGTGCCTCGACACAATCCTGTCTCGACCTCATGGCTTGGTTTTTGCTCTGACATGCACTGTCAACTGTGGGACCTTATATAGACAGGTGTGTGCCTTTCCAAATCATGTCCAATCAATTGAATTTACCACAGCTGGACTCCAATCAACTTATAGAAACATCTCAAGGATGGTCAATAGAAACAGGATGCACCTGAGCTCAATTTCGAGTCTCATAGCAAACGGTCTGAATACTTATGTAAATAAGGTATTTCTCTTTTCTTTTCTTTTTACATTTTCAAACAAATCTAAAAACCTGTTTTCACTTTGTCATTATGGGGTATTGTGTGTATATTGATGAGGATTTTTGTTTTATTTAATACATTTTAGAATAAGGCTGTAAGGTAACAAAATGTGGACAATTTCAAGGGGTCTGAATACTTTCCGAATGCACTGTACATACTGAATGTAGAGGAATCTGTAGAGACTACTATTTAGTCTCCCAGCTGACTTTCAAACAGACATGAATGTATTTTCTCAGATGGACTGGCTGGTTTGGTGTCATTGGTAAATGCTTTGATTTCGTAAAGCCTGTACAAATGAACATTGGCTGCTCCTCAAGTGCCTATTGATGTGTATCTTGACTCTTGTTCTGACTGATTGGGGCTGTAGGTTGGCTGACAGGGGTTTAAAGATACAGTAACTCTGCAGACAACTGAAACCTGGACGTCTCTTCCATCCCCCAATGTGTGTAACTCAAACCTGACCCCCTGACTCTCAGGCCGACCTGTAATACTATCCTCGCCTTCACCAACGGTACCCGGCAAAACACACACACACACAATTGCAGCATCTATAATAGATGCCTGGAAACATATGCAGTGCCGGGGCCTTGAACAAGGAACAGGGCCCTTCTATACGGCCACTGGCCATATGGTGACCAGGACTCCTCTATGTGGTAATTGATGGTATCTGTCGGTGGAGACCCCTGGTCCGGCAGAACATACAGGATCCACGTTGCAGTGCAGGGGGGCTAGTGTTTCAACCCTCCTCCATTCAGCCATTCATCCACATAAATAGTTAACCCCCACTCCCGAGCCCGAGCCCACCACACTGCCATTGTGCCTCCCTCCGCTGGCTAATAAAGGCCCCTCTCTGTGGCTTGCCTGCTGGCCCAGACCCCCTCTCTCTGTGGTTTCAAAGCCTCCCGGTGGCTCTGCCTGGCTGGCTGGCTGGCCCACCTCTGCTGCTCTGTTTAACCCCCAGATTGAGCACTCTTGACTGGAGCACTGCTGAGCCAGATGGTACCCGCTCCCTGGAAAACATGCTATGCCAGATTGGGAGTGGGAAAAACACGATACCAGGGCGCTTTACGCAAGTGACCCAGAACAGCCACACTTCGGAGATGATTAATGGAAATAGTCATCACCATCAGTCACACATACAGTATGTTTGATTTGATATGCCGAACAACTGTGAATATCAGAAAGCACGGCTCAACACATGTGAAAGGGTTGGAGTGAGTCTATTCAATGATTGTTTCAATACGACAACTACAGACCGATGACAACACCCCTCAATACTGTGGGTAGGAAAGTCTAGTTTATGGTTGATCTCTAAAGCCTAGCCAGTTGACCTTGCTATGAGAGTACAGAAAGACAGCACGAGCCAATGGAAAGTACACACACACTGCATTGATACATAAATACACACACACACTCACAGGACATCCCTTTTCTCAGGGTTTCATCCTTTCACGTGTGTATGTGAATTTTCCACGGTTGTGTCCATCAGGGGTGAACGTCAGTCCACAGGATGGGGTGAGTGTGAAAGTGTAGGAAAGAGAGGACAGGAAATAGAGTAAGTGTGACAGCATTGTAGAATGAGAAGATAGGAGATAGGGGGGCTATAAAAGCTATTGATGTGTGCACTTGGTGATTAACTTGACATGGTAAGCACTAAGTAGTCTGATGTAGCTAGCTACCCATGTGGTTAAAATGGCCTCAGCTTTAGCATTACATCCTTTCCTGTTAGAGCAGGTGTGTCAAACTCATTCCATGGAGGGCCTAGTGTCTGCTGGTTTTTGGTTTTCCTTTAAATTAAGACCTAGACGACCAGGTGAGGGGATTTCCTTACTAATTAGTGACCTTAATTCATCCATCAAGTACAAGGGAGGAGCAAAAACCAGCAGACACTCGGCACTCCGTGGAACAAGTTTGACACGTGTTAGAGGATGGGCATTCTAGAGATTCAGCTCCCAAAAAGGTGCCATACGAAACCCTGCTCTATTCTCAATGTAAATTGGAATGATCTGACAATCTATTAATCTGATCCTTTAAGTGAAGTGTGCAGGAGCAGCAGCCACACAATGACTCTGGCAGGTTGCTCCTCTCTGCCTCTCCTCTCTGCCTCTCCTCTCTGTCTCTCCTCTCTGCCTCTCCTCTCTGCCTCTCCTCTCCTCTCTGCTTCTCCTCTCTGCCTCTCCTCTCTGCCTCTCCCCTCTGTCTCTCCTCTCTCCTCTCTGTCTCTCCTCTCTGCCTCTCCTCTCTGCCTCTCCTCTCTGTCTCTCCTCTCTGCCTCTCCTCTCTGCCTCTCCTCTCTGCCTCTCCTCTCTGCCTCTCCTCTCTGCCTCTCCTCTCTACCTCTCCTCTCTGTCTCTCCTCTCTGTCTCTCCTCTCTGTCTCTCCTCTCTGCCTCTCCTCTCTGCCTCTCCTCTCTGTCTCTCCTCTCTCCTCTCTGCCTCTCCTCTCTGTCTCTCCTCTCTGCCTCTCCTCTCTGCCTCTCCTCTCTGTCTCTCCTCTCTCCTCTCTGTCTCTCCTCTCTCCTCTCTGTCTCTCCTCTCTGCCTCTCCTCTCTGCCTCTCCTCTCTGCCTCTCCTCTCTGCCTCTCCTCTCTGTCTCTCCTCTCTGTCTCTCCTCTCTGTCTCTCCTCTCTGCCTCTCCTCTCTGTCTCTCCTCTCTCCTCTCTGTCTCTCCTCTCTGCCTCTCCTCTCTGTCTCTCCTCTCTGCCTCTCCTCTCTGCCTCTCCTCTATGCCTCTCCTCTCTGTCTCTCCTCTCTGTCTCTCCTCTCTGCCTCTCCTCTCTGCCTCTCCTCTCTGTCTCTCCTCTCTGCCTCTCCTCTCTACCTCTCCTCTCTGCCTCTCCTCTCTGTCTCTCCTCTCTGTCTCTCCTCTCTGTCTCTCCTCTCTGCCTCTCCTCTCTGCCTCTCCTCTCTACCTCTCCTCTCTGCCTCTCCTCTCTGTCTCTCCTCTCTGTCTCTCCTCTCTCCTCTCTGTCTCTCCTCTCTGCCTCTCCTCTCTGTCTCTCCTCTCTGCCTCTCCTCTCTGCCTCTCCTCTCTGCCTCTCCTCTCTGTCTCTCCTCTCTGTCTCTCCTCTCTGTCTCTCCTCTCTGCCTCTCCTTTCTGTCTCTCCTCTCTATCTCTCCTCTCTGCCTCTCCTCTCTGTCTCTCCTCTCTGTCTCTCCTCTCTGTCTCCCTTCTCTGTCTGTCCTCTATGTCTGTCCTCTCTGGCTCTCCTCTCTGGCTCTCCTCTCTGCCTCTCCTTTCTGTCTCTCCTCTCTCCTCTCTGTGTCTCCTCTCTGCCTCTCCTCTCTGTCTCTCCTCTCTGCCTCTCCTCTCTGCCTCTCCTCTATGCCTCTCCTCTCTGTCTCTCCTCTCTGTCTCTCCTCTCAGTCTCTCCTCTCTACCTCTCCTCTCTGCCTCTCCTCTCTGTCTCTCCTCTCTACCTCTCCTCTCTGCCTCTCCTCTCTGTCTCTCCTCTCTGTCTCTCCTCTCTGTCTCCCTTCTCTGTCTGTCCTCTCTGTCTGTCCTCTCTGTCTCTCCTCTCTGGCTCTCCTCTCTACCTCTCCTCTCTGCCTCTCCTCTCTGTCTCTCCTCTCTACCTCTCCTCTCTGCCTCTCCACCTCTCCTCTCTGTCTCCCTTTTCTGTCTGTCCTCTCTGTCTCTACTGGGTAATTTCTATTCCATATGGCACTGGGCTGAGTGAGCTGAGTGGGCTTTGGCTCTCTCTCTGGTCTGTACATTGTAGGTCTTCACCTGACCTTGCCAGCCAAACAAATATGGCTGAGCTGAATGGCGGGCCTGTTCTGGTGTGGCAGTGGCGTGACGGAGGGAGGGATGACAGCTCTATACAGCGCTGCCTCGACTCTGCCACACACAATACCTTCCACTGTACACCTGTCCTGCCCCCCCAGTCCTCCAGTCCCTCCCCATCCAGGCTGCCTGCCTGTAGCCCACTTTATTCTGTTTTGGCCGTTAACCCCTCCTGCTTTCAATTTAACCTGCTCAAACCGGTGTATGTGTGTGTGTGTAAGGGTGGTAAGTGGAGCCAAGACACGAGTGGGGATAGTGGGGGTGGGAAGAACAGAGTGGAGGCAGAGGAGGAGAGGGCACTGCTACATGATCTCAATAGATCACCCCCTTCCTCACTCCCCTGTGACTCCGTCATCACCAGGACCATGGAGAAGTCAGGGCTAGTGGGGTGTCTGCTGCCCAGCTCCCCCCAGCAGAGCTCCTATTGTTGGGCCAGTGTTTGCCCTGAGCCGCTCTGCGCTGGCCTGTTTGCTCAGAGAGAAGGGGAAAGAAGCCAGAGGAGGCTCTTCATTTGTTTAACGTCTCCCGCTCTATTCAGCCTGGTGGGCTTTGACAAATGAAGGCAATAAAGAGGCAGGCCTGGCAGGGGCTCAATTAACCACTAGTGGGGAGCATGGGGGATGGCTGAGACCCCTTCATGGTAGAGAGAGGAAAACTAAATCTTTGGGAGGGGTATTTCACTCTGGGTAAATTTGTCTGGCTGTCTGTTGGTCTATCCGTCTACCCATCGGATGCCCTGACTCTTGGTATATAGAAGCAACTTGAACTCGATGAACTGGCGTCAATAGCACTGAGGAAAAGGGTAAGAATATATTGAAAACAAATATTTTCTGTTGACATGCAGTTGTCATTGCACTACATTTCCACTTGTTGCATCATGACATGGTATGACATGGTGGCGGATCATGGTCAGACAACTCATAAAATGACATCATGACACACATGTCAGAGAGAATGGAAACGCCAATGCCTTTTAGGGCATATTCAACCCTAAGACTCTTGCAGTTAAGTTCCTGTCAGCGTTAACGCTGGAGCAAATACTACTTATGCAGAGCCAAAGAGCCTACAGAGCTGAGGACAACAGGACAGGACAGAACAGATCTGGGGATACCCGTCCTCTGTGACAGTCATTTGTGTACCTTACACTCTGAACACTAGCTAGCCCCAGCCATTCACATTCTAATAGAAATGTCAATGGCGGACAATAGCTTTGCTTAACCTGGTTCCAGATCTGTTTGTGCAGTATAGCCGACAACCATAAGAGTGTTGGCTATACAGCACAAACAGATCTGGGACCAGGCTTGTATAGGACTCCTCCAGTCTCTAGCCCAGTGTCTGTTGAACTTTGGTTCCAGATTGTGGAGGCATTGACCCCTTTCAGCCAGCCTAAAGGGGAATAAAAGCTCCTGAAAAAAACCCTGAAGGCTGCCTAGCAACAGAGAGATGAGTTAGTGGGATCAGTCAGTCAGTGACAGCCCTTGAATTGTCTGTTAGTTTACCTCTTCTGACTCTCAACCTGACACAAGGGAGCGAGGGGAGGATGGGGAAAGACTATATTTGGCTGTGGCATTTATTGAAATAATATGAATCTAAAACAATTTTCTGCACTGAATGAAAGAAGTATGTAAAAGTCCTCCTTGGAACCCTGCCTTTAAAGATGAAAGGTTTCCCTCACTCTCACTCTCTCTCTCTCTCACATACACACACACACACACACACACACACACACACACTTACTTACACGCACACACACACACACACACTGGTCCTCGGTAGCTCAGTTGGTAGAGCATAGCACTTGCAACGCCAGGCTAGTGGGTTCAATTCCTGGGACCACCCATACATAAAATGTGTGCATGCATGTCTGTAAGTTGCTTTGGATAACAGCATCTGCTAAATAGCAATATATTATAGGTGCGCGAGAGAGTTAGAGTTGGGGTCACAGGGCTCTGTGCTCCGCTGTGTTTTTCATGTGGGGGCTTGCTGTTGCCGTTGGTGCTCAGCCTCACCGCAGCAGACAGTTTCCTGTTCAAGGTGCTTTCCCTCTCACTTTCTTGGCTTCACTCACCACCGCCTCCACAGCTGTCTGACTGACAAACATACACACGCACAAGCCAACCGTACACAAACACATGCATGCACACACACACACACACGAGCACACATGCAGACACACACACACAGAGGTCTGCCGTCTTCTGATTTGCCTCGACATATCAAACCCACACACACTCGAGAGAAGAGAAAGAGAGAGAGAGGAGAGAGAGAGAGAGAAAGGAGAGAGAGAGGGATGGGGTGGGTAAAGTACAAGCAGCTGTAGAGAGACACCTGTTGATGTGTTGTGTTCACTTCATCTTCCACTCCCTCACCTCAGGTCTGGAGTAAAAAGACTCCAACATTACAGATCAAAAGAGTGCAACAGATCTGACCGAACAGGAGTATGCACATACACACTTAAGCCCTACACATGCATACACTTGTGACGGGACACACGTGCACACACATGTCCATGGCTGTCAGTTTCGAGTGCATACTGTGAATGCTAATGCAGTGATGTGAGCTCAGGTTTTCCACTTGGCTGGGCTGTCAGGCAGGGACCCTGACACAAGGGCCACACCCTGGGCTGGCAGATATGGGATGTTTGTACAGTTTGAGTTTCACTACTGACCCCAAACCAGCTAATCTATTTCATCTCTCAAAACAACAGAAATCAAATGGACTTTTCCATCATGGAATGGGTTGGCTGTGCCGGGCCTTGCCTATGGAATATATATATTTTTTTACGTAAGTAGGGTTGCGCTCAAAAAACACCTTATCCGAAAAATAATTATGTTGATGTGTGTGTGCGTGCTTTTTGACCTTTGCCCTCTGAGTCAGCCAGGCAGCTCCGGTTCCCCAGCTCCCATGGTACTGTATTGCTTCTCCTGACTGATGATGCACTGTTTCTCATTTCCTATTTGACCTTATCACGCTCTTCCTCCTCTCGCAGATAATCTCTCCAGGTCAGAAAACAATAAACATTTTGTCAGGCTGTCATCTTGTCTTGTCAGAATGTACAGTACAGTAGATGTTTACTTAAACTCTTCATCTCCTCGTCAAACCGTCACACAGGGAGGGGTGTGCTTGACACATTTGAACGCTGAGATATTTTCACAGCCCATCTCCTACGCATCACACCCATCAGAATGTGTGTTGTTCTTTGGGTCCCAGCACCTTTTGAGTGATGAGTATAATCGAAGGGCCCTCTGGGAGTGTGTTTCTGCAGCCGCAGCACAGAGCCGTGGTCTCCCCCCTCCCTTCACCCAGCCAGCGCTTCGTGAGGTCAAATGCAGGTCGTAGCGATAAAGGATGAACTCCTGACACTCATCTCCGAATCAGACGCCTCATTGTGCCCAAAAGATATCAGAGACAATGAACAAGTAAGTCTGGGGACTATTTTCTCTCGACATGGTGCTTCTTTTTAGAGCGATGCTGCATAAAAGCACAACCATTATGGCTAGGTAGTGACCCCATAATGGATGGGGTGCCTCATCACATTTATTAAAACATTTCATATCAATGCAAATGAGCTGAGAGGGAGTTCATCCAACAAAGCTTTAGGGATGATAATGTCTCAGGGATGTGATGTGATGAAAAGACAGGGTGATTTTGTTTTGCTTCATGTTCTCTTTTGAATTCATTACAATCACTAGCTACTCTGCATTGTGCATAGAAGGAGAAAGAGAGAGAAGAGAAAGAGAAAGAGACTTCTGCAGTATTTTTCAAAACAGCAATAAGGCCACTTGAGGATACTTGAGGCTTGGAAGAGCGATATTCTGACAGGAACTCCACAAGAAACCTGGATTTCACCCAAATACAATATCTCTAAAAGAGGTCTTAAGACAAACCGTCATGGTTTATAACGTTTCTGTTTGATTCTTTCCCCCTTCTTACTCTGAAGCAGAGGCAATTTACATAAGTCTCAATTTAAAGTATTGTTTTGCTTAATGATAAATCAACATTGTTGATTAGAGGACGTGGTCATGACCTGTGTATTTTTATGAATCGCTAACAAAAATTGTTTAATGTTCCTTAAAAGAAAACATCTCCGATCCGAACACAAGCCAAGTGTGTGTGTGTGTTTGATGTATCTACTCTAAGGTATGTCAGCTGGAGGAGCACCTGGAGAGTCCGGGTTTGATATGGTGGTGTCAGAGACTCAGGATCAAGAAGAGCATCTCATCAAAAAGGGATTGAAGTGTGTGTGGGCACATGAGGGTACGCAGACCCGCGGGCAACTGCGGCCCCTCATGATGAGTTCAGATTTTTGTGACCCTCACCCCCATCAAAGTTGCCCATCCCTGGTATAAAGAGTCAACAACATCTATACATAATAGTGGATAAGGATATCCAAGAGATAACAGAAACCCTCTAGCAGTAAAAACCAAAATAAGCAATATACGGAACAAAATTATAAACGCAACATGTAACGATTTCAACGATTTTACTGAGTTACAGTTCATATAAGGAAATTAATAAATTGAAATAAATAAATTAGGCCCTAATCTATGGATTTCACATGACTGGGCAGGGGTGCAGCCATGGGTGGGCATAGGCCCACCCACTTGGGAGCCAGGCTCACCCACTGGGGAGCCAGGCCCAAACAATCAGAAAGAGTTTTCCTCCACAAAAGGGCTATATTACATATCGAAATACTCCTCAGTTTCATCAGCTGTCTGGGTGGCTGGTCTCAGACAATCCCGCAGGTAAAGAAGCCGGATGTGGAGGTCCTGGGCTGGCGTGGTTACACGTGGTCTGCAGTTGTGAGGCCGGTTGTACGTACTGCCAAATTCTCTAAAACAACGTTGGAGGTGGCTTATGGTAGAGAAATGAACATTAAATTCTCTGGCAACAGTTCTGGTGGACATTCCTGCAGTCAGCATGTCAACTGCATGCTCCCTCAAAACGTGAGATATCTGTGGCATTGTGTTGTGTGACAAAACTGCACATTTTAGAGTGGCATTTTATTGTCCCCAGCACAAGGTGCACCTGTGTAATGATAATGCTGTTTAATCAGCTTCTTGATATGCTACACCTGTCAGGTGGATGGATTATCTTGGCAAAGGACAAATACTCACTAACAGGGATGTAAACAAATTTGTGCACAACATTTGACAGAAATAAGCTTTTTGTGCGTATGGAACATTTCTGGGATCTTTTATTTCAGCTCATGGGACCAACACTTTACATGTTGCGTAAATTTTTTTGTTCAGTATAAATACAAATAATAAAACAAAAGGTGTTTAAGCCCGGTCTAGAAAAGACAGGATTCAAGTGTGAAAGACATATAGGCATACACATAATTTACATGCACTATGCAATAAGTCTGGAGCAAAATATTTCATTTATTATAGGTTGCCCTTTTTCTTTTATTCCAGGATTGATAAAAAAAATCTGAAATACACAATGGGCAAAAAAACATTACATTTTCTCCTCATCGCTCAGCCAAATGTTCACAGTTGAACTGTTGGAAAAGGTCAGACATTTCTGATGCCCAAGCTCCCCCTTTGGAGAGGTCCCAATGAAAAACTTTGCTGGCTACTCTGGTAATTGGCATATCCAACAGTCTATTCCAAAGTGTCACCATGCACACCTTCCATCTCACCTCACAGGGTTCCCAGCCCATGTCCCCAGTTATTGCCAGTATAGGCGCAAACTTAACGTAACGTACTGCTCTGTTATGGACAAGTAAAAAAAAAAATGTATACCTTAAAGAACCCCACACTCCTGCTGAATGGTCCTAAACGGGACACAGTTTGGAATACATGGCAGAACCAATATCTTTCTGTGTTTTAGTTTTTCCTATAACTCCTCCAAGAGCTCTACTTGCGAAGTCGGGCAGATGTCCCATACATAAAGGTGATATTTTAATCAAAATAAAGACCCACATTTTTATAATTGCTAGTAAACTCAAGAATTGATTCACAAAAACAAAACTGAAAAACACTTCTCTTAGTACCTGGATTTCTAAAATGCATTATCTGTGGGGGGTTTTCTGGTTGATCATAAGCCTCCATCTTGACTGTACATAATAACATTTTCTGCAATTCTTGTTCAGTCTTATCAGGCAGAATAATTGTATTTTGCCAAGTCATTAATAAACATAGCAAAAAGAGTCTGTGATAAGGCGTCTCCTTGTTTTACACCCGAGGGTGTGGTAAACCAATCTGTACGATATTAGTTAACATGCACACAGTGTGTGTGTGTGTGTGTGTGTGTGTGTGTGTGTGTGTGTGTGTGTGTGTGTGTGTGTGTGTGTGTGTGTGTGTGTGTGTGTGTGTGTGTGTGTGTGTGTGTGTGTGTGTGTGTGTAGGGGCTATAGGGATCACAGCTGAACTCCTACAGCCTTGGCCACAGAAGCTCAAACAGAGTCAGTCAACGCAGCAGGTGTGAATGCCTCTGCGGGTGAGGATGAGCTCGCTCTCTCTCTCGCAAAGACCTTTCATAGTGTAAACCGCTCCCTCTCTCTCTCTCTTTCTCTCTATCTCACACATACTGTCAACCCCCACCTCTCTCTCTCAAAGACATTTCATACTGTCAACCTCTCTCTCTCTAAGACCTCTCATAATGTCAACATATCTATCTCAAAGACCTCTCATACTGTCAACCTCTCTCTCTCTCGCTCTCTCAATTAAATTAAATTCAAAGGGCTTTATTGGCATGGGAAACATATGTTTACATTGCCAAAGCAAATGAAATAGATAATAAACAAAAGTTAAATAAACAATAAAAAATTAACAGTAAACATTACACTCACAAAAGTTCCAAAGGAATAGAGACATTTCAAATGTCATATTATGGCTATATACAGTGCTGTAACTAAGTACAAAATGGAAAATAAATAAACATAAATATGGGTTGTATTTACAATGGTGTTTGTTCTTCACTGGTTGCCCTTTTCTTGTGGCAACAGGTCACAAATATTGCTGCTGTGATGGCACACTGTGGTATTTCACCCAATGGATATGGGAGTTTATCAAAATTGGATTTGTTTTTTAATTCTTTGTGGGTCCGTGTAATCTGAGAAAAATATGTGTCTCTAATATGGTCATACATTTGGCAGGATGTTAGGAAGTGCAGCTCAGTTTCCACCTCATTTTGTGGGCAGTGTGCACATAGCCTGTCTTCTCTTGAGAGTCAGGTCTGCCAACAGTGGCCTCTCTCAATAGCAAGGCTATGCTCACTGAGTCTGTACGTAGTCAAAGCTTTCCTTAATTTTGGGTCAGTCACAGTGGTCAGGTATTTTGCCACTGTGTACTCTCTGTTTAGGGACAAATAATAATATTTAGAATTGCTAGTAAACTCAAGAATTTCTTCACCAAAACAAAACTGAAAAACACTTCTCTTAGTACCTTGTTTATAAAATGCATTATGTGTGTTTTTATCTGGTTGATCATAAGTCTCCATCTTGACTGTACACAATAACATTTTCTGTAAGTCTTGTTCAGTCTTATCAGGCAGAATAATATAATCAGCATATAGGAGGATACTTAGCATTTCATCATGATATCTTACTCCAATATTTAACTGTTTATTTTATTTTGCCAAGTCATTAATAAACATAGCAAACAGAGTCTGTGATAAGGCGTCTCCTTGTTTTACACCCGAGGGTGTGGTAAATCAATCTGTACAATATTTAGTTAACAAGCATGTGTGTGTGTGTGTGTGTGTGTGTGTGTGTGTGTAGGGGCTATAGGGATCACAGCTGAACTCCTACAGCCTTGTCCACAGAAGCTCAAACAGAGTCAGTCAACGCAGCAGGTGTGAATGCATAAGGGGCAGACAGACGAGTGATGACGAGCTCGCACTCTCTCTCAAAAACATTTCGTACTGTAAACCACTCTATCTCCCTCTCCCTCACACTCTCTCTCTCTCGCTCTCTCTCTCTCTCTCTCTCTCTCCCTCTCTCTCTCTCTCTCTCTCTCTAAGACCTCTCATACTGTCAAGCCCCCCCCCCTCTCTCTCTCTCTCTATCTCTCTTTCTAAGACCTCTCATACTGTCAACCTCTCTCTCTCTCTCTCAAAGACCTCTCATACTGTCAATATATCTCTGCTGTGATGGCAAACTGTGGTATTTCACCCAATAGATATGGGAGTTTATCAAAATGTGATTTGTTTTCAAATTCTTTGTGGGTCTCTATAATCTGAGAGAAATACAGTGCATTTGGAAAGTATTCAGACCCCTTGACTTTTTCCACATTTTGTTACGTTACAGCCTTATTCTAAAATGTATTAAATATTTTTTCCCCTCATCAATCTACACACAATACCCCATAATGACAAAGCAAAAACTGGTTTTTAGAAATAACTTAAATATGACATTTACATAAGTATTCAGACCCTTCACTCAGTATTTTGTTGAAGCACCTTTGGCAGCGATTACAGCCTCGAGTCTTCTTAGGTATGACGCTACAAGCTTGGCACACCTGTATTTGGGGAGTTTCTCCCATTCTTCTCTGCAGATCCTCTCAAGCTCTGTCAGGTTGGATGGGGAGCGTTGCTGCACAGCTATTTTCAGGTCTTTCCAGAGATGTTCAATCGGGTTCAAGTCTGGGCTCTGGCTGGGCCACTCAAGGACATTCAGAGACTTGTCCCGAAGCCATTCCTGCGTTGTCTTGGCTGTGTGCTTAGGGTCGTTGTCCTGTTGGAAGGTGAACCTTCGCCCCAGTTTGAGGTCCTGAGCGCTCTGGAGCAGGTTTTCATCAAGGATCTCTCTGTACTTTGCTCCGTTCATCTTTCCCTCAATCCTGACTAGTCTCCCAGCCCCTTCCGCTGAAAAACATCCCCACAGCATGATGCTGCAACCACCATGCTTCATTGTACAGATGGTGCCAGGTTTCCTCCAGACGTGACGTTTGGCATTCAGGCCAAAGAGTTCAATCTTGGTTTCATCAGACCAGAGAATCTTGTTTCTCATGGTCTGAGAGTCCTTTAAGTGCCTTTTGGCAAACTCCAAGCGGGCTGTCATGTGCCTTTTACTGAGGAGTGGCTTCCATCTGGCCACTCTACCATAAATGCCTGATTGGTGGAGTGCTGCAGAGATGGTTGTCCTTCTGGAAGGTTCTCCCATCTCCACAGAGGAACTCTGGAGCTCTGTCAGAGTGACCATCGGGTTCTTGGTCACCTCCCTGACCAAGGCCCTTCTCCCCCGATTGCTCAGTTTGACTGGGCAGCCAGCTCTAGGAAGAGTCTTGGTGGTTCCAAACTTCCTCCATTTAAGAATGATGGAAGCCACTGTGTTCTTTGGGACCTTCATTGCTGCAGACATTTTTTGGTACCCTTCCCCAGATCTGTGCCTTGACACAATCTTGTCTCGGAGCTCTACAGACAATTCCTTCGACCTCATGGCTTGGTTTTTTGCTCTGACATCCACTGTCAACTGTGGGACCTTATATAGACAGATGTGTGCCTTTCCAAATCATTTCCAATCAATTGAATTTACCACAGCTGGGCTCCAATCAAGTTGTCGAAACATCTCAAGGATAATCAATGGAAACAGAATGCACCTAAGCTCAATTTTGAGTCTCATACCAAAGGGTATGATTACTTATGTAAATAAGGTATTTCTGTTCTTTATTTGTCATTATGGGTTATTGTGTGTAGATTGATGAGGGGAAAAAAATATTTAATCAATTTTAGAAAAAGGCTGCAACGTAACAAAATGTGGAAAAGGTCAAGGGGTCTGAATATTTTCCGAACAGTGGAGGCTCCTCAGAGGAGGAAGGGGAGGACCATCCTCCTGTGACACTCTGGCTCCGGGACTTTTGTATTTGAGCCAGGGTGTATTTTGTTTTGTTGGGTATTTGGGTGTATTTCTATGTTGGTAGTTCTGTTGTGTGTATTTCTATGTTTGCAGTTCTGTGGGGTTCTTTTCTAGGTTTGGTCTATGACTCCCAATCGGAGGTAACGAGTGTCAGCTGTCGGCTCGTTATCTCTGATTGGGAGCCATATTTAATCTGTATGTTTTCCGGTGGGAATTGTGGGTTTTTGTTCCAAGTTCTGTCAGTGTTGCAGAGGACTTCACGTATCGGTCTTGTTTTGTTGTTTTGTTCCAGACTTTGATATTTATAAAGTCATGTTTCTTGGACACGCTGCGCCTTGGTCATATTTAGACGACATAGACCCTCGTGACAGAAAAACCCACCATAAAAGGACCAAGCAGCGTGTCAAGCGGCAACAGGATTTATGGACGCCTATCAAGGATTCATGGACTTGGGAGGAGATACTGGATGGAAAGGGTCCTTGGGCACAACCGGGAGAATATCGCCGCCCTCGTGAAGAGCTGGAGGCAGCTAAAGCCGAGAGGAGGCGGTATGAGGAGGCAGCACGGAGTCAAGGCTGGAAGCCCGTGGGTACTACCCAAAAATTTCTTGGCGGGGGGCTAAAAGGGAGTGTGGCGAAGTCAGGTAGGAGACCTGCGCCTACTCCCTGGACTTACCGTGGAGAGCGAGAGTACGGGCAGACACCGTGTTACGCAGTAGAGCGCATGGTGTCTCCTGTACGCAGGCATAGCCCGGTTCGGTACATCCCAGCTCCACGTATCGGCCGGGTTAGAGTGAGCGTTGAGCCAGATGTCATGAAGCCGGCCCAACGCATCCAGCTACCAGTGCGTCTTCTCGGGCCGGCGTACATGGCACCAGCCTTACGCATGGTGTTCCCGGTTCGCCCACATAGGCCGGTGCGGGTTATTCCACCTCCCCGTACTGGTCGGGCGACGGGGAGCATCAACCCGGGTAAGGTTGGGCAGGCTCAGTGCTCAAGGGGGCCAGTAAGCCTGCACGGTCCGGTATTTCCGGCGCCACCTCCCCGCTCCAGCCCAGTACCACCAGTGCCTGCACCACGCACCAAGCCTCCTGTGTGTTCCCCGAGTCCTGTGCGTCCTGTTGCTGCTCTCCGCACTAGGCCTTATGTGAGTCCCCAGGGTCCAGCATGCCCTGTTCCGGCTCTCCGCACTAGGCCTTATGTGCGTCCCCAGGGTCCAGCATGCCCTGTTCCTTCTCCCCGCACTAGGCGTTATGTGAGTCCCCAGGGTCCAGCATGCCCTGTTCCGGCTCTCCGCACTAGGCGTTATGTGAGTCCCCAGGGTCCAGCATGCCCTGTTCCGGCTCTCCGCACTAGGCGTTATGTGAGTCCCCAGGGTCCAGCATGCCCTGTTCCGGCTCTCCGCACTAGGCGTTATGTGAGTCCCCAGGGTCCAGCATGCCCTGTTCCGGCTCTCCGCACTAGGCCTTATGTGCGTCCCCAGGGTCCAGCATGCCCTGTTCCTTCTCCCCGCACTAGGCGTTATGTGCGTTCCCAGGGTCCAGCATGCCCTGTTGCTTCTCCCCGCACTAGCCCTGAGATGCGCGTCCTCAGCCCGGTACCTCCAGTTCCGGCACCACGCATCAGGCCTACGGTGCGCCTCAGACGGCCAGAGTCTGCCGTCTGCCCAACGGGGCCTGAACTGCCCGTCTGCCCTAAGGCGTTTGAACTGGCCGTCTGGACTGAGCCTGCAAAGCCGCCCGTCTGCCATGAGCCGTCAGAGCCGTCCGCCAGACCGGAGCCGCTAGAGCCTTCCGCCAGACAGGATCAGCCAGAGCCTTCCGCCAGACAGGATCAGCCAGAGCCTTCCGCCAGCCATGAGCAGCCAGATCCGTCAGCCGGCCATGAGCAGCCAGATCCGTCAGCCAGCCATGAGCAGCCAGATCCTTCAGCCAGCCATGAGCAGCCAGATCCGTCGGCCAGCCACGAGCAGCCAGATCCGTCGGCCAGCCATGAGCAGCCAGATCCGTCAGCCAGCCATGAGCAGCCAGATCCGTCAGTCAGCCATGAGCAGCCAGATCCTTCAGCCGGCCATGAGCCGTCCAGCCAGGATCCGCCAGAGCCGTCCAGCCAGGATCCGCCAGAGCCAGCCAGCCAGGATCCGCCATTGAGTCTGGTGCTGTCCCTTAGCCCGGTGCTGCCCCTTATCCTGGTGCTGCCCCTTAGTCCGGTACTGCCCCTTAGTCCGGTGCCGCCCCTTAATCCAGTGGGGTTTAGTTGGGGGGTGGTCATGTGGAGGAGGCTACGGAAGCGGATAGTGACTAAGGTGGGGTGGGGACCACGACCAGGGCCAGAACCGCCACCGTGGACAGACGCCCACCCAGACCCTCCCCTAGACTGTATGCTGGTGCGCCCGGAGGTCGCACCTTTAGGGGGGGGTACTGTGACACTCTGGCTCCGGGACTTTTGTATTTGAGCCAGGGTGTATTTTGTTTTGTTGGGTATTTGGGTGTATTTCTATGTTGGTAGTTCTGTTGTGTGTATTTCTATGTTTGCAGTTCTGTGGGGTTCTTTTCTAGGTTTGGTCTATGACTCCCAATCGGAGGTAACGAGTGTCAGCTGTCGGCTCGTTATCTCTGATTGGGAGCCATATTTAATCTGTATGTTTTCCGGTGGGAATTGTGGGTTTTTGTTCCAAGTTCTGTCAGTGTTGCAGAGGACTTCACGTATCGGTCTTGTTTTGTTGTTTTGTTCCAGACTTTGATATTTATAAAGTCATGTTTCTTGGACACGCTGCGCCTTGGTCATATTTAGACGACATAGACCCTCGTGACACCTCCTCAGTGAATTTCATAAAAATTAAAATTGTAAAACATTAAAAAAGTTTAGATAAAACTATACTTAATATAATCACGTCACCAAATAACAGATTAAAACACACTATTTTGCAAAGAAGGTCTACAGCACTCTGTAGGGTAGCACCATGGTGTAGCCGGAGGACAGCTAGCTTTCGTCCTCCTCTGGGTACATTGACTTCAATACAAAACCTAGGAGGCTCATGGTTCTCACCCACTTCCATAGACTTACACAGTAATTATTAAAACTTCCGGAGGACGTCCTCCAGCCTATCAGAGCTCTTGCAGCATGAACTGGCATGTTGACCACCCAATCAAAAGATCAGATAATTAATCTAGTAGTGAAAGCATAAGCTACCGCTAGCTAGCAGTGCAGTGCATAAAATGTGATGAGTAGTTGACTCAAAGAGAGAAAGACAATAGTTGAACAGGTTTTAACAAATTAATTAAGGAGAAGCAAGAGAAATAGAGAGAGAGAGAGAGAGATTGTCATTTTTTTCAGTTTCACTTAGTTAGCTAGCAAATGCAGCTAGCTAGTTTAGCCTACTGAAATACCCTAATACTAATACACACAAATCTAAGTAAAGGAATGGAATAAGAATATAAAAATATATGGATGAGCAATGTCATTGTCAGAGCGGCATAGGCTAAGATGCAATAGATACTATAGAATACAGTATATACATATGAGACAAGTAATGCAAGATATGCAATCATTATTAAAGAGGCATTATTAAAGTGACTAGTGTTCCATTTATTAAAGTGGCCAGTGATTTTCAAGTCTGTATGTAGGCAGCAGCGCCTCTGTGTTAGTGATGGCTGTTTAACTGTCTGATGGCCTTGAGATTGAAGCTGTTTTTCAGTCTCTCGGTCCCAGCTTTGATGCACCTGTACTGACCTCGCCTTCTGGATGATAGCGGGGTGAACAGGCAGTGGCTCGGGTGGTAGTTGTCCTTGATTATCTTTTTGGCCTTCCTGTGACATCGGGTGCTGTAGGTGTCCTGGAGGGCAGGTAGTTTGCCCCTGGTGATGTGTTTGGCAGACCGCACCACCCTCTGGAGAACCCTGCGGTTGCGGGCGGTGCAGTTGCCGTACCAGGCGGTGATACAGCCCGACAGAATGCACTCAATTGTGCATCTGTAAAAGTTTGTGAGGGTTTTAGGTAACAGGCCACATTTCTTCAGCCTCCTGAGGTTGCACCTTCTTCACCACACTGTCTGTGTGGGTGGACCATTTCAGTTTGTCAGTGATATGTACGCCGAGGAACTGATATTGTGATAGTGATATTTACCTTTTCCACTGCTGTCCCGTCGATGTGGATAGGGGGGTACTCCCTCTGCTGTTTCCTGAAGTCCACGATCATATCCTTTGTTTTGTTGACATTGAGTGAGAGGTTATTTTCCTGACACCACACTCCGAGAGCTCTCACCTCCCTGTAGGCTGTCTCATCGTTGTTGGTAATCAAGATTACTACTTTTGTGTCATCTGCAAACTAAATGATTGAGTTGGAGGCGTGCATGGCTTTGCAGTCATGGGTGAACAGGGAGTACAGGAGGGGGCTGAGCACACACACCCTTGTGGGGCCCCAGTGTTGAGGATCAGTGAAGTGGATATGTTGTTTCCTACCTTCACCCTCTGGGGGCAGCCCATCAGGAAGTCCAGGACCCAATTGCACAGGGCGGGGTTGAGACCCAGGGCCTCAAGCTTAATGATGAGCTTAGAGGGTACTATGATGTTGAATGCTGAGCTATAGTCAATGAACAGCATTCTTACATTTACATTTTAGTCATTTAGCAGACGCTCTTATCCAGAGCGACTTACAGTTAGTGAGTGCATACATTTTCATACTGGCCCTCCATGGGAAACGAACCCACGACCCTGGCGTTGCAAGCGCCATGCTGTACCAACTGAGCTACATAGGTATTCCTCTTGTCCCGATGGGATAGGGCAGTGTGCAGTGTGATGGCGATTGCATCGTCTGTGGACCTATTGGGGCGGTAAGCAAATTGAAGTGGGTCTAGGGTGACAGGTAAGGTGGAGGTGATATGATCCTTGACTAGTCTCTCAAAGCACCTCAAGATGACAGAAGTGAGTGCTATGGAGCGATAGTTATTTAGTTCAGTTACCTTTGCATTCTTGGGTACAGGAACAATGGTGGCCATCTTGAAGCATGTGGGGACAGCAGACTGGGATAGGGAGAGATTGAATATGTCCGTAAACACACCAGTCAGCTGGTCTGCGCATGCTCTGAGGACGCGGCTAGGAATGCCGTCTGGACCGGCAGCCTTGGAAGGGAACACATTTAGATGTCTTACTCACCTCGGCCAGGGAGAAGGAGAGTCCACAGTTTTTGATAGCTGGCCGTGTCGGTGGCACTGTGTTATCCTCAAAGCGGGCAAAGAACTTGTTTAGCTTGTCTGGCAGCAAGACGTCGTTGTCCGAGATGTCGTATTCCTGGTCGTAGTGTTGGTAAGTTGATGCCGCTCTGATCTCCAATAGTTCTTCCTGGCTGTATTTAATAACACTTAAGATTTTCTGAGCTAACAATGTAAGAAATAATACATAAAAAAAGAAAATACTGCAAAGTTTCCTATGGACTAGAGGCGAGGCAGCCCTCTCTGTCGGCGCCATGTTTTAGTAGAAAGTCAAGGTAAGCTTTTGGTTTTACTAATTTAATGCCATCGGGGCCCACCAGTGTAAATGCTTACTGACTGTACACTAACGTTACTGCATGATTGTAGTGGGTTTACTAACGCATTAGTTCTATTAGCTATGCTGACTATGACGTTACTTTAGCTAATATGGTGACAACGATGTAGGCTGTGTGTAGCGGTTTGGCTTGGAAAGGTGTTTTCGCCTGGTCACATATAGCTGATGTGTTGTGCATTGAAGTCCACAAGCGAAGGGAAGAGGTGAGAGGAGGAGCGTGCATAGATGCGAGAAGGAATACAACGTGGCTGCTATGAAACTTAACTGTGTTTACGTGTGATCAGGGGTGTATTCATTCCACGGATTCTGTTGAAAATCTTTTCTTAAACGGAAGCAATTGGAACAAAACGGGGATAAACATAAATTAATTTGTCCAATAGAAACTCTCGTTTGCAACTGTTGGACTAATGACTACACCCTATATCAGCTAGATGCAGGCAAGAGTGAGTGTTCAAGGCGGTATTGAATGTCACTGTTTGTCCATGTGTCACTGTCTGTCACCTCAAATGTGTCTCTTGACATGTGTGGACCTACGTTGTAAACTTTCATTCATAGGCTAGGTTGTAGCAAATACATGATCGGTATAGGGAAAATTAGAGTATCATGTAGTAGCCTAAACCTATCACTGTTACATTGACCTGGGTGAATAGAATTTGAATGAGAGTCATCCAATATGCTGTAATAAAAATAAGGCCATGATCATGAAATAAAATCGTCCTCCCTCATCATAAACGGCACTGACCGCCACTGTTTCCGAATGCACTGTATGTGTCTCTAATATGGTCATACAATTTCCAGGAGGTTGGAAAGCTCAGTTTCCACCTCATTTTGTGGGCAGTGTGCACATAGCCTGTCTTCTCTTGAGAGCCAGATCTACATATGCCGGCCTCTCTCAATAGCAAGGCTATGCTCACTGAGTCTGTACATAGTCAAAGCTTTCCTTAATTTTGGGTCAGTCACAGTGGTCAGGTATTCTGCCACTGTGTACTCTCTGTTTAGGGCAAAATAACATTCTAGTTTGCTCTTTTTTTGTGTTAATTCTTTCCAATGTGTCAAGTAATTATCATTTTTTTCACATGATTTGGTTGGGTCTAATTGTGTTGCTGTCCTGGGACCAGCTTGCTTAGGGGACTCTTCTCCAGGTTCATCTCTCTGTAGGTGATGGCTTTGTAATGGAAGGTTTGGGAATCGCTTCCTTTTAGGTGGTTGTAGAATTTAACGTCTCTTTTCTGTTTTTTGCGTGTATAGGCCTAATTCTGCTCTGAATGCATTATTTGGCGTTTTACGTTGTACACGTAGGATATTTTTGCAGAATTGCATTTTTGTGAATTGCACTGTCAACTGTAGGACCTTATATAGACAGGTGTGTGCCTTTCCAAATCATGTCCAATCAATTTAATTTAAAGTTTTTTCATGTTTTCGCTTTGTCATTATGGGGTATTGTGTATAGATTGATGAGGAAAAATGTGTATTTAATCAATTTTAGAATAAGGCTGTAACGTAACAAAATGTGGAAAAAGTAAAGGGGTCTGAATACTTTCCGAATGCACTGTAGGCTAGTCCTCTCTCACATACCTGTCATCGACCTTTAGCTTATACAATCTCTCACTGTTTATCTCAGACATCTCACAAACCACATACTTCTTCTCATAGACCTTCCAATGTAGTATCCTTCACAAACTTCCATCATCAACAAATTATATCTTACAGATCTCCCTCTCGCTGCTACTCCTTTCCTACAATACTGAGGACCCAGCCCAGACCAGGACAGCTCTAGCCCAGCTGTGGCCTATATGACTTTACCATCTAATAGCCATGACTTTCACGATCTGCGTGTCTAGAGGGCTGAAAGGCCGTTCATTAGAGCCTGTCACACACACAGAGTAGTGCAATAAAGGTCAGAACCACGGCTGGGACAACACAGCTGACGGACAAGGAAACACAGAGCCGTCTCACATACTACTAGTACTGTTGCTCCACCCCACTGAGCTTTGATAAGATGGTCGACTGCCTGAGGGATTTGTCAGAGATTTCAATTGATTGACGATTCAAGATCATTATTTAAAGCATCATCACATAAGGAGTATGAAATTAGATGTATTTTAAACACAATATTGCATTTGGGGGAAAGCACACTAAAGGAGGAGCTACAAAGTGGTGCAAATGGTGCAATTTTCAATGGTCATGAGGTACAAATTCGAAAATAAATCCTAATTTACCCGTGGTCTCAGCCTAGTCCCTCGGTTCTGCTTTAGTAGGGGGGAAAGACTGCAAGTCATTCAGTTCATATTCTGTATCAACAACACTCTGGGCGTCGGGGTTGCAGTCTAAAAATAATATCTGGGTTGCAATGTTGTGCCGAGCCAACTTCCCCAAACAAAAGTTTCAGGAAACCGCCTTTTCGCTGCATTGCCATGGTTACTCACCACACTTGCTGTGAGATAGGGGTGACTGGTCAAACTAAGAGCCCAAGACTCTCCTCTGACCCAACTTTAATATAACCCTGCTATAACTACTGACAGATGTGTTAAAGCAGACGTTTCATATCCCAGAGAGTACACTAAGGCCATGACCCCCAGGTCTACACTATATCTAGAGTCAATACTATCACCTTGACACTTAAGTTGAAGTTATGTTGAAAGAAATATGCAATGCCATTTAATCAATGTATCTACATTACCTACACAATCTGTATTAGTAATGGCGGGGGATGGAAATTGAGGCAAGGCAATAATTTAGGGAAGAACCCTTCCCCTCCCCCACTGGGTAGCCGCTATTGGCAGTGAGTTCACAACACAACTCTGTTTTGCTCCCATTCAATGTGGACCACCATACTTTCTCCCTCTCTGTGTCCCTGCTCCTCCCCTCTAAACCAGGGTTTCCCAAACTCCCAGCCTCTGAATGCCTGTGTATAGTCTATCCCATGTATTGCGTGGTGTATAGCCTGTTAGCGTAGATAGAGCGTTTGGTCATTAGAGCTGTCTATTAGAGGCAGTCTATAGTTATTTTGTGCTCTGTTTAGGCCTCAGACAGACAGACAGACATACAGACACTCCTATATGAGGAGAAAGGAGGAAGATATAAATCCATGTGATGTAGGCTTGACTGAAGCCGAAGGTTAATGGAGAACACATCAGTGAGAGGAGGGAGGAACTAATGGAATGTCAACAAGCAACAGGTCTTTAGAAACAAAGTCTGTTCATGTTCAGAAACTGTGTATGACCAGCCACAACATTGTTTTAAAGATTACACTGATTTATATAGATTCAAATCTATGGGGTGAATTTTGTCATCATTCTATTACATTCTACAAGCCTATTTATTCATTATCTAAACAACTAATTATCAAATTGATGAATTCATTTTAATGTGGGCCTAATACAGACTATCGTGATATTAAGGTGCTTTTATAGGCATGCTCATGACATTCTGAAATAACCTGCATTCACAAAGCATCTCAGAGTAGGAGTGCTGATCTAGGATCAGGTCCTCCCTGTCCATGTAACCTTATTCAGATTATCTAAAAGAGAACACTGATCCTAGATCAGCACTCCTCCTAATTTTTAGACACTTCAGTGCTGCATTTCATGAGTTAAGTGTAAATTGCCTGGACTTGGAAACTCCTCTCCTCTCCAGGCAGGCAGGCAGGTTGAGAGTTTAGCCAGGGTTGAACGCTCGTGAAACGAACAGGTCAGAACACATGGTCTGCTTTAATGGTTTTGTGCAGCTGGAGAAAACAGATTCCATTTGGCAATTGGCTTGACAAAATTCCCAGTTTCACATTTACATACTGTAGATTCAGAGCAGAAGAGAGCCATTGGCTAAGTGCTTCTCTCTGTGAGACGCTGAGGGTAAATGAAATAAATAGTGCAAGGAAAATAGTATAATGCTGTTTGAGTCTACTTCCTGTGCTTGGCCCTCCTATGTTGAACATAATAAACGGCTCCCTATCCTCCGGATGTGTACCAAACTCACTAAAAGTGGCAGTACTAAAGCCTCTCCTGAAAAAGCCAAACCTTGACCAGGAAAATGTGAAATAAACTAATCGGCCTATATGGAATCTCCCATTCCTCTCAAAACAAATTGAAAAAGATGTTGTGCAGCAACTCACTGCCTTCCTGAAGACCATTAATGTATACAAAACACTCCAGTCTGGTTTTAGACCCCATCATAGTACTGAGACTGCACTCATGAAGGTGGTAAATTACCTTTTAATGGCGTCAGACCAGGGTTCTGTATCTGTCCTCGTGCTCCTAGACCTAAGTGCCACCTTTGACACCATCGATCACCACATTCTTTTGTAGAGAGTGGAAACCCTAATTGGTCTCCATGGACAAGTTCTTGCCTGGTTTAGATCTTGTCTGTCGGAAAGATATCAGTTCGTCTTTGTGGATGGTTTGTCCTCTGACAAATCAAGTTTCAGTTTCAGTGTTCCTCAAGGTTCCGTTTTAGGACCACTATTGTTTTCACTATATATTATACCCAGGGGCGGTGTGTTCATTAGGGCGATATGGGCGACGCACTGCCAAACGGGAAAAGCAAGGGATTTTTTTTCTAATCAATTATATCACGGCAACAGTAGTTATCAGTGTTCTAATCTAGACGTCTGATCTGCCACTAAATGTCCAATCAGGCTAAAGTCGTGCTTCAAATGGCCCCGCCCGTTTTGGGGCGATTTCAGTCAGGTTGAAAATCGCCCAGAAGTCTCTCATAGCCTCTCATGTAAAATCTATTTTTTTCAAATATCAGAGCTTTCAATACAATCTCTATGGGTTTCTGAGGGCTTGCACTTACGCGCTTTCGTCATACGTAACATAACCATGAACGTAACTAAGAAAAGAGCGGGTAGCAGCGTCAATCAATTCACGTACTACTATCAAGATGGCTAGCGTTCAGTGCAACTCGATTGTCTCTTTGAAAGAAGTTCACATCAAAGACCATTCAAAACGAGCTACTGGAGTGTATGTTAGCGGTCATGAGGGAACATATTGTGGAGGAGGTGAAGTCGGCGAACTTCGTAGCTATCCAAGCTGACGAGACCACGGACGTTTCTACACAGACACAGCTGGTGCTTGTGCTGAGGTACATAGATAGCAACCACAAAGTGCAGGAGCGCTTTTTTGAGTTCCTTCCCATCTCGGAATCAACCTCAGTCTCAATCGCCAGTGTGCTTTTGGAGAGACTGAACAGTCTTTTTGCCGACGACGAGAAAGTCAAACTCATTGCGCAAGCTTACGATGGAGCCAGTGTGATGAGGCGAGAGAAGGCTGGTGTGCAGCAAAAGGTGCGTGAGCATTTCAAGAATGCCCATTACGTGCGTTGCTATGCGCATCAGCTGAATTTGATCATGCAGCAAGCTAAAAAGTAACTAGTAAACTAGTCCTCAGCATGCCTGATTTCAATGAGAAAGTCATTGACCGCTTTGCTGCATTGAAAGAGAGAAGAGAACAGTTTCAGTACAAGTAATGTAGCCTCTCTCTCTCTTTGTCCCTCCCTGTCTGTCTCTTTAACACACACACGCCCAAATCAGTTCACAGTTGATGTTGTTTAAAATAGTTATTTTTCATTTTAAAAAAAGTAAAAAAAAATGTTTTACAAATCTATACAATTGGCCAGAATATGGTTGTTCATATTTACAAAGCCATACAGATAGCTGTGTTTACCTTTTCTAGAAATTATTTTCAAATTCTGTTTTCAGGCAAAATGTCTATCACTGTTCATTTTCACAAATCTATACAAGAGGGCAGAATATGGAAGTCTATAAAAATTTCTTATTACCAATAACTTGCATCAATGTTTTCAGTAGCCTCTATCAAAAGCTCCTGCTTGCTTGTTGTGAATTATGCTCAGGTGCACATATTTCCAATTCAACCATGAGGCCTTTTTGAAGCAAGTAATGTGTATATCAGTATTGACTTATATGCTGCCCCTGTCTTCATGTTGTTGCTGGACATATCTTTTTTAAAATGTGTGTAGGTCACCTAAATCATCAGAAAAATTGCCCCCCCTGAGAATTTTTTCAGGAGCCGCCACTGATTATACCTCTTGGTGATGTCACTCGGAAACACAATGTCAACTTTCACAGCTATGCGGACGACACACAGCTGTACATTTCGATGAAACATGGCGAAGCCCCAAAAATTCCTCCCCTGGAAGCCTGTGTTTCAGACATAAGGAAGTGGATGGCGGCAAATGTTTTACTTTTAAACACGAACAAAACAGAGATGCTAGTTCTAGGTCCCAAGAAACAAAGAGATTCCATCTTCATAACATTGCAAAAATCAGAAACCTTTTGTCCAGAAATTATGCAGAAAAACTCAGCCATGCTTTTGTCACTTCTAGATTAGACTACCGCAATGCTCTACTCTCCGGCTACCCGTATAAAGCACTAAATACATTTCTATATAAACAGCTAAATGCTGCTGCTAGAATCTTGACTAGAACCAAAAAATTCAATCACATTACTCCAGTGCTAGCCTGGCTTCATGTTAAGACTAGGGCTGATTTCAAGGTTTTACTGCTAACCTACAAAGCATTACATGGACTTGCTCCTACCTATCGCTCCGACCATATGCTACGGTCACAAGACGCAGGCCTGGTGAAATTCTCCTGTCTTATCTGGTGTCCTGTGTGAACTTAACAATGCTCCTTCTAATTCTCCCATCTCTCTCTCTCTCTCTCTCGGAGGACCTGAGCCCTAGGACCATGCCTCAGGGCTACCTGGCCTGATGACTCCTGGCTGTCCCCAGTCCACCTGGTCGTGCTCCCGATCCAGTTTCTGCTGTTTTGCCTGCGGCTATGGAACCCTGACCTGTTCACCGGATGTGCTACCTTGTCCCAGACCTGCTGTTTTTGACCCTCTCTCCCTCCCTCCCTCTCTCTCTCTCACTACCGCACCTGCTGTCTCAACCTCTGAATGCTCGGCTATGAAAAGCCTACTGACATTTACTCCTAAGGAGCTGACCTGTTGCACCCTCCATAACCACTGTGATTATTATTTGACCCTGCTGGTCATCTATGAACGTTTGAACATCTTGAAGAACGATCTGGCCTTAATGGCCATGTACTCTTATAATCTCCACCCGGCACAGCCAGAAGAGGACTGGCCACCCCTCAGACCCTGGTTCCTCTCTAGGTTTCTTCCTAGGTTCCTGCCTTTCTAAGGAGTTTTTCCTAGCCACCGTGCTTCTACATCTGCATTGCTTGCAGTTTGGGGTTTTAGGCTGGGTTTCTGTATAAGCACTTTGTGACATCTGCTGATGTAAAGGGCTTTATAAATAAATGTGATTTGATTTGATTCGCACCACATGAACTCAAAGTGGAAGTTCATCCAAAAGTTGGATTTCAAGCAAATGCTTCACATCTGGTGCTGCTTTTAGGTACCATTACTAGATACTTATGCTGGTTCTACTGCAATAGTATTATTACTACTATTACTGTACCTCTACTATCACTTCAATCATCAGCACTTCAAACTACCACTTTAACTTCGCTTTCACTACCACAATTACTATATATCCAATGTAACTATTGACTCAAGCAAGTCTATTAATACTCTAGTGCTAGCACTGAGTAAGGTACAGTATAGTAGTGGCGTGTGTGGAGCAGGAACAGTTGGCCAGGTGGGTCAGTCAGTCAGGCAGTCAGGTGGGTTAGTCCAGCAGGCAGGCAGGCAGGCAGGGCCTCCTCAGCGAGCTGTGCAGCTGTGCTACTGACAGATCCACGCAGGGCAGAGTGCAGCCGCCCTTTCCAGCATCTCACATCAAAGGGCTGTCCGCAGCTCCCCTGTAGCCCCCCAGCCCCCCTGCAGCCCCTAGGCCCTTCTGCAGCCCCCAGGCCCTCCCCCTGGCCCACCACTTCAAAAGGCCTCTCAGCGCATCGCAGGCAGATTCCCATCAAAGGCAGGGATGGCTGCTCACCCACACATGCAGGCAGATATGATTAAAAGCATGTTATTGGAGGGAAGGAGGGAGGAGAGTGTATGGAGGAGAAGAGAAATACACTCTTAGAAATAAGGGTATGGTTAGGGTACAGTTACAGGTACAACTAATCCAATTAGTTAGCTAGATTTTTTGCACCCCTTACTGAAATGGTTGTTCTAGTTTAAATGGCTTAGGTAGTCTCCTTACAATGTTCCTAACCTTGGCAGTCATTGTGAATGCAGGTTGCGGGTGAATAAAAATTCCAACAGTTGGAAATCCTAACTCTGGCTGGATTAAAATAGGATTTACACATCACTTTGCAAGCCAGCATAATGTGACTTGCAGGTAGTGTTGCAAAATTCTGCAAACTTTCCCAAATTTCCCAGATTTTCCAGAAATCTTGGTTGGAAGATTTCTGGAAATGCGAGAGAATAAGAAGGAAATCCTTCAGCCAGGATTCCTTGAAAATCTACCCACTGTATTAGGGTAAAACTAAGCCTCAAAATAAGGCCTTATGAGATATGTAATGTATTGTCATAAAGAGTTTAATTTTAATGACAACATACACCTAGGAACTCACTTGGTGAAGGCCAAGGCACTGAAAATAAACGAATTCAACAACCATGTCTTTGTCACTAACAAATACAGTTATGGGCAGTAACAATTCACTCGAAAAGGCAAGGCACACTGGGAAATTGTATTGGGACGCGTGGCTTAGTGGGGACATAGCTTTCAGTTAGTTATTTTTGGCCACCCGTGAGGGGAAGTATTGTACCAGTTTAAGTGGTCTATGGTAGAGGTATATTTTTGTCACTTACTAGGAACATATGGCTTTGTCACTATGGTGGTTTGACCTTTTCTCAAAGCATGATTTTGTACCTGTGGACTATATGTAAGAAAGGTACTATCCGTGCTAGGAACTGGGGTACAATTATGTACCTATAACTGAAGGTACAAAGGATGACAAGCGTTACCCCCTTTAAGAACAAATCAAAACCTTTATTTCTGAGAGTGTAAGTGGAATAATTTATCTCTGTCTCTCTCTTCTTCTGTCTCTCTATCCCTCCCTATCGCTGTCTCTTTTACTCACTCTATTCTCACTCTCTCATTCTCTTTCCAGTGCCTGGACACTCAGCATCACTCAGACAGGGAGAGAGGGATGGATAGAGTGATAAAGAGAAAGAGGACACTCAGGGATATAGAGAAAAAAAGTAGACTTGCAGGGTGATTAAAATGTGAAGGAGTCCAGCAGTAGGAGCTCAGAGATGGTGTAGTTTGGCAGGACTGTGTGGCGCTCTCTCCCCCAGACCCGGTCAAGGTCAGGTCCCAGGTCATTTAATACAAGCCACGGGCTACACAGCCAATTCACACCTGAAATTGCCCCTCTGAGCTGCAAGTGTCCCTGAATAGCTGCATTGTTGTCCATCGGGAGCTTAGACAAGCACTGGTTTAATGAGAGCCTTAGTTGGAATAATTTGGAATAATTTGACTAAATGCTTGGGATTTGCAAATGTGGATGATCACTACTGCCCAACCCCCATGGTCAGGTCCAGCTAGGAGGCTTCCAGTCTAGTCTGACCAGTTCAACCATCATTGTTTCATTAAAACACCAGTTGAACCAGATACACTTCTTACATATTCCAGTATAATACAGTGTTTGAAACAGTTTATTTTAATTATCTTTTGTATGATAGAATTCTGGTGTTTTCTTGGTTAACACAAACACTTAAGATTACGTCAATATATTCACTTCTACTTAGCAATTTTCAGCATGTAGCTCCATTTCCATTCATTTCATGCTTGTTGCAGTTCATATTTGCAGCTTGTTGTTATTGAAAAATGTCAGCGGTGGTTGGGTCATGATACCTCCCTGCACATTATCCCAACTCATTGGAGTAAATGTCCAGACGTCAGAAGAATGTTTTATGGACTCTTGAGAAATTACTCTCAGCACAAGTCAGTCAGTGTTCTGAAATGCAGCCAGGAAGATAAGAGGTTTATATTCTTAAGGGGGCAGGCTGCCTCAGAAGGGCTTAGGCCCAGTGTGGCAAATTAAATTGAATGCCCAGACAGAATTAGTTCTAAGCAGACTGAGACCAATTCTATGAAACTGAACAATTAGGATGATTAAAACTAACAATTCTGCAGGGGGCGTGCAGCTGCATTATGGTTGCAACGGCAGCAACACCCAGCAGTAGGGATGGAGGGTGGTTTTCTGGTGCTTGCGTATGAAAAGTGACAACTGGCCGAGAAAAAATTAACTTTGTGAGAGAGGTAAACACTATCCCAAACACTATAAATTGTAGGCCTCACTCCTCAAATAGCCAGTTGGCATGGGGTGGGGATTTTATGAGTTAGGGGGATGCAATATGTAAGTATGTTATATGAAGTATTTTACTCTATTTTAACAATATTTATACAATTAATGTTGTTTTATACAATAATATAATATTTGTACACAGTACATTTAGTCAAATCCATTAAGAAACAACAATTTTAAGCCAGTTGAGACAATGTGGTATAAGAGGAAAGGGATAGCCCACTGGCTGACTGACTCGCTGGCTGGCTGACTGACCGACTCGCTGGCTGGGTGCAGCAGCAGCCACAATCCCCCTGTCATCTACCTGTGTGTAAAAGGCCCTTTGTCAGAATGGTCTAATTTGATCTGACACACCCTACACATGTGGAACAGCTCAGTGGCTCCACTCACTCCTACTGAGTATACAGAGAGAGAGAGAGAGAGGGAAAGAGGGAGCGTGCCATTAACAGTGAGCAGAGTGCTGAGAGTGGAGTGTGGGCGCCCGAGCGTGAGGCTGTCAGGGAGGGTCACCTCATACAAACCCAGGGCTAGGCTAGCTCCCCAGACATTTACATTTTAGTCATTTAGCAGACACTCGTATCCAGAGCGACTTACAGTTAGTGAGGGCATACATTTTCATACTGGTCCCCCGTGGGAATCGAACACACAACCCTGGCGTTGCAAGCGCCATGCTCTACCAACTGAGCTACACAGGACTACAGACTCTCCTAAGTTTGAATTTAAGCGGACCCCAAGGAGGAAGGATTCTAGCTTGCCGGTCCCTGGCACAAATAAGGTTGAGAAACATTATTCTAACCAACCTCTACTCATTGCTAACCTCCCCCTTTTCTAAACATCTACCAATAGCAACTCCACTCTCCCCTTCACACTGCCTAGAGGAGCTAGGGCTCTGCTTACATTATGGATGTGGTAGGTACACATGGGAGAAGTTGCCCTGGGGGTAGTTGCATCTACAGTAGACCTAGGTAATGAAACACATTTACATTTTAATCATTTAGCAGACGCTCTTATCCAGAGCGACTTACAGTTAGTGAGTGCATACATTTTTCATACTGGCCCCCCGTGGGAAACAAATCCACAACCCTGGCGTTGCAAGCGCCATGCTCTACCAACTGAGCTACAGGGGACACCATAGATACTGGGAGAGATCAGCAGCCCTGTCAGTCTTTCACTGGTGGTAATAAAGTATTCAAGACAAGTATCACTAGAGTAAAGCCATCTCACCCATATCACCCATCCGAAGTCACACAAACCACAACAAACAGCACACATCACTCTGTGACCCAGAGGGCAAAGACATTACATTTTCTCACCAACCGTATGCCATTCTTATTTCTACTGGTCCCGTGTGGCTCAGTTGGTAGAGCATGGCACTTACAACATCAGGGTTGTAGGTTTGATTCCCACGGGGGACCAGCACAAATGAAAAAATGTATGCACTCACTACTGTAAGTAGCTCTGGATAAGAGCATCTGCTAAATGACTTAAATCTATTGGAAATATTAAACCTCTCTCCGACACTTTTTCTATGCTCAAACGACAAACAACAATGCACTTCAACAAGTGAAGGAGTTAGAGTTAGCGTTCCACTACACAGTACTATTCACTAGTCTCACATCTCAGCTCTCCCATCAGTGGGTGCATCGGGGAGAGGGAGCTACAGCGAGCTCCAGTGTGGACTCCCAGAGTTCAAGGGGACTTCCCCTGGCCTGTTTGCTGCATGGGCTGTTTGCTAAAACTCGTCGGCACACACTGAAATTCCTCAACCCCATCCCCAAACCTACTCACCCCCTCCTGCCCCCTCTGGTCACTGGCCACTCTGAGAGAGACAGACAGACAGACAGACAGACAGACAGCAAGAAGGAACTCTGGGGTCAAGACCAAACGCTGACCCCCCCCAGGGTCATGGCAACTCTAGTCAGACACAGCAGTAAGGAGGAGTGGACTCCCCCCAGACATGTAGGACCGGGACATACACTTGATCCTCTCAGTATAAGTGATGGTCCCATCAACGTCAAAGCAACATTATATTAGCCTCCTTTCTACTGCTGTTCATAGGTCATGGGATGTTATAATGAAGTTGTGATTGTGGGTGTATGATTGTTTGGCAATTGCACCAGTCATGTGTATGCATTCACATTAGGAGTGTAATATCTTTAAATATCTTATGAAATCAAATGAGTGTACTCCATGTGTTGTGTGTACTGTATGTGTGTGTGGCCGTGTGCACACACATGGCGTTTTGAGTTTTGAAGCAGATATGATTGGATAATAAGAGCTTGGACATCCCCAGGGTCATGGGTTTGTTTGTACACATATAATATGAAATAAAATAAAAACATTATTTTACTTTGTTTGTGAGTTTCCCCCTAATTTCCACTTCCATTTTTGTTTTAATTTATTTCGCAACAAAATTATTTTGTTTCAATGAGAACACAGGTTAGTTCAGGTCAAACATTTTTGCATGACCCAAAACAAACAAAATTAAATCAGTGGTACTTGGATATACAATCATAAAATCATATCAGCTAACAACATTGGGGGAAATAACAATGTCTGCTTTCAGGTCCAAATGCCTTTTATATAGCTACAAAGAGTTTATTCACCCAAAATCGGCAGTGTATCAAATACTTGTTCTCCCCACTGTATATGGGGGATACAACCATCCCAGCTCTGCAGATTTTGCTGCGAAGAGACAGAATCATTAGATCATTTGTTTTGGTACTGTCCATATCTAGGTCGTTTTTTGTCGCAGGTCCGTGTGCCCCTCAGTGTCATTTAAACGTACATGTTTTTGGTTTATTTTGACTTTATTTTTGACTTTTATTTTTGACCGTCATTCTATCCCCTGCCCAGCAACTCCACTCCCACATCCAAACTCTCAGTTTCCCTCAGCCTATCCCACCTATCTCTGCTGGACACCCTGTTCGGATTTCTACGTGCCTTATAACTTTCAACTATGCTGTGATGTTTAACATACAATTTGAATATATCTAATCGAATAGAATCCACAGATTGTGAGTTGAAGATAAATACTTTTACTAAGAGTATTAGTATATTAATAATTGACTGACCAGGTCTCTCCAGATCTCCCAGCAATGCTATTTCTAGGGTCATTTTTAGATTAATGTTATACTTTTTCATTCGTTCCTTAACCTGAGACCAGGAACAGGCTACCTGAGGGCAATACCAGAGCAAATGGTCTACTGATTCTGTATCCTCACAACAAAATCTAAAGAGTTGTGACGATTGTATGCACCAAATATTAAACATTTTGTTAGGGGCAAGAATGATGTACAATCATTTTAGCTGAAAGACATGAAGTCTTTAATCTTGCGTCGTTTTATATATCAACTCATTCACCCTGTGCCATGGAATAGTATATCAAAGATCTCTTCCCAGCTATTTTGAAATCTGTATGGCACAGCTGTCAACCTCCTGGTCCTAAAATGAAACTGGTATACTTTCCTATTTATTTAATTGTTGTTTTTATCGCACTGCTTTGCTTTATCTTGGCCAGGTCGCAGTTGTTAAATGAGAACTTGTTCTCAACTGGCTTACCTGGTTAAATAATATCTTTTCTGGGGGATGAAATTGAAATTGTAACCAGCTTTGCAATGCTTGTTTGAAAAAGAGAGATACTTTGAACAAGGTTTCATTTTCAATTAATTTAAAATGAGACATGGTAATCTGACCAAAGGCAAAAAGGCCATTTTTAAACAATGGATTAGTTTTTTTAGTAATCTACTTGAGAACCATTTTATGATTCAAGTAAAACATTTGAATAAGTGAAGCTTTTAGAGAGAGGTTTAGTTATTTTATATTTAATAATCCCAACCCACCCAGTTCATATTCATTATATAGATAGGCACGCTTTATCTTGTCTGGTTTAGCATCCCAGATAAAGCAAAATATTTTTTGCTCATATGATTAGTTTTTTCATGCTCAACAATTTCCCATGTGCATCAAGAATGGTCCACCACCCAAAGGACATCCAGCCAACTTGACACAACTGTGGGATACATTGGAGTCAACATGGGCCAGCATCCCTGTGGAACGCTTTCGACACCTTGTAGTGTCCATGCCCTGACGAAATGAGGCTGTTCTTAGGGCAAAAGGGTGTTCAACTCAATATTAGGAAGGTGTTCCTAATGTTTTGTACTCTCAGTGTATAGGGAATAGGGTGCTATTTGGGACACATCCCCAGCCTCTGTCCATCAAGTGTCAACTCCACTCTGCCAAACACTGTCTTTTCGCAAAAAGCTCATCTGAATGCTCTTGACAATCACGTGAGATGAGCCCAGTTACACAAACACAGCCTGCTCCATCCGCCACCACCATCTCCAACTCTCAAACACTCCTCTCTCCTCACTCAGACATTTTCCTTGGCCACCCTCTCTTCAGTTCCCTATCCAATGATTTTCAGAGAGAAAACTAACTGTCTCCAAGAAAAAAGTTGTTACAGTTTTCTTCCAGTAAAATAGCCATGATTTTCCTTTGAGATTTGCTGCAATTCTACACTGAGCCATAAAGTCTCTACACTGAGTAAATATTGTGCGGTCTTACAATAGGCAGTAGGTCCCAGTAATTTAGTACATCACTGTCCTAATATTAATTGAAAATGTCAGACTTCTATTTTTGCCGGGTCTCGTGCCCTCTTCTGAATAGCATTGTCAGTGACACCAGAAAGCGTGTTTCCCTCACAGGCAGGGAGGGGTTCAGTCAGTCAGTCAGTAATCGGAGACCCAGGCTAGCTAACGTCAGCCCTGTTGTGGTGTGTAGGGAGACAAGTCATGGCCAGGGGTGCTGCGCGACTTGCAGTGTGTCTCTGCTGAGAACGTCTCTCTAGACAGCAAAAGCCAAAGGAATCTGTGTCTGCGTGCTTCAATATCCTGTTGGGGCTCAGGCAGAGCAGACTGATCAGATCACAGGCTGCTTCAGGCCTCTCTTCTCCTCCGCACAGCCCAGCCTTCTGCTCGTACATCACACTCAGGACCTGTCGCCTGGCCCGGACCAAAACACCAGGCTCTGTTATTATAATTTTTTTGCACGCACTTCTGCTCTGCAATGCTGCAACAAATCATGTGAGGTTTCTTTCCATGTTTATGTGATACATTATGTGAAAGGGGGAAAAAGAGACAGTTGACTGCATGCCAAAATGGAGACTCAGCAACAACAATATACAACAATATACAGCAATTAAAAGCAAAACAATAGTGTAAAACCATTTGTTTTCCCCCAGAGCCAACTATAGAAAGGGAGTGTCAGGGCTGGGGGGTGTGTGTGGTTGTGTGTGTGTGTGTGTGTGTGTATCTGATAGGCTGAGGGATGGCTGCTACTCCCAGTTGTGTGTATGTGAGGGAAGGCCAGCATCTGTCTGAGCAGAAAAACTGTGCTGGCCAGTGGCAGGTACCTCACATCCCAACAGCGTGAGTGCATTTCCTGAAACTGACAACATTGTACGGGGGCCAGGCCAACGTGACAGCGGTCTGCCAGAGAGAGAGAGTGAGGCTGGAGAGAAACCTGTAGTCAGTGGCGTAGTGCAGTTTTACCCCCCCCCCCAAAGTATTTAAAATGGACACCATAAAAGGCATTTAATTTTTACAATTATTGTCCAACAAGTGTTTAAAGGCCTTGGTTGTTTAATTCTAACATTAGATTATTGAAATGTGCACAGTAATACAAATCTACAAACTTATTTTTGTTTTGTTTTATAGCACTATTAAATACTACAAGGCTAATTTCATTAGCATTTTGGCATGCTTTCATTTAGAACATAAAATAACATTTATAAAGCAAACATTATCCCTTAGGTCTAGCACAGCAAATACTTCAATTGTTTAAGCATATGTTGCAGAACAGTGATACAAATATTTTTTCCTGAATATTGACAAAAAAATATGAGTCCATCAGTGTTGACAAACCACTGATGAAGTTGACAACTAATACTCAAAACAGACATATTTCTGCCTCCAAAAATAAAAGTTAAATACAAACATTTTTAAAATATGGAAAAATAATCATTTGAAAATCCCCAATAAAAACATAACCATTCTATCAGATCTTTCAGCACTCTGACAGAATTGATGTTTTATTTTTTATTTTTTTGTCAGTTGCTTCATGACTTTAAAACCTAATTAAAAGTAACATATCCGAACCAAAATTCATATTCTATCTTAATATATCAGGGAGATGGAGTTGACAGTTCATGGTTGTGATCATGGTGATTCCAATATTGTTTGTTTAAATCTATTAAAAGTAGAGAACTTTACAGACCATAAGTGGTCTTGCTGCACTACATGTAATGAGGACATTAATAAAGGGGTCCTTATGGTATAGCTGACCATGCTCATTCCTGATTCATTTTGGATTTTAGACAAATCTGACGGAGTTGACTAAATCTCCGGACACATCTTTTAGGAATTAAAGTTTTGAGAGAAATAATATTTAAAGTCACAGAGGTCTATTGCAAGAAACTACATAAGATCATTTTTCAGTTAATATCCATTATTGCCCGTTTTTAGAATTTTAAACACTTTTTTGGAGAGTTTGAAATTGGATCATATGCTCCGGACAAACAGCCAACATGGAAAATTCCCAAAACAAATTTTTCCATGATAAAATTCCCCTAAATGAAAATGTTAAGATCAAATTATGCAACAAAATCATTTTTTTCAACTATAAATATAAAGTTTCCCTGCCGGACAGGGATTGTCCTGACTTTCAAGAATCACTGAGCTAATTGCCTGCTATTCTACACATTTTGCCATGAGGCTGAGAGAACATTTTGCAGTTTTAAAGCTAATTTCCTTTAATTCTAAACATCTCTTTCATGGCTTATGACGTGGTCATACGCTATCTGGGGGGCCCGAACTCCGGGTGACCCCAACCCCCCCCCCCAAAAAATCTCATCACACACTGACTGGGTAAAAGGGCTGGAAAGACAACAGGTTCTGATTATAGGCGGCAGGTAGCCTAGCGGCTAAGAGTGTTGGGCCAGTAACCAAAAGCTCGCTGGATAGAATCCCTAAACCGACTAGGTGAAAAATCAGTCGATGTGCCCTTGATTAACCCTAATTGCTCCTGTAATCCCACTGGATAAGAGCATCTGCTAAATGACTAAAATGTTTAAAAAATAATAATAAATCAAAAAGACTGTGATCTATTCCAAAAGAAAAGTGCCATGTACTTAGTGCTGTCATCTGTTATTAACTCCTATAGAAAATTGGATGTTGTTCACAGCTTGAAAACAGTGCTGCAACATCTGACACGAAAAGTGGATCCTTTTGGACAGAAACAAAAAAATATGTATTTGATAGAAAAAATGAAAAATATGGTTTTGATAATAAATTATTTAGTGTAATTCCTCTCTGCACAACAGTTAGAGAAAATAGTTGTAGACGTATAATAATGAATTCCTTGCAGTGGCCAGGGAGAGGGCTTGACCGAGTTGGGCAGGCCCACCCTTACAAACCCTGGAAAACACTTAACAATGACATTTCCACTTTCACTCAATGTTCTGCTGCTTAAAGGCCCAGTGCAATCAAAAATGTGGTTTTCCCAGGTTTTATATATACTTCCACACTATGAGGTTGTAATAATACTGTGAAATTGTGAAAATTATGATAATGCCCTTTTAATGTAAGAGCTGTTCGAAAAGACTGCCTGAAATTTAAGCCTGTTTTAGTGGGATGGAGTTTTGGCCTGCCTGGTGACATCACCAGGCGGTAAATTAGTTAACAGACCAATAAGAAAGAGAGTTCCAAACCTCTCTGCCAATGACAGCCAGTGTTCTGTTTTTCCCTCCCCATTCAGACCACTCCCAGACAGTCCTAGCAAAATTCTTACTTAAGAAATTGCTCTTTCCTAAGAAGCAATTTTTGTTTCTTTTTGACAATTTTAATTGAAAACAATCCCAGTAAGGTATTTAATTGTTACCCAGAAATGATTAGATAGATAAAAACGTCTGCATTGGACCTTTAACTTTTTCATTTTATTTACTCTGGAAATCTGGCATGGCAGCAGTACGATTGAATGAATCCACACTATTCAAATGACAAAAACAAAACCCTATCTTAAATGATTATATTGTGTAACTCAATATGAGTGTGAATCAGATGAGGCTGGTGGGAGGAGCTATAGGAGGACGGTTTCATTGTAATGGCTGGAATGGAATAAATGGAAAGGAGTCAAACATGTGGTTTCCATATGTTGGATGTGTTTGATACCGTTCCATTAATTCCATAGCCATTACAATGAGCCCATCTTCCTATAGTTCCTCCCACCAGCCTCCTCTGGTGTGAAGGGAATTCAGTGCAGTGATGAAAGATGCAGCTATAGCACAGCCTGGTGCTGACTGAAGAGATTGATCCTAGTCTAACTCTGTTCCCCTCCCCCACTTCATAGCAAGTTACTGCTGACGTTTGGCCTTTTTCACTCCCATGTTTGTTTTTGGAGTTTCTGTCTAGAATAACCTTTTTTTCTCAGGGGAAGGTATCAGCCAAAGTATCAGCCAAAATAGCATTGCTACTATGAATAACTTCAATGGTATTTATGTAAATAGTATTTTGTCCCAGTGTATAGAGAAGTGATGAACCTTTCTGAGTACTAAAAGAGGGACAATAGGCACGCTGGTGAGTATGCCCTCCTCATGCTAATGACATCAGGCTGTCTAGTGTCCAATGGTGCTTTCCATTCCCCACCCTCATGACTCATAGAGCACCCCTTCCCAAAGAAAGTTCTCACATGAAGACCTGGAAATATAACATATTTCGTGAGACAGCTGTTGCACAATATACAGTACAAACCAAAAACATTTTATAATTCAATCATATAGCTAAACCGTTATGTACCTAGACGCCTTTCCACCCGTGTACCCTGGGTCTGGCTGGGTCTTATAAAGTTGCCTCACTGTGTACCCCACAGCTATCAGAGGCCTCTGACCTCACTCCTTCAGTCAGGGGAGTTAACAGGAAATATAATGATAGGCTGGACAATTCCTGGGCCTCTATGGCAGCCATAAAAGCCATAACAGTCTGTCCACCCCCAGACCCAGTGCACTGCACAAAGCAAAGTGCCATGCAACCACCTCTGATAATAATACATTCATAACCCACACATAACACATTCATAAGCCATACATAATACATTCATAACCCATACATAACACATTAATAACCCATACATAACACATTCATAACCCATACATAACACATTCATAAGCAGTACATTATCATTTTACCAATATGTCCTTAACTATCACTTTTTCCCATTTGCCTCATAAAGGGGCAATCAGCAGCTGCTGCATAAATTTTTGGACTTATAAATTAATGATCTGTACCCATTGATTTTTGAACAATATAACTTATAAATGCCTTTTGAGCTTAGTTTAACAGTCGTACCCAATAGAACCCAAAATATAAGCTTGTTTTACTCCAAAGTTTGTAAACAAAGTAAAACCAACACTTTATAGCCTCAAAACATGGTTTAAACTATAATGTTGATATCATGCATGGTCAGTCTTTGCATCTATAGCACTGTTTAAGAATTTGAGAGTGGTTACATTTATCCAGACCTACTTTGTTATTGTTTCAACTGCTGATTGCCCCTTTAAACCAAAAATGTAATAAAAAAGCCTGTAAAGTAAAACTAGACTTTCATCCATCAAAAGACACTTCAGATTCAGCTTGACTCCCAAAAATCCGACCGAAGACAAGGTTTTTTAATAAAGGATTAAAAGAAGCCGTAAAGTTACAGTAGCATGCTGGAAAATACTTTACAGCACATATACACTTGTAGGGGGAAAGTGCCGGCTTTTCAGCACTCTGATTGACTGATTTAGAAGGTTATTAGCCCCACTTCCAGCCCCAGATCCTGGGAGGCCTATCATTAGGCTAGGCTGGGCCTGGGCTGGCTGTATGTATGGTTTCCATTAGGAGCAGTGGAAACTACACTACTTCTAGGGGACTGGGGGGACTAGGGGAGTACTATATAAGGCCACAACTAGATTACCTGTTCAGTTCCCCTCAATGATCTAGAGCACGTGTCAAACTCATTCCACGGAGGACCGAGTGTCTGCAGGTTTTCGCTCCTCCCTTGTACTTGATTGATGAATTAAGGTCACTCTCCTCACCTGGTTGTCTAGGTCTTAATTGGACAAAAATTGAAATGAAAACCCAAAAACCAGCAGACACATTGAATGAGTTTGACACCCCTGATCTAAAGCTTTTCAAATCAAATGTAATTGGTCGCATACACACATTTAGCAGATGTTATTCGGGTGTAGCGAAATTATTGTGTTCCTAGATCCAACAGTGCAGTAATGTCTAACAATTCACAACAATACATACAAATCTAAAAGTAATCTCTGCATATGTGGTTCCCACCGTGAAGCATGGAGGAGGAGGTGTGATGGTGTGGGGGTGCTTCGCAGGTGACACTGTCAGTGATTTATTTAGAATTCAAGGCACACTTAACCAGCATGGCTACCACAGCATTCTGCAGCGATATGCCATCCCATCTGGTTTGCGCTACGCTATCATTTGTTTTACAACAGGACGATGACCCAAAACACACCTCCAGGCTGTGTAAGGGCTATTTGACCAAGGAGTGATGGAGTGCTGCATCAGATCACCTGACCTCCACAATCACCCGACGTCAACCCAATTGAGATGGTTTGGGATGAGTTGGACCACAGAGTGAAGGAAAAGCAGCCAACAAGTGCTCAGCATATGTGGGAACTCCTTCAAGATTGTTGGAAAAGCATTCCAGGTGATTCCAGCTGGTTGAGTGAATGCCAACAGCATGCAAAGCTGTCATCAAGGCAAAGGGTGGCTACTTTGAAGATTCTCAAATATAAAATGTATTTCGATTTGTTTAACCCTTTTATGGTTACTACATGATTCCAAATGAGTTATTTCATAGTTTGATGTCTTCACTATTCTACAATGTAGAAAATAGTACAAATAAAGAAAAACCCTGGAATGAGTAGGTGTGTCCAAACTTTTGACTGGTACTGTATGTGATGGGATGTATAGACATTATGAACAGCATTCTTACATAGGAATTCCTCTTGTCCAGATGGGATATGGCAATGTGCAGTGCAATGAGGATTGCATCGTCTGTGGATCTATTGGGGCGGTATGCAAATTAAAGTGGGTCTAGGGTGTGAGGAAAGGTGGAGGTGATATGATCCTTAACCAGCCTCTCAAAGCACTTCATGATGACATAAGTGAGTGCTACGGGGCGATAGTAATTTAGTTCAGTTACCTTTGCTTTCTTGGGTAAAGGAACAATGGTGGACATCTTGAAGCAAGTGGGAACAGCAGACAGGGATAGGGAGAGATTGAATATGTCCGTAAACACTCCAGCCAGCTGGTCAGCGCATGCTCTGAGGACACGGCTAGGGACGCCATCTGGGCCGGCAGCCTTGCGAGGGTTAATACGCTTAAATGTCTTACTCACGTCGGCAACGGAGAACGAGAGCCCACAGCCCTCGGGAGCGGCCCGCTTCGGTGGCACTGTGTTATCCTCAAAACGGGCAAAGAAGGTGTTAGCTTGTCCAGGAGCAAGACGTCGGTGTCCGCGACGTGGCTGGTTTTCCCTTTGTAATCCGTGGTTGTCTGGAGTCCCTGCCACATATGTCTTGTGTCGGAGCCGTTGAATTGCGACTCCACTTTGTCTCTGTCCTGACGTTTTGCCTGTTTGATTGCCTTACAGAGGGCATAACTGCACTGTTTGTATTCAACCATATTCCAAGTCACCTTGCTGTGGTTAACTGCGGTGGTTCGTGCTTTTAGTTTTGCGCGAATGCTGCCATCTATCCACGGTTTCTGGTTTGGGTAGGTTTTAATAGTCACAGAGGGAACAACATCCCCTATACACTTCCTGATGAACTCAGTCACCGTGTCAGTGTATACGTCAATGTTATTCTCAGAGGCAACCCGGAACATATCCCATTCCGCGTGATCAAAACAATCTTGAAGCATGGATTACGATTGGTCAGACCAGCATTGAATGGACCTTAGCACAGGTACTTCCTGTTTGAGTTTCTGCCTATAGGAAGGGAGAAGCAAAATGGAGTCATGATCTGATTTGCCGAAGGGAGGGCGGGAGAGGGCCTTGTAGCCATCCCGGAAGGAAGAGTAACAATGGTCGAGAGTTTTTGAAGCGCGAGTACTACAGGCAATGTGTTGATAGAACTTTGGTAGCATTTTCCTCAGATTTGCTTTGTTAAAGTCCCCGGCTACATTAAATGCGGCCTCAGGATATGTGGTTTCCAGTTTGCACAAAGTCCAGTGTAGTTCCTAGTGGGCCGTCGTGGTATCGGCTTGAGGGGGAATATACATGGCTGTGACTATAACCGAAGAGAATTCTCTTGGGAGATAACACGGTCGGCATTTGATTGTGAGGTATTCTAGATCGGGTGGACTTGAGTTACTGTACGTAATCACTAAAGGACTCTCAGACCATGAGAAAAAAGATTATCTGGTCTGATGAAACCAAGATTGAACTCTTTGACCTGAATGCCAAGCGCCATGTCTGGAGAAAACCTGGCACCATTCCTACGGTGAAGCATGGTGGTTGCAGCATCATGCTGTGGGGGTTTTTCAGCTGCAGGGACTGGGAGACTAGTCAGGATTGAGGGAAAGATGAACGGAGCAAAGTACAGAGAGATCCTTGATGAAAACCTGCTCCAGAGCACTCAGGACCTCAGACTGGGGCAAAGTTTCACCTTCCAACAGGACAACGACCCTAAGCACACAACCAAGAAAACGCAGAAGTGGCTTCAGGACAGGTCTCTGAATGTCCTTGAGTGGCCCAGCCAGAGCCCGGACTTGAACCCGATCGAACATCTCTGGAGAGACCTGAAAATAGCTGTGCAGTAACGCTCCCCATCCAACCTGACAGAGCTTGATAGGATCTGCAGAGAAGAATGGGAGAAACTCCCCAACTACAGGTGTGCCGAGCTTGTAGCGTCATACCCAAGAAGACTCGAGGCTGTAATCGCTGCCATAGTACAGAGTAAAGGGTCTGAATACTTAAGTAAATGTGATTATTATTATTTTTTTGCAAACATTTCAAAAAAACAGTTTTTGCTTTGTCATTATGGGGTATTGTGTGGAGATTCATGAGGGGAAAAACAATTTAATCAATTTTAGAATAAGTCTGTAACGTAACAAAATATGGAAAAGGTCAAGGGGTCTGAATACTTTCCGAATGCACTGTATGTAAAGTACAACACACAACAACATCATGCAGTATATGCAGATGTACAGTGAGGGAAAAACGTATTTGATCCCCTGCTGATTTTGTACGTTTGCCCACTGACAAAGAAATTATCAGTCTATAATTTTAATGGTAGGGTTATTTAAACAGTGAGAGACAGAATAACAACAACAAAATTCAGAAAAACGCATGTACATTTTTTTATAAATTGATTTGCATTTTAATGAGGGAAATAAGTATTTGACCCCCTCTCAATCAGAAAGATTTCTGGCTCCCAGGTGTCTTTTATACAGGTAACGAGTTGAGATTAGGAGCACACTCTTAAATGAGCACCAATCGCCAGAATAGTTTGTTTTCTACGAGTAGTGCCACGACTGCGCATAAAGTAGAGAATTAACACATGCGCAGAAGCATTGGGATCTTTAGTCCAGGAAAAAGTTGGCTCCACAACCACTCCGAACACAATCACAGTTTACAGCTTACATTAACATAAAAATCAGCTTACATTAACATAAAAGACTGGCGGCCCACTGGTGTGGGGATAAATCTCATTGAAAATGCACCATCACTAACTCACTGCTGCTGTGCGTCAGGTTGGAGCAGTTATGTAAAGTATTAATGAGATATTATGTTCCTTCCAGGGCAATAAGTGTAGGGCTAGCTACACTACCGTTCAAAAGTTTGGGGTCAATTTGAAATGTCCTTATTTTCGAAAGAAAAGCAAATTATTTGTGCATTAAAATAACATCAAATTGATCAGAAATACAGTGTAGACATTGTTAATATTGTAAAACACCAGTCTCAACGTCAACAGTGAAGAGGCGACTCCGGGATGCTGACCATCTAGGCAGAGTGGCAAAGAAAAAGCCATATCTCAGACTGGCCACTAAAAATAAAAGATTAAGATGGGCAGTCTGAGATATGGCTTTTTCTTTGCAACTCTGCCTAGAAGGTCAGCATCCCGGAGTCGCCTCTTCACTTTTGACGTTGAGACTGGTGTTTTGCGGGTACTATTTAATGAAGCTGCCAGTTGAGGACCTGTGAGGCGTCTGTTTCTCAAACTAGACACTCTAATGTATTTGTCCTCTTGCTCAGTTGTGCACCGGGGCCTCCCACTCCTCTTTCTATTCTGGTTAGAGACAGTTTGTGCTGTTCTGTGAATGGAGTAGTACACAGCATTGTATGAGATCTTCAGTTTCTTGGCAATTTCTCGCATGGAATAGCCTTCATTTCTCAGAACAAGAATAGACTGACGAGTTTCAGAAGAAAGTTATTTATTTCTGGCCATTTTGAGACTGTAATCGAACCCACAATTGCTGATGCTCCAGATACTCAACTAGTCTCACGAAGGCCAGTTTTATTTCTTCTTTAATCAGCACAACAGTTTTCAGCTGTGCGAACATAATTGCAAAAGGGTTTTCTAATGATCAATTAGCCTTTTAAAATGATAAACTTGGATTAGCAAACACAACGTGCCATTGGAACACAGGACTGATTGTTGCTGATAATGGGCCTCTGTACGCCTATGTAGATATTCCATTAAAAATCAGCCGTGTCCAGCTACAATAGCCATTTACAACATTAACTATGTCTACACTGTATTTCTGATCAATTTGATGTTATTTTAATGGACAATTTATTTTTTTTTCTTTCGAAAACAAGGACATTTCTAAGTGACCCCAAACTTTTGAACGGTAGTGTATGTAGCATCATCTGAGTATATACAGTACCAACAGTACAATAGGCCTAATTCTGAATCAAGTCAAGACTATCCTCCATAACCTGTGAATGGTTCCATACACTAATCTGCTGTGTAATCTGACTGGAGAGCTGCATAGCTATATGATACTGGCCTCAATCAAAGAGCTCTCTTGGCATTCCAAATATTCCAACTTTTTTCATTCTTCAATGAAAGACCTTGTGATTGCTTTACACATTATTAGCCTAGTATCATATTCAGGATGTTTCATGATTTTTGAATGATATACTTGCTGCATTTTTTTAAAGAATCATAAAAAATGACACGTCTAAAAAAAACAATCCCTTCCCAGGGTTTATTCAGCCAGGTGGAGTTTGCTCTTAGCACGGGTGTGACTGATACACACACACATCCCGTGTGGTCAGGGCCGGGCTGCCCTCTCCTCTCCAGGGTTCCAGCAGGTATCCGCCCTGGCCCAGCATCTCTCTGCGTGTGTGAGAGAGAAAACCACAGGGCCCCATGGACCAGCTCCATCAACAGGCTTCTTATTCAGCCCCCAGTCTGAACACTGGGCCCTCTGACGGAGCCCAGGCACCTGGCCGCGGAGCAGCAGAGCGCGGGAGACATCAGAGGTGGGCAGCGGCGAGGTTGCCACACCTGAATAAACCCTCCTGGACCACATCAATGCCAGGGCTGGGCCACCTGAAACTGCTCCCCAGGCTGCCACAGCCCCAGCACTGGGCCAGCATAGCTACGGCCAGCAGCGCATAAACAGCTCCACTCAGGTGCTTCTGTGTGCCACTGTTTTCATTACTGGGAGTGGAAACCGAGCCCAGTGGAGAGGAAGAGACACAGAGGAGGGGATGGAGTAATATTTATACAGGTGTTTCAAATAGGTTGAGCTGCATGCAAGAGAGACACACCTCTGAAATAGAGGAGTGGATCTGTACTAGTCTGTGACTCCCTTCTCAGCTTTGTGGGCCTATGGGAGCCAGGCCTGCTCAGAAGACTAGGAGATACTACTGTAAGACACAGTGCGACTTCACATACAGCAGGGTCGGCAACAGGCAGCCTGCGGGCCAAAACTGGCCAAGGTTGTTGGTAGAATAAAATACATAAATATTTTTTTATTAGTTTGTTTAGACTAATATCACCAGGAATTCAGCTAAAAATTAGTTTAATTTAGGAAATCTGTTCCCAAATATTCCCACAAAAACAATATATATATATATATATATATATATATATATATATATATATATATACACAGTGAGGGAAAAAAGTATTTGATCCCCTGCTGATTTTGTACGTTTGCCCACTGACAAAGAAATTATCAGTCTATAATTGTAATGGTAGGTTTATTTGAACAGTGAGAGACAGAATAACAACAAAGAAATCCAGAAAAATGCTTGTCAAATTTTTTAAAAATTGATTTGCATTTTAATGAGGGAAATAAGTATTTGACCCCCTCTCAATCAGAAAGATTTCTGGCTCCCAGATGTCTTTTATACAGGTAACGAGCTGAGATTAGGAGCACACTCTTAAAGGGAGTGCTCCTAATCTCAGCTTGTTACCTGTATAAAAGACACCTGTCCACAGAAGCAATCAAGCAATCAGATTCCAAACTCTCCACCATGGCCAAGACCAAAGAGCTCTCCAAGGATGTCAGGGACAAGATTGTAGACCTACACAAGGCTGGAATGGGCAACAAGACCATCGAAAGTGTTGTGGTCAGATGAGATAAAAATGGAGCTCTTTGGCATCAACTCAACTCGCCGTGTTTGGAGGAGGAGGAATGCTGCCTGTGACCCCAAGAACACCATCCCCACCATCAAACATGGAGGTGGAAACATTATGCTTTGGGTGTGTTTTTCTGCTAAGGGGACAGGACAACTTCACCGCATCAAAGGACAATGGACGGGGCCATGTACCGTCAAATCTTGTGTGAGAACCTCCTTCCCTCAGCCAGGGCATTGAAAATGGGTTGTGGATGGGTATTCCAGCATGACAATGACCCAAAACACACGGCCAAGGCAACAAAGGAGTGGCTCAAGAAGAAGCACATTAAGGTCCTGGAGTGGCCTAGCCAGTCTCCAGACCTTAATCCCATAGAAAATCTGTGGAGGGAGCTAAAGGTTCGAGTTGCCAAACATCAGCCTCGTAACCTTAATGACTTGGAGAAGATCTGCAAAGAGGAGTGGGACAAAATCCCTCCTGAGATGTGTGCAAACCTGGTGGCCAACTACAAGAAACGTCTGACCTCTGTGAGTGCCAACAAGGGTTTTGCCGCCAAGTACTAAGTCATGTTTTGCAGAGGGGTCAGATACTTATTTCCCTCATTAAAATGCAAATCAATTTATAAAATTTTTGACATGCGTTTTTCTGGATTTTTTTGTTGTTATTCTGTCTCTCACTGTTCAAATAAACCTACCATTAAAATTATAGACTGATCATTTCTTTGTCAGTGGGCAAACGTACAAAATCAGCAGGGGATCAAATACTTTTTTCCCTCACTGTATATATATATATATATATGTGATCGTGTCTCAATATAATCAAGGTATGAAATTATTGTTATTTTCAAATACAATCTCTTTTTGGACTACGTTGTGGTCAATTTGCAGTATACAAATGATTATAATGATGTTCCGGCCCTCGACCAAATCTAGTTGCCTACCCCTGACATACAGTATACTGACTGACTCTGATGATCATTCACCCTTGAATAAAGTTTTTTACCCCCACAAAGATATTAACTCCACACAAAATCAAAATATTGGTTGATAGTATAGACTTAATTTGGCTTTCTCTACAACACAGAAACTTGTACTTCCAGGCATCAGAGTTGTGGCAATTTTAAAGTCCCTTATATGGCAAAGTGAGTGTAGACTGTATGACATATCTGCCTAGACACTGATGCTAATCTCTCATAAGAATAATAGTGACAGAACGATTTGTGTTTATGTAAATATATTGGTTCATAGTGTATTTTACATTTGAACCCCAGGTCACTTTTTTATTACAGCTTTTCTACACTAACATTGAAATTAATGGTGGTTAATTTTTTCCAAAAAAGCTGATAAATGCTTAAAAAACTGTAATGAACAAGAGTTATTATAATAGCTACAGATCAAAACACTGAAATTGTCAGTAATATAGTTTAGTGAATTGAATCGAATATGTTTAGTGTAATTGTTAATAGTGCTCAGGCCTAATCATAACAAACACAACAGTAATTTCACTGATATTTCCCTCCCCAAAACAAAGGGAGAGCAAACATGACATCATTAGAGATCTGCGAGGCATGTTGCAAAAAAAACCCTGCAATTTCCTGAGTTTATTATTCTTTTCGATCTCTCTCTTTTTTATATAATTTCAGTTGTCTTGGTAGGGACGGGCTGTACCAGGGGAAAATAACAGAGTCTTGCTGCCAAAAGAGGGCCTGGACGATCTGTTAGTTTAACATCTCACTACATAGGAAATCTATTAACTGCTGCTGAGCCTGACGAAATACAGCAGCAGCATAAATATATTTATTTGGTGCTCAGATCTACACTATACAGCACCATCCATGCTCTTACCACACAATCAGGGCTTTGTGTGGGGAGTTGGGATGCTACAATATTTTGGACTGTGCATAGTACAAACAAACATACACACTACCACATACAATAAACATACACAAGAAATCAAGAAATATGTTCTCCTCGCCTCCAATAGGATGCTCTTGTACTTTATAGCCCCTGTATTTACTCAAACAGACTACATGCATTACTGTTGATGTTAGCAAGAGTATTTTTATGCAGCACTATTTATCAACTGTAAGGATATTTGTTATTTTATTTCCAGTCTGACTTTATTTACTGCTTAGCTGTGATTTCCAATCTGCGGTGAGGGATCATGAAGGGGAATTCCTCCAGTGAAGATCCCTGCCCATAAACCCCAAGCCTCCACCACTGGGAGTAAACACTGGGCTTTAACGACAACACGCACAGGGCTTTCATCAATGCTGCCCGGCCAGTGTCAGCCCCAAGTAAATGTACTCTTTAATTAAATACTTTATGGAGGGACCTTTTATTGCCTTGGTCTGGCCTGGCGTACTATACCTCATTAAAGAAGAAAAAAAAGGCTGTTGGTTGCTAACCTTTATTTTCTAGTTGTTAGGAGTTTGTTCCATATCCAATGATCTCTCTAGTATTGGCTCTGTGGGGACAACTGTGGATATAAATCAAACTATGCATCATCTGAGCTGTGTAATACCCATGTCTTAATGTCTCAGCTTCAGTTTCATACAGGTCTTGATGTAATTCTGGGAGTTTCACAAGGAGCCAGCATCTAGCTACATGAATGCATTAAATCTATCTTGGACACTCACCTAGAGGCTATCGGAGAAGCTTGGGCTTTAGCTACCATTCATTTCAGGGACCCTGACACTTAATATGAATGTTGTCACTGTATCAAATAAAACAAAATCTGCAATGACTTGGGGATACTTTTTATGACTGTTTTTCTTTTTCATCAGCTGCAACCAAACACTTATAGTTGGGCTTGTTGGAACATTTTGGTGTCTCACTACACTGCTTATTATTTGGGTTTCCACATCGTTCTTGAAATAACTCCAGCGTGTTGATGCCGTAAAGCAGTCCCGTGAAGCATTTCAAATATGAGTAATACATGTGGGTGAGTGGGGACTGAGTGAGGGCTGTAGCCACATAAAAGTGCAGCGTTTGTAATGAGATTAACTACTGTCTCCTTCTTTGGCGGCCATAGGGCTGGGCCAGTATGTCCTGAGAGATGAATGAGTATGTGGCTGTTTTATTACCATCTCTCTCTCTCTCTCTCTCTCTCTCTCTCTCTCTCTCTCTCTCTCTCTCTCTCTCTCTCTCTCTCTCTCTCTCTCTCTCTCTCTCTCTCTCTCTCTCTCTCTCTCTCTCTCTCTCTCTCTCTCTCTCTCTCTCTCTCTCTCTCTCTCTCTCTCTCTCTCTCTCTCTCTCTCTCTCTCTCTCTCTCTCTCTCTCTCTCTCTCTCTCTCTCTCTCTCTCTCTCTCTCTCTCTCTCTCTCTCTCTCTCTAATTGGCTGAATTTCAAGAAACTGGTACACAACTTCTTATTATATATTTTTTGGGGGTCCAGAGCAGCCAGGCAGCAACAGACTAACCCTTCTTTCTCCCTGAAGACCGGGAGTGCATATATCTTACCTAATCCAGTGTGTGCTAAGACTTATACAGCCTCGCACTGACAGGGCACTTTGTCATCTTGTCACTCAACAGTAAGCAGAAATATTAGGAGGATTTGTTAGTGATTTTATAATTATTTTCGTTGTTATATCCAGCATGAAAGTCCATTAAACATGCCCTGTTCACAACGTACTGTATTATTATGTGCAAAAATAAATATAATAGCGTGGCTTTTTATGCTAGAGTGGACATGCTCTGAGAACCTCTATGATTTACTGGTTAACTAGGACAGAGCCTCATAACTCCAGTGGCACACAGACACTCACAGTGGGGGTTTGTGTGTGAGGGAACATTTGTTTTATACTTATGTTTTTGACCTAAAAAGTCATACTAGGTACACTAAGCAACATATAAAAGTATAGGGCCATATGGAGGCCACACCAATGTGCATAAATTCACAACAGAGTGAGTTGCACAAAAGACAAATGACTATCAGTGCAACAGCAGCCAACACTGCACTCCTCTCTCTCTCTCCCTCTCTCCCTCTCTCCCTCTCTCCCTCTTGGTGGCCCATGCAGACTTTTACAGGTCTGTGGAGGAGGGGTGGGGGCAGGGGGGCAGGGGAGAGGTGCCAGGGCACACCCCACAGGAGGAACAGAGTAACTGCCCCAGGTCACTTGATGACAGACACACAACTCTAGTCTGCTGCCTTGGGACAAAAGAGGGAAGAGGTAGAGAAGAGAGGGTGGAGAGAGAAAGAGAAGAGAGGGTGGAGAGAGAGAGAGAGAAGAGAGTGGAGAGAGAGAGAGTGGACAGAGAGAGAGAGAGAGAGAGAGAGAGAGAGAGAGAGAGAGAGAGAGAGAGAGAGAGAGAGAGAGAGAGAGAGAGAGAGAGAGAGAGAGAGAGAGAGAGAGGAGAGAGAGAGAGAGAGAGAGAGAGAGAGAGAGAGAGAGAAAGAGAATGGAGGAACTGTAAATGAACACCACAATCAGCAATATAAGGCCTTCCTCTATTTGGGGCCAAATAAGTATTTAAAAACATTTTATTTTCCTGCAGGACTAAGCTCTGTGAATGTAAATCTGTCAGTTGGGTTTGTATCTTGATGACAGGGAAAATTAAACCAACTTCTCTCATAGATACACATACAGACCATATATAGAGCAGTGTGTGTCATCATAGCCAGTTGTTTCTCACACATTCTGTTGAGTATAGCACAATTAACGGAAATAACTATTTATCACACTTTGCCCGAGTCCGGAAAAAAAGGGAAGGCATGTAAAAAAAAAAAAGCTAATTTACACTGTAACATAAACAAATGTATACAATCCGCAGAAGAAGTGTTCTTTGTACAACAAACCCCTAACAAATACCAAGACAGAGATCATGTTGAGGAGTAGTGAGACGGATCGTGTGGAGGGGTAGTGAGACGGATCACGTGGAGGGGTAGTGAGACAGATGGCGTGGAGGGGTAGTGAGACAGATGGCGTGCAGCCGCTGTGCAGTACCACTTCCTCTTGGACAGCCCAGTGTCGGCACAGTCACACACAGCTGTCCGTATGTCCTCTGATCTGAACACCACTCTGAGGGAAGTCTAAAGATTTAAAAAACACTACTGGGCTGCTATAGTCCTGCTATCTGCTATAGCACTATCACATATAGAAACAACAGGAGAAACTCTATAGGAAAATACAGAGTCAAACAACTGCTGGCCCAATGATCGAGTCAGTCTGAATCTTACACTCACTGAGAACACACAGAGAAGAAGACAGAGTAAACGGATGAAAGGTCACAACCAATTCTAGCTAACGTAACTGATGAAATATTACTATTGTTAATATAAACTCCTATTCAAGTTCAACGTCAAGTTTAAACTTTATTGTCCCAGAGGGCAATTGGTTTTGCAGCAAAGGAGCATGAAAAACAACATTGAACATATAAAATCCACATGGATCACAATGACACACAGTTATAGTGAATACAATGACCTAGCTAGTACATCAAGTCATAGGGCTGACAGCCATCAATACTAATATATACAATAGGTCTACTAGTGATCGACAGCAGCAGCACAAAAGTATAGCAAGCCAAAGTTGCCTAATAAGTAAAGTGCTCTGTGCATTCTTAGATCATCTGGTCAACAACATATCATCAATGTGCTGACAAAAACAAACAAATACATCATCAACGTCAACATCACCTTCAACATCATCAACCACATATTGCCATCGTCATCCTCAACATCATCCCTAGCCTACCTCCTTCTCTTCCCTGTATTGAAAAGGGCAATGGCCATAGGGGTGAAGGAGTGTGTGTACCTGTTAGTCTTAACCGTTAGGAATCTAAACCGGGAGCCAGCTGGAACTCATGGTGTAGGGGTTGGCACAGTCAGACAGGATGGATTCTGCCTTCCTCACCACTTGTCTGTTGTACAGATCAGACAGACTACTCTGCTGGACACCCGTGATCTTACTGCCCACGTCACTATTCCAGCTAGTGCATTTTTTGCTTTTATACCAAGGTTGCCGTACCAGCAAATCAAAGACAATGTTAAGACAGACTATGTACGACTTAAAAAAGAGAGTCATCAAGGTCCTGTCTACCTGGAACTTTGCCAGTTTCCTAAGACAAAAAAAGTGTTGCAGGCCCTTCTTACACAACATGTCAGTGTTACACTCAAAGTTCAATTGATTATCAATCGTGCAAAGATACTTGTAGTCTACAGTGTCTACCACATGGCCCTTGATGATAGTGTTCTGAGGGGTAGATGGTTGATGCCTGAAATCCATACGCATATCTTTGGTTTTTGTCACAGATTTAGTTGTAAGAATGCACTGTCACACCAATGTACACAATCATCAACAACAGGGCCATGGGCAGTTTCATTAGCATGAAGGACACTGACTATTACAGAGTTGTCCGCAAACTTCAGGATGTGTCGGTTCTTGTACTACGTGAGAGTCCACACCAAAATTATTAGTGAGTTGGTTCATTAACAGGTGGGGTTGAATGGTGTTAAAAGCAGATGAGAAATCAACAAATAACAACTTGGCATGAGTTTTGCTACCCTCTAGATGTTTGAATGTAAAGAAAGAAAAATGAATAGAAGTTCTAGTAGGGCGACATTAGCATCCTGTACACCCCGCTTAGCCCTATATGCAAACTGAAACGGATCAAGAAGGTGCTGTGTCTTGTCCAGAAGCTCATTCATAACCAGCTTCTCAAAGGACTTCATGACCAAGGAGGTCAAGGCGACTGGTCTGTAGTCATCAAGAACCTTCGTGTGGTTGTTCTTGGCGACTGGGATCACAGTAGACGGTTTCCATAGATTTGGCACCCTCACATTTCACCTCTTTCTGCAGCCTATTTAACTCAGTAAGGTTATCATCTTTAAATGTCTTTCTTTTACAGTTTAACAGCACCTTGAGAGACTTGCTAACCCAAGGTTTACTATTTGGGTATACCTTAATAACCTTATCTGGGACTATATCTTCACAATATGAAACCCAGGAGCTAACAACATCAGTGAGCTCATCAATATCAGCGCATTACTCTTTAAGCATGTCCCAATCAGTACAGTCAATACACCCCTGTAGGGTCAGGGAGGAATCATCAGTCCAGTTCTTAATCCACTTTGTAAGCACTTTACCCATCCGCAGCATTGTGCGATACACCGGGATAAGGTGGACGCAGTTGTGGTCAGCTGTGCCCAGTGGGGTAGGGTAAGGGATTTATACGCTCCCTTAACAGAACCTTAACACAGATCCAGGATCTTGTTAAGTGACATACTGATGGAAGTTCCTCAAAGTTTTTGACAACAGTGGTTAAAGTCACCAAGGATGATGTTCGGGGCATTTGGAGATATAGTTTCAAATTTCTGCGTCGCCTGGAGTATTAACTCCGCGGTATTACTCTAATTTGCCTTCGGGTGGCTGTAAACCACAGTGACAAATATTTGAGGAAATTCCCGGGGCAGATAGTAGGGGCGCAATGACACGGATAGCAGTTCAACATCCTTTGTGCATAGTCTTTCCCTAACCAGTAGTTTTGCACCAGTGCTCATTCACAGAGACATACTCCACCTCTCAGTGTTTTACCAGTAACCTCGGCATCTCGTTCCAAGCGTATAGGCGCCCCAAACCCGTCAATCACCAGCTCAGAGTCTAAGTCCTTATCCTTAAGCCATGTCTCCCTGAGAGCCAGAATACAGGCATCTGAATTCATGTTGGAAACGAACATGGGCTTGCAGTTGATCAGTTTTGTTACGAAGAGACTGGGCATTTGCTAGAATGATAGAGGGCAGGGGAATGTGCGATAGAGACTGACGCTTCGCCTTTTCCCGGACTACACCCCTCTTCCCCCGCTTTCTCACCTTGCGGTGTAGCCCACTGGTAGAATCCCTTTGACCATTATTAAGATCAAATGCATCAAGGTTTGGGTAGATTAGATCAGAGGGAGGATTGGCATTTGGGGGATTATTCTACTGGAGAGGAAACTCCCTACTGTACTGGGTCTGAGTTGATTGTGAATGGGGAATATCTTGCACACTTTGTACCAGGTGAAATGCCATCCACAATAAAAACAAGGCTGTTAACTCCATGTTCCCGAAGGCAATTAGGGGAAGAGTTCAACACTGCTTTCTACTTAATTGTTATACTAGATCCTTGCTTTCAGTGAATTAAAACAGTGATCTAAAACTGGTAAAATACTAAATAACAAACAAACACAGACGGAGAAACACCTTGCTGCTGGTTGCTGCAAGAGAATGTTGTTGTTCGTTGTCTGTCTGTTTGTCTGTCTGTCATTGAAGCCAAATGACAGAGCTGCTGTCTTCCATGCCGTGACACCAAGTAAAAACAAAGCAGCTGTTATGGGAGTGCCCACTTCCCAAATCTGTTAGAGCCTCTGGCTCAGCCTTACCCCTGTAGAGCAGAGATATGGGCATGACAGTGTTCCATGACACAAACACACTAGCATACACTCATACAGTTTCCCACTGATGGTAATTATCTCAACATCTGCTCTTCAACACCACATATACTCGGCATGGGTCCTCAGATCCTCAAAAAATTATACAGCTGCATCATCGAGAGCATCCTGACTGGTTGCATCACCGCCTGGTATGGCAACTGCTTGGCCTCCGACCGCAAGGCACTACAGAGGGTAGTGCGTACGGCCCAGTACATCACTGGGGCCAAGCTTCCTGCCATCCAGGACCTCTATACCAGGCGGTGTCAGAGGAAGGCCCTCAAAATTGTCAAAGACTCCAGCCACCCTAGTCATAGACTGTTCTCTCTGCCACCGCACGGCAAGTGGTACCAGAGTGCCAAGTCTAGGTCCAAAAGACTTATCAACAGCTTCTACCCCCAAGCCATAAGACTCCTGAACAGCTAATCATGGCTACCCGGACTATTTGCACTGCCCCCCCACCCCATCTTTTTACGCTGCTGCTACTCTGTTAATTATTTATGCACAGTCACTTTAACTCTACCCACATGTACATATTACTTCAACTACCTCAACTAGCCGGTGCCCCCGCACATTGACTCTGCACCGGTACCCTCCTGTATATATAGCCTCCCTACTGTTATTTTATTTTACTTCTGCTCTTTTTTTCTCAACACTTTTTTGTTGTTTTATTCTAATTTTTTATAAAAAATAAATGCACTGTTGGTTAAGGGCTGTAAGTAAGCATTTCACTGTAATGTCTACACCTGTTGTATTTGGCGCATGTGGCCAATAACATTTGATTTGATTTGATTTGATAATAAACCATAATCATCTCATGAATGCTTGAATCAAATTAATCTGCCAGACTGTGAACATACTGAATTCATTGACAAAAAGATAAAGACTAAGAGGTCAGACACACCGAGAAAACTGACGGCCAATAGGTACTTATCACAGTAGGATGCCGTTGCTTCTCTTGCTAGAACAAAAGCGGTACCTGCTGCGTACCAACCTGGTACTGATGAACCTGACGTTTCTACTTGTAGAATTGCAATGCTCGTTAGTGGCCGACGACTTGACTTCGAGCCAATCAAAGAGCACGAACCTCCACGTGGGGAAGCAGACAGGAATGACAAGAAAAAGGAAAAAAGAGAGCACTTTTCCCGGTGTGATCCACCCCCTTTTCATCAGAATTGTTCTAAAACAATAAACCTGCATAATACATATTTTTCATCTAGCTAAGGAGTTTTGTGCTTGAAGAAGGATTTGTTTGTTAAATTTGATAATGTGCACTAGCTCTGCTAGTTTACATTTGACTAGACGCTCTTATCCAGAGCGACTTACAGTTAGTGAGTGCATACATTATATATATTTTAATAATGGCCCCCCGTGGGAATCGAACCCACAATCCTGGCATTGCAAACGCCATGCTCTACCAACTGAGCTACATCCCTGCCGGCCATTCCCTCCCCTACCCTGGACCAATTGTGCCACCCCATGGGTCTCCCGGTCTCGGCCGGCTACGACAGAGCCTGGATTCGAACCAGGATCTCTAGTGGCACAGCTAGCACTGCGATGCAGTGCCTTAGACCACTGCGCCACTCGGGAGACACATGTTAATGTTAGCTTGCTAACTCAGGCAGGCAGTCACACACACTTCATATGAAACTAATGGTGCAGCACAATGCACACAACACTAAATGCTTTACCAAGCTACAGTTGAAGTCGGAATTTTACAGTCGTGGTCAAAAGTTTTGAGAATGACACAAGTATTGGTCTTCACAAAGTTTGCTGCTTCAGGGTTTTTAGATATTGTTGTCAGATGTTACTATGGTATACTGAAGTATAATCACAAGCATTCCATAAGTGTCAACGGCTTTTATTGACAATTACATTAAGTTTATGCAAAGAGTCAATATTTGCAGTGTTGACCCTTCTTTTTCAAGACCTCTGCAATCCGCCCTGGTATGCTGTCAATTAACTTCTGGGCCACATCCTGACTGATGGCAGCCCATTCTTGCATAATCAATGCTTGGAGTTTGTCAAAATGTGTGGGTTTTTGTTTGTCCACCCGCCTCTTGAGGATCGATCACAAGTTCTCAATGGGTCTGGAGAGTTTCCTGGCCATGGACCCCAAAATGTTGATGTTTTGTTCCCCGAGCCACTTAGTTATTACTTTTGCCTTATGGCAAGGTGCTCCATCGTGCTGGAAAAGGCATTGGTCGTCACCAAACTCTTCTTGGATGGTTGGGAGAAGTTACTCTCTGAGGATGTGTTGGTACCATTCTTTATTCATGGATGTGTTCTTAGGCAAAATTGTGAGTGAGCCCACTCCCTTGGCTGAGAAGCAACCCCACACATGAATGGTCTCAGGATGCTTTACTGTTGGCATGACACAGGACTGATGGTAGCGCTCACCTTGTCTTCTCCGGACAAGGTGTTTTTCGGATGCCCCAAACAATCGGAAAGGGGATTCATCAGAGAAAATGACTTTACCCCAGTCCTCAGCAGTCCAATCCCTGTACCTTTTGCAGAATATCAGTCTGTCCCTGATGTTTTTCCTGGAGAGAGGTGGCTTCTTTGCTGCCCTTCTTGACATCAGGCCATCCTCCAAAAGTCTTCACCTCACTGTGCGTGCAGATGCACTCACACCTGCCTGCTGCCATTCCTGAGCAAGCTCTGCACTGGTGGTGCCCCGATCCCGCAGCTGAATCAACATTAGGAGACGGTCCTGGCGCTTGCTGGACTATCTTGGGCGCCCTGACGCCTTCTTCACAACAATTGAACATCTCTCCTTGAAGTTCTTGATGATTCGATAAATGGTTGATTTAGGTGCAATCTTACTAGCAGCAATATCCTTGCCTGTGAAGCCCTTTTTGTGCAAAGCAATGATGACGGCACGTGTTTCCTTGCAGGTAACCATGGTTAACAGAGGAAGAACAATGATTTCAAGCACCACCTTCCTTTTAAAGCTTCCAGTCTGTTATTCTAACTCAATCAGCATGACAGAGTGATCTCCAGCCTTGTCTTCGTCAATACTCTCACCTGTGTTAACGAGAGAATCACTGACATAATATAATATAATAATAATATGCCATTTAGCAGACGCTTTTATCCAAAGCGCCTTACAGTCATGTGCGCATACATTTGTACGTATGGGTGGTCCCGGGGATCGAACCCACTACCCTGGCGTTACAAGCGTCACGCTCTACCAATTGAGCTACAGAGGACATGATGGCAGCTGGTGATTTGTGGCAGGGCTGAAATGCAGTGGAAATGTTTTTTGGGGATTAAGTTCATTTTCATGGAAAAGAGGGACTTTGCAATTAATTGCAACTCATCTGATCACTCTTCATGACATTCTGGAGTATATGCAAATTGCCATCATCAAAACTGAGGCAGAGACTTTGTGAAAATTAGTATTTGTGTCATTCTCAAAAAACTTTTGACCACAACTGTACATACACCTTAGCCAAATACATTTAAACTCAGTTTTTCACAATTCCTGACATTTAATCCTATTAAGAATTCCCTGTCTTAGGTCAGTTAGGATCACCTCTTTATTTTAAGAATGTGAAATGTCAGAATAATAGTAGAGATAATTATTTATTTCAGCTTTTCTTTCGTTCATCACATTCCCAGTGGGTCAGAATTTAACATGCACTCAATTAGTATTTGGTAGCATTGCCTTCAAATTGTTTAACTTGGGTCAAACGTTTTGGGTAGCATTCCACAAGCTTCAATAAGTTGGGTGAATTTTGGCCCATTCCTCCTGACAGAGCTGGTGTAACTGAGTCAGGTTTGTAGGCCTCCTTGCTCGCACATGCTTTTTCAGTTCTGCCCACACATTTTCTATAGGATTGAGGTCAGGGCTTTGTGATGGCCACTCCAATACCTTGACTTTGTTGTCCTTAAGCCATTTTGCCACAACTTTGGAAGTATGCTTGGGGTCATTGTCCATTTGGAAGACCCATTTGCGACCAAGCTTTAACTTCCTGACTGATGATGTTTTGAGATGTTGCTTCAATACATCCACATAATTTTCCTTCCTCATGATGCCATCTATTTTGTGAAGTGTACCAGTCCCTCCTGCAGCAAAGAACCCCCACAGCATGAAGCTGCCACCCACGTGCTTCACGGTTGGGATGGTGTTCTTCGGCTTGCAAGCACCCCCTTTTTCCTTCAAACATAACGATGGTCATTATGGCCAAACAATTATATTTTTGTTTCATCAGACCAGAGAAAATGAGAAATTTCTAAAAAAATTACGATCTTTGTCCCCATGTGCAGTTGCAAACCGTAGTCTGGCTTTTTTATGGCGGTTTTGGAGCAGTGGCTTCTTCCTTGCTGAGCGGCCTTTCAGGTTATGTCGATATAGGACTCGTTTTACTGTGGATATAGATACTTTTGTACCTGTTTCCTCCAGCATCTTCACAAGGTCCTTTGCTGTTGTTCTGGGATTGATTTGCACTTTTCGCACCAAAGTACGTGTCACGTTCGTTCATGAACGGGTCAGACCAAGGCGCAGCGTGATATGCATACATGTTTATTAGACTTATAAACACAACGACAAAACAAGAAACGAAACGTGAAGTCCAAGGTACACAAACAACATACCTAACACGGAACAAGATCCCACAACCCACTAGTGCCAATAGGCTGCCTAAGTATGGTCCCCAATCAGAGACAACGAGCGACAGCTGCCTCTGATTGGGAACCACACCGGCCAACATAGAAATACCCATACAAGAACCTATAACATAGAACAACACAACATAGAAAATCACACCCTGACTCAACAAATAAGAGTCCCCAGCGTCAGGGCGACAGTACCCCCCCCCCCCCCCCCAAAGGTGCGGACTCCGACCGCACAACCTTTACTTAACAGGGTAGAGGCCGGGTGGGCATTCCGCCTCGGAGGCGGGTCCGGCTCCGGGCGTGACCACCACCTATTCTCCGCCTCCCTGTTGCGCCCCTGGTCTGGTCTGGACCTCGGCGCGCTGCTTCCCCTCTCCTTCCTCCCACTATACTCCAAGCCCTGTCTAGACCCTGGTGTGGGAGACGCCGAACCTGGAGAGGGGCTGACGTCTGGTCTGGACTGGAGCCGCTGACCGGAGCTGGACTGGACCCCGGTGGAGCGGACTGCTCTGGCTCCGGAGTGGAGCCGCTGACCGGAGCTGGATCAGGCACCGGTGGAGCGGACTGCTCTGGCTCCGGAGTGGAGCCGCTGACCGGAGCTGGACTGGACCCCGGTGGAGTGGACTACTCTGGCTCCGGAGTGGAGCAGCTGACCGGAGCTAAATCAGGCACCGATGGAGCGGACTATTCTGGCTACGGACTGGAGCTGCTGACTGGTGCCAGACCAGGCACTGGTGGAGCGGGCACGGGTCGTGCCGGACTGGACACACTCACCACTGGTCTGGTGCGAGGAGCAGGCATGGGCCGAACTGGACTAGGAACATGCACCACTGGCTTGGTGCGAAGAGCAGAAACAGGCCGGGCCGGGCTGGCGACGCGCACCACTGGCTTGGTGCGAGGGGCAGGAACAGGCCGGGCCGGGCTGGCAACGCGCACCACTGGCTTGGTGCGAGGGGCAGGAACAGACCGGACCGGGCTGGCGACGCGCATCACTGGCTTGGTGCGAGGGGCAGGAACAGGCCGGGCCGGGCTGGCGACGCGCACCACTGGCTTGGTGCGAGGGACAGGAACAGACTGGACCGGGCTGGCGACGCGCACCACTGGCTTGGTGCGAGGGGCAGGAACAGGCCGGGCCGGGCTGGCGACGCGCACCACTGGCTTGGTGCGAGGGGCAGGAACAGGCCGGGCCTGGCTGGCGACGCGAACCACTGGCTTGGTGCGAGGAGCAGGAACGGGCCGGGCCGGGCTGGCGACGTGCACCACTGGCTTGGTACGAGGAGCAGGAACGGGCCGGACCGGACTGCGAAGGCGGACTGGAGGTCTGGAGCGGAGAGCTGGCACAATATCTCTTCCCATGACCACAATTTGCCCACCTGTGACATGGCTATTCGCTCCTCCTGGGCACGCTGCTTGGTCCTCGTTTGGTGGGATCTTCTGTCACGTTCGTTCATGAACGGGTCAGACCAAGGCGCAGCGTGATATGCATACATGTTTATTAGACTTATAAACACAACGACAAAACAAGAAACGAAACGTGAAGTCCAAGGTACACAAACAACATACCTAACACGGAACAAGATCCCACAACCCACTAGTGCCAATAGGCTGCCTAAGTATGGTCCCCAATCAGAGACAACGAGCGACAGCTGCCTCTGATTGGGAACCACACCGGCCAACATAGAAATACCCATACAAGAACCTATAACATAGAACAACACAACATAGAAAATCACACCCTGACTCAACAAATAAGAGTCCCCAGCGTCAGGGCGTGACAGTACGTTCATCTCTAGGAGACAGAACCTGTCTCCTTCCTGAGCGGTATGACGGCTGCGTGGTCCCATGCTGTTTATACTTGCGTACTATTGTTTGTACAGATGAACGTGGTATTTTCAGCCGTTTGGAAATTGCTCCTAAGGATGAACCAGACTTGTGGAGGTCTACAATTATTTCTCTGAGGTCTTGGCTGATTTCTTTTGATTTTCACATGATGTCAAGCAAAGAGGCACTGAGTTTGAAGGTAGGCCTTGAAATACATCCACAGGTACACCTCCAATTGACTCAAATTATGTCAATTAGCCTATCAGAAGATTCTAAAGCTGTGACATCATTTTCTGGACTTTTCCAAGCTGTTTAAAAGCACAGTCAACTTAGTGTTTGTAAACTTCTGACCCACTGGAATTGTGATAAGTGAAATAATCTGTCTGTAAACAATTGTTGGAAATATTACTTTTGTCATGCACAAAGTAGATGTCCTAACTGACTTGCCAAAACTATAGTTTGTTAACAAGAAATTTGTGGAGTGGTTAAAAAACGAGTTTTAATGACAACCTAAGTGAATGTAAACTTCCGACTTCAACTGTATCTAACAAGCAAACAAACAAACTATCTAACAAGGGGTATTTTAAAGAGGCTGATCAGTTGTGGATCTGTGCTACAACAAAAAGTGACCTGCCGACACTCTAGGTGCTAAGTACCTCTCGGCAGTCAGTAACCTTGGTGTGTCTGAGCCCTAAAAGGGTTTCACTATAATAACACACAACACTATGAGCCACAAATGGTGAGTGGCCATTTTCACTGTTGATTTAGGAAAATCATATCTTGCTAAAATCAGAATGAAAACGTGTGGGGAATTACTGTGTGTGTTGACCTAAAGCACAGTGCAGTGATGTATCGGCATGTAGGCCAAACCTTTTCTGTCATATCAAAGGATATCACACACAAAAACAGAACTCACTTCTCAATTCTACCAAAACACGAGGCAGAGAAAACTCCCGGGCATACTTTAGGCGTATCCTACCACCACAGTGTAACACAATACACTGGAGCATAAACAGTGCTGTAACTACATAATTACTGTACCAATAAAACATACAGTAACTGGAATATATCAGATATGTTTTTGCAACCTCAAATGAAAGCGGACAAAGCTACACATAGTGGTTTTCCACCCTCTTGATGAATGAACTGAGTACAGTATCCCCCCACTTAGATGCTCAAGTACTTTATGAGTACGGTATCTGGTGTGTAATAGAAGAGGGCCATCTACTGTAGGGAGGGAGAAGGATCAGTTGAGCTTTGGACACATCTTTACACGTCCATCATATGCCCTTCTAAAAGATCCAAGAGAACAACTATTCACATGATGGTCAGCCACCTGACCTCTTATGATGCTCTTCCCATGTGCATCGTTTTCAAGGCCAGCAAACAACCATATACAGTGGGGAAAAAAGGTATTTAGTCAGCCACCAATTGTGCAAGTTCTCCCACTTAAAATGAGAGAGGCCTGTAATTTTCATCATAGGTACACGTCAACTATGACAGACAAATTTAGATTTTTTTTTACAGAAAATCACATTGTAGGATTTTTAATGAATTTATTTGCAAATTATGGTGGAAAATAAGTATTTGGTCACCTACAAACAAGCAAGATTTCTGGCTCTCACAGACCTGTAACTTCTTCTTTAAGAGGCTCCTCTGTCCTCCACTCGTTACCTGTATTAATGGCACCTGTTTGAACTTGTTATCAGTATAAAAGACACCTGTCCACAACCTCAAACAGTCACACTCCAAACTCCACTATGGCCAAGACCAAAGAGCTGTCAAAGGACACCAGAAATAAAATTGTAGACCTGCACCAGGCTGGGAAGACTGAATCTGAAATAGGTAAGCAGCTTGGTTTGAAGAAATCAACTGTGGGAGCAATTATTAGGAAATGGAAGACATACAAGACCACTGATAATCTCCCTCGATTTGGGGCTCCACGCAAGATCTCACCCCGTGGGGTCAAAATGATCACAAGAACGGTGAGCAAAAATCCCAGAACCACACGGGGGGACCTAGTGAATGACCTGCAGAGAGCTGGGACCAAAGTAACAAAGCCTACCATCAGTAACACACTACGCCGCCAGTGACTCAAATCCTGCAGTGCGAGACGTGTCCCCCTGCTTAAGCCAGTACATGTCCAGGCCTGTCTGAAGTTTGCTAGAGTGCATTTGGATGATCCAGAAGAGGATTGGGAGAATGTCATATGGTCAGATGAAACCAAAATAGAACTTTTTGGTAAAAACTCAACTCGTCGTGTTTGGAGGACAAAGAATGCTGAGTTGCATCCAAAGAACGCCATACCTACTGTGAAGCATGGGGGTGGAAACATCATGCTTTGGGGCTGTTTTTCTGCAAAGGGACTAGGACGACTGATCCGTGTAAAGGAAAGAATGAATAGGGGCCATGTATCGTGAGATTTTGAGTGAAAACCTCCTTCCATCAGCAAGGGCATTGAAGATGAAACATGGCTGGGTCTTTCAGCATGACAATGATCCCAAACACACCGCCCGGGCAACGAAGGAGTGGCTTCGTAAGAAGCATTTCAAGGTCCTGGAGTGGCCTAGCCAGTCTCCAGATCTCAACCCCATAGAAAATCTTTGGAGGGAGTTGAAAGTCTGTGTTGCCCAGCGACAGCCCCAAAACATCACTGCTCTAGAGGAGATCTGCATGGAGGAATGGGCCAAAATACCAGCAACAGTGTGTGAAAACCTTGTGAAGACTTACAGAAAACGTTTGACCTGTGTCATTGCCAACAAAGGGTATATAACAATGTATTGAGAAACTTTTGTTATTGACCAAATATTTATTTTCCACCATAATTTGCAAATAAATTCATTACAAATCCTACAATGTGATTTTCTGGAGAAAAAAAATCTAATTTTGTCTGTCATAGTTGACGTGTACCTATGATGAAATGTACAGGCCTCTCTCAACTTTTTAAGTGGGAGAACTTGCACAATTGGTGGCTGACTAAATACTTTTTTTCCCCACTGTACAACAGCACATAGAGGGAGGCTACATACTGTAAATTATGGCCTTATTTAAGATAATAGGCAGAAGCTTCCGCACACCCAGAGTTGATTAGTGTAGGTGCTGGAAGCAAAAGGAAAAACTGGAAAAATAGGAAAAAGTCTCCACCACACTTCCAATCAGATGCAAATGTATTTAATTGTAGCTGAGCTTTCGGTCAGTCGACCTTCAATGGAGAACATTTTGATTTTGTTGAAGAAAACAAAAAGATTGCCAGGTGAATCAAAAACATAACACTTTTATAGACTTGATTGAATCCTCTTTCCAGGGGTGGAACTATCAGATTAGTGATGCTCTACCATTTGGATAGTTGTTCATCAGCTTTTATAAGATGTCACACTTCAGTCATTCTTTTTACATGTGGATGGAGTATATAATTGGAGTAAATAACATCAGGGTAAAGGGGAGGGCTGGAGGGGGGGTAATTTTAATAGTGTAAAACCCTGCAGGCAGTACAGTACCTTCCTGAATTCAAGTTGGTGAGTTGAGACTGAGTCCTGGACCTTTGCCACGAATGGGCTGGTCAACAGACTGCAAGAGAGAAGCATTTGTGTTCCTTTTGCAAAGACTCTGGGCTGGGGGTTTGACAGGAGAGGAGGAGGATATAGGGAGGAGAAGAAAGCGATTAAATCAGAAGAGGAATGCAGAATGAGGAGGGTGTTAGAGGTGATATTGGATTAGCTGAGCTGGGGAGTGGCAAGGAGGTCAGGGGAGAAAGGAGAATGCCTACTGTGTGGTGTGTGTGTACACACTGAGAGACACACACGCACGTATGCATGCACACACACTCCTCTGTACACTCGAGTCCATTGCATGTATGTTCTCCCCCTTCCACATTTTTTTTATTACACATAAATACGTCGAATCCAATTTGTGTAAATAGGTTACGCCCAACACTTCATTCTATAAACTCTGCCATAGATGGCTAGTAATAGGGTTAAGAAATGAAACGGTTCAAGCCAAATGACATAATTGAAAGTAAATATAATTTGCAGGCCAGTGCCACACCTATGGCCAATTTGAAGGATCTCAAGGAAAAAAAATACAACAGATGCTTCACTGTTGACTCAAAATAATTTGTAGAGAAAAAAACAGTATTTTAGGAAAATCCTCAGTCAGCATAAATAAGGAAACCACAGGTCATTAACATCTCATCACAGAGCAAAAGGTCAAGAATGGCCACACAACTACAACACATACAGTACGATGTACTGTAACTATTTCAGTCTCACACAAAATGATTGTAAGTTTGCGACTGATCAAGTGAACATTCTTTGCGGTTATCAACACTTTAAAGGAGAAAACTCACCAAACCAATTGTCGGTCTGTACATTAGGGTGCCGTTCGTTCGCTTGCTGATGGTGCAGTGTGTTATAAAGACCACCCGTTGGTGGCCGACTGACGGCCGTCATTATCGCCCGTTTCTACATGTAGAATCGGTTTACACTCGGTTTGCAAATTACGGCTGGGACTGTGTTCAGAGGAGCTAAGTACTCTCGGCCGGCAGACACTCGACAATCGTACCGGTCTGTCCATGCCTTAAGTCAGCAGGCATGCTATAGCCTAGTAGCCGGGTCACTTGAGCCAATGAAGGGCGCCAAGACAGATGTACCGTCACATTATGAGGGATGACTACAGGCATTATTCTGAAGGGACACCCTACACAGTCATACAGTACAGTAGGCTACCTAGCTGAGTTAAATGACAGGCCTTGAGTGCATGCACCCTGCACCACACCACCCCTAGGCTGTTAATAGGGACGTCAAACGTTCAGCCTGCTGCACAGACCCTATGGACGCTCTAGTCTAGAGCGCCTGGTTAAATTGTGATTAAGGAATAAAAAAATGTATCTCTATATGGTTAAACTAGTGAGAAATATATGTGTTTGCTTCATTTACCATCATCCAAAATTAAGATGTTGAATTATTTTGCCATATCTAATTAATGTATATTACGCTATTTTCCATGATGTGGACAGTATACATAGTTATATAGATTATTCCAAGTTTACGTGTGGTCTTTGTATAATGAATGTTTAAACAGTGCATACAACCCACATTTCTGCCCCCTTTCTATTGATTTCAACGTGATATCAATATGAGTGATTAAGAAAATAGTGTTGTGTTTAGCTTTCTGCGTTGGCGTCCCACTTGAAACAAAATGCAACAATCCAAAATGTAGCTGGTTGTCTTCTACAAGTTGTCCTAAACCAGTGATATACATATATTCCCAGATTCCATGTGGTTTTTCAGTAGTGTAACTTTTAACAGGACGTGCAACCTGATTTCCCCCTAATCGATATCAGTGATTTTCTGCCAAGAGTTTTTGGTGCGTGTGCAGTTTATGAGGTGCTTGTTTAAAAAAATATGATTACTATTGTTGCACATGTACAGTACCAGTCAAAAGTTTGGACACACCTACTCATTCAAGGGTTTTGCTTTATTTGTACAATTTTCTACATTGTAGAATAATAGTGAAGACATCAAAACTATGAAATAACACATATGGAATCATGTAGTAATCAAAAAGTGTTAAACAAATCCAAATATATTTTATATATTTGATTCTTCAAAGTAGCCTTGATGGCAGCTTTGCACACTCTTGGCATTCTCTCAACCAGCTTCATGAGGTAGTCACCTGGGATGCATTTCAATTAACAGGTGTGCCTTGTTAAAAGTTAATTTGTGGAATTTCTTTCCTTCTTCATGCATTTGAGCCAATCAGTTGTGTTGTGACAAGGTAGGGGTGGTATACAGACCAAGTCCATATTATGGCAAGAACAGCTCAAATAAGCAAAGACAAATTACAGTACATCATTACTTTAAGACATGAAGGTCAGTCAATACGGAACATTTCAAGAACATTTAAAGTTTCTTCAAGTGCAGTCGCAAAAACCATCAAGCACTATGATGAAACTGGCTCTCATGAGGACCGCAACAGGAAGGTAAGACCCAGAGTTACCTCTGCTGCAGAGGATAAGTTCATTAGAGTTAACTGCACCTCAGATTTCAGCCCAAATAAATGCCTCACAGAGTTCAAGTAACAGACACATCTCAACATCAACTGTTCAGAGGAGACCGTGTGAATCAGGCCTTCATGGTCGAATTGCTGCAAAGAAACCACTACTAAAGGACACCAATAATAAGAAGAGACTTGCTTGGGCCAAGAAACATGAGCAATGGACATTAGACTGGTGAAAATCTGTCCTTTGGTCTGATGAGTCCAAATTTGAGATTTTTGGTTCCAACCTATGTGTCTTTGTGAGATGCAGAGTAGGTGAATGGATAATCTCTGCATGTGTGGTTCCCTCCGTGAAGTATGGATGAGGTGGTGTGATGGTGTGGAGTTGCTTTGCTGGTGACACTGTCTGTGATTTATTTAGAATTCAAGGCACACTTAACCAGCATGGCTACCACAGCATTCTGCAGCGATATGCCATCCCATCTGGTTTGCGCTACGCTATCATTTGTTATTCAACAGGACAATGACCCAAAACACACCTCCAGGCTGTGTAAGGGCTATTTGACCAAGGAGATTGATGGAGTGCTGCATCAGATGACCTGGCCTCCACAATCACCCGACCTCAACCCAATTGAGATGGTTTGGGATGAGTTGGACCGTAGAGTGAAGGAAAAGCAGCCAACAAGTGCTCAGCATATGTGGGAACTCCTTCAAGACTGTTGGAAAAGCATTCCTCATGAAGCTGGTTGAGAGAATGCCAAGAGTGTGCAAAGCTGTCATCAAGGCAAAGGGTGGCTACTTTGAAGAATCTAAAATCTAAAATATATTTTGATTTGTTTAACACTTTTTTGGTTACTACATGATTCCATAAGTGTTATTTCATAGTTTTGATATCTTCACTATTATTCTACAATGTAGAAAATAGTACAAACATAGAAAAACCCTTGAATGAGTAGGTGTGTCCAAACTTTTGACTGGTACTGTATGTGTAGATAGACATTTATGTTTAGGTTTTCAGTATATCACAAACTGTTTCTGCGTATTGGTTATTGATTTGGACACGTTAAAACTGTGTTTTGACATTGGGCTATTTATCAAAATGTCTTGTCAACAAGAAGCAGCGACAGCATAATTTTCAACTTATGTTTTAGGAATATAAATGTAACTTTCAACATTAATGTCCAATGGTATTGTACTTAATCAGGTAAAAACTGCTGAATGAGTCTAAAAACATGCTGCGATTGATTGATTTTGATGATATACCAGGAATCACCAAAACGGGTTTGCCCTGCCTACTGTTAAGATATCTGACACTCCACTTCTTCTGTCCTGTAGATAAATAACTGCCAATCCCATTGAAATTTGTGGATGATTTGAGGATTTGATCAAGTCAAATGTATTTTCATCCCATTGGAGACAATATTTATAGTAGCAATGTCCCCCTAGCACCACAGCAGCACCTTTGGCAAAACAGCAATGTTGACACTCTCTCTGACAGTGCAAAGTCCTGCCACTCTGCAGCTCTTCTCTCGCTCAATGTTAACATGTCAAGTGACAGTTGACAGTGTGAAGTTGCAAAATAGGTGTTGGTCTCCAATAAACAACAAAAAGAGCATTAATTGACAGTGAAAGTAGATACAGTGCCTTCAAAAATTATGAATACCCATTGATTTATTCCACATTTTGTTGTGTTACAGCCTGAATTCAAAATGGATTAAATAGAAAAATGGATTAAGTGAAAACATGTTTTTAGAAATTTTCGCAAATTCATTTACATAAGTATTCACACCCTTGAATCAATACTTTGTAGAAGCACCTTTGGCAGCATTTACAGCTTTTAGTTGTCTTGGGTATGTCTGTTTCAGCTTTGCACATCTGGATTTGGGGATTTTCTTCCATTCTTCCTTGCATATTTTCTGTGAAGTTAGATGGGGAGAGGCAGTGAACAGCAATCTTCAAATCTTTCCACAGATTTTCAATGGGATTCAACTCTGGGCTTTGGCTGGGCCACTCAAAGACTTTCACATTCTTGTTCTTAAGCCATTCCAGCATTGCTTTGACTGTATGCTTGGGGTCATTGTCCTGTTGGAACGTAAATCTTTGCCCCCAGTCTAAGGTCATTTTCACTCTGAAGCAGGTTCTCATTGTTCCCTCTATCCTTGCCAGTCTCCCAGTCCCTGCTGCTGAAAAGCATCCCCATAGCAGTTGATGCTGCCACCACCATGCTTCATGGTAGGGATAGTGTTACACGGGTGATGAGCTGTACCTGGTTTTCTCTAGACATAGCGTTTTGCATTCAGGCCAAATAGTAATTTGTTGCCTTATGAATCTTTTGCCTTATGCTCGCAGAGTCTTTCACGTGCCTTTTTGCAAACTCCAGACGTGCTGTCATGCCTTCTTCTCAGGAGTGGCTTCCATCTTGCCACTCTCCCATAAAGCCCAGATTTGTGAAGTGCTGTAGAGACTGTTGTCCTTCTGGCAGGTTCTCCCATCTCAGCCAAGGAAGTAGTTCTGTCAGAGTTTTCATTGGGTTCTTGGTCACCTCCCTGACCCCTAAGTAAGTACAGGAGTAAAAATGTGCTTAATAAGTCACATAATAAGTTGCATGGACACACTCTGTGTGCAATAATAGTTGTTAACATGATTTTTGAATGACTACCCCATCTCTGTACCACACACACAGTGGTGTGTATTCATGGATGCCAAGGGAAGCCAGGCTTCCCCAAAATATGTACCATCAAAAAAGAACAAAACATACCAAATAATTGATATTTCGTCTCTCTGTGATTCATAATTTTCCTTCAATTCGCAAGAGGCTGAATGTACCTCACCGGAGAAAGCATCCGAGCGAGGGAAACAGTGCCCCCCTGTCTCAGTATGTGTAGCCCATCTATTTGATGCTGTCTGGTCAAAAAGAGTATGACAATTATGCCACCCGTAGCATTGAATGCAAGGGAAGCCAGACAGCATTTGGCTTCCCTTGATAAAAAAAATATTAAATAATAGCCAATCAGCGTTGAGCTAAACTGAGTGAGCTCAGCTGTGAATGGTCCTGGCAAACCCCCAAAAAAATTCACGGGAAGCTAGTTTGGATTTGGCTTCACACCAATCACATCAGAAGCCAAATGTCATTGAATTGTTGCATCTCGTTGTGTTGTTGTCCTGGATATAGGGATTTGGACTTGTGGTTTTACTTAATTATCCAAACTGGCCAATGATTATAACAGCGATTCTGATCCAACCATAAATTCATACATTGTGCCCCTAGCCTGAGAGGATGGAAGTTCAACATGTAGCTAGATGTAGTAGGCTAATGCTAACTATCTGGCCTGGCACATCGTTGCCCACTAAAGAAAGTTTGGCTAGTGAGCAAACATTTTAGCCAGGTAGCCTAGGACAACAAAAATGTAAAGTGTGTACTGTATGACAGAGTCACAGACCGTTTAGGCAACATGAAAGAGGAGGATGACATTGGCGTTTCTCTACAAGTAGGGTGAGTCTAAATGTATTTTTCTACTTGCAAGCAAGCAAGCACGCACGCAGACACACACACACACACACACACACACAGAAATCAGTACCAGGGCAGCCACATCATATTTAGCTTACGTTTATTGGACTAAATCGTTTTTTTGTATATTTTAGTTGTCACTGCATTAGACTAAGCATAGGTGATTTGATGACGTTGAAATGTTGAAGTTGAAATGGTGCTGGAATAATGGAGGCAGTACCTGTTTTCTTTTCGACTTGCGGTAACTCTCCGCGCTTCTAAATCAATAGTTGTTTAGTAGTCCGAAAATGTCAGAAACATTCATTTGCTTGACCATGTTTGTTACATGCAATATGTTTTGTGGACTTCTCTGGGCAGATGTTGCTCTCTGGTTTTGTGGTGAAACAAAGGTGTGGTTGAATTTATTCTTCCACTGTGTCTTCTTATTGTCTCTGCCTCAGGCTAATATATCACGGTGTCAAGGCATATGATTGAACTAACCGTTTATAGAGCTAACAATGCAATTATCACAACATAAAGGTTGTAATATGGCTTTTTTTTCCTAGCTTGGTTTCCCTGGTGATTTTACCCACGCACCGCTCCTGCACACACATACAATTATCTATAACGTCACTCAGTCGTGAATTTCAAGCACAGATTCAATCACAAAGACCACAGAGGTTTTACAATGCCTCGCAAAGAAGGGCACCTGTTGGTAGATGGGTGTAAATTAAAAAAGCAGACACTGAATATCAATTTGAGCATGATGAAGTTATCAATTACGCTTTGGCTGGTGTATCAATACACCCAGTCACTGCAAAGATACAGGTGTCCTTCCTAACTCAGTTGCCGGAGAGGAAGGAAACCGCTCAGGGATTTCACCATGAGGCCAATGGTGATTTTAAAACAGTTACATAGTTTAATGGCTGTGATAGGAGAAAATTGAGGATGGATCAACAACACTGTAGTTACTCCACAATCCTAACTTCATTGACATAGTGAAAAGAAGGAAGCTTGTACAGAATACAAATATTCCAAAACATGCATCCTGTTTGCAATAAGGCACTAAAATAAAACTGCAAATAATGTGGTACAGAAATGATCTTTATGTCCTGAATACAAAGTTCTATGTTTGGGGCAAATCCAACACATCACTGAGTACCATTCTTCATATTTTCAAGCATGGTGGTGGCTGCATCATGTTATGGGTATGCTTGTCATCGGCAAGGACTAGGGAGTTTTTTTTTAGGATTAAAATAAATGGAATAGAGCAAAGCCCAGGCAAAATCCTAGAGGAAAACCTTGTTCAGTGTGCTTTCCAACAGACACTGGGAGACAAATTCACCTTTCAGCAAAGACAATAACCTAAAACACAAGGCCAAATATACACTGGAGTTGCTTACCAAGACGATGTTGAATGTTCCTGAGAGGTGTAGTTACAGTTTTGACTTAAATCGGCTTGAAGATCTATGGCAAGACTTGAAAATGGATGTCTATGATCAACAACCAACTTGACAGAACTTGAATAATTATTAAAATAATATTGTGCAAATATTGTACAATCCAGGTGTGCAAAGCTCTTAGAGACTTACCCAGAAAGACTCACAGCTGCCAAAGGTGATTCTAACATGTATTGACTCAGGGGTGTGAATACTTATGTAAATTCGATATTTCTGTATTTAATTTTCATAACATTTGCTAAATTTCTAAAAACATGTTTTCACTTTGTCATTATGGGGTATTGTGTGTAGATGGGTGAGAAAACAATATTTTAATTAATTTTGAATTCAGGCTTTAACTCAATAAAATGTGGAATAGGTCAAGGGGTATGAATACTTTCTGAAGGCACTGTATGCAAAGATCTTACAGACTTACCCCAAAACAAGGTGATTCTAACATGCATTGACTAAGGTTGAATATGTTTTCTTTTTCATATATATATTTTTTTACCATATCACTTTCTTCCAATTTGACTTACAAAGTATTGTGTGTGGATCGTTGACAAAAAAGGACAATTAAATAAATTCTAATCCCACTTTGTAACATAACAAAATGTGTAAAAAGTCAATGGGTGTGAATACTTTCACGAAGGCACTATAGTAACAAGCCAACCAGTCACCTTACAAACATGTCACAAACAAACTGGGCTGTTTTCTCCAACTCAAGGTTAATCCTTTCTATGTCGTGGTAACAACCAGGGTTTCAAGCACTCAAGAGGCCATTTAACCCTCTAGTGAGTTGAACAGAGCAGCTCTATATTAACAGGGAGGGCTCTTTGGCCTAACAAAACGCTTTATAGCGTACGGATTACGGATGGACCTGTGTAAGAGGCAGGGAGGCATCTATGGTATGGGTTAATAAGTTAATAAGGACAAGAGCATGGGTACAATACAATGGCTGTAGGGTTGATGAATGGCAGGTAGATGTACTGTAGTGAGTGACGGATGGAGGGGTCGTTAGGTACTTACTGTGCTGTGTCTGTCACCACGGGTAAAGGGATGTCCTCGCTGACATAGTCCATGTCATCACACAAACTGTTCACCCGGGAGATGTCCATGGAAGGGCCGTCCAGTTTTCTCTTAACTGTGCGAGACAATACAAGAAGAGTCTTGATGATATACTCAATAATTAAGTTCAATGTAGCTTCCGTTTTTCTAAGTAAGAAGAAAATAGGCTAATTAAAAAAGTAAAGGATAGCCATTAGGGAAGTGTGAGGGTCTACCTGGAGAGGCAGGACAGCTCAGATTGAAAGTGGACCACGAGTGCTGAACGCCTGGAGTCAAGAAGAACAATAAGAAAGAAAGAAAGAAAGAAAGAAAGAAAGAAAGAAAGAAAGAAAGAAAGAAAGAAAGAAAGAAAGAAAGAAAGAAAGAAAGAAAGAAAGAAAGAAAGAAAGAAAGAAAGAAAGAAAGAAAGAAAGAAAGAAAGAAAGAAAGAAAGAAAGAAAGAAAGAAAGAAAGAAAAGGAGTGTGAGAAACAGGTGGAACAAACACACAGGTAGAAGATATGCTGACTAGTGGTCCTCTGTAGCTCAATTGGTAGAGCATGGCGCTTGTAACGCCAGGGTAGTGAGTTTGATCCCCGGGACCACCCATACGTAAAAATGTATGCACACATGACATATTATATTATTATTATTTTACTAGTCAATCAAGTATACAGTATGCCATTGAATGGTATCATCACACTAAGAAGAGGTTATTTTAGTCTGTGAAGATGATGATTGGTAACATCGTAAGGACCTAGCTACAGTCCAACAGTCAGCATAGTTTCATAAAGAATAAAGCATGATAGCAAATGGGGTTCCAGGAACTGGGTGACCACTCCAACCAAAGCAAAGGCAACTCAACCCTCTGGACCTTTAACATCAGTTTGTTTAACATTGTTCAGCCCGGAAGCTTCGGCTACACTGTTACTTTAGACCCACTCACACAGAAAGAAGAGAGAGAAGGGGGGGAGAGATAGAGAAGAGAGAGAGGGAGAAAGAGAGAGGGAGTGGTAGGCAGAGAGAGAGGGGGGAGAGATTGAGAGACACAGATAGAGACAGAGAGAGAAGGAGAAATAAAGAAGGGGGAGAGGGAGAGAGAGGGGAAAGCTAAGGACAGGGGGTACTGTGCAGCTCCTCCACCTCTCTCTTTCATTCAGTGGGACCGGGGACGCGAGCGAGCTTATCTGCTACACAAACACTGCAGGCGTATTAATATCTGGCCCAGTCAGAGCAAACACACTGGGTTAGGAGCACCAGAGAATGAAAACAAGCAGGGGCCAGAGAGCGAGAGATGATGGGGGCTGGGCAGAAAGAGGGAGACAGAGAGAGTGATAGACAGAGTGACAGAGAGAAAGAGAGAGAGACAAAGAGCGAGAGAGGGAGAGAGAGTGACAGCCTGGAAAGAGAGCGCCCCATTGAAAAGGGAGATTCTCACAGACGGCAGCCGGGCCAGAGGGCCAGACAGATAAGTGGAGTGATAAGCCGGACGCTGACTAAATCAAACAATGCCCAGTTTAATTCTGACCACTGGAGCTCCACAATGTCTGCTTATCACCCCAACCTCCCTCCCAGTCCCCCCTGTTCCCCGTTGAGTCCCCCGGCCCCGGACCCTGTCCCAGCCCTCACCCAGACTGGTGTTGGCAGGACAGCCAGAAAAGAAAACACCCAGGCTGGGCTGGTGGAGAGGAGAGGAGGGAGTCCAGGCCCTGCCTGCGTCTGTCTCTATGCTGGCTTCCAGTTTGCTCCGGTTGGTGACAAACTCTTAAAATACTGTCTAGATCTGGGTAAAAACCAACTGACTAATGATTAACACAGAGGATCTCTTAAAGGGACAAAGGATTGAGCCTGTAACTGCGTGAGTTGGAACTGAAGTGTGTCAAGAAGACTGGAGACCATGGAGTGATGTCAACTAGGAGATGGAGTCTTAGTGTAGAGAGGTGAGGGCTCACCTGTTTGTCTGAGCATCCGGGTGATGACTGAGGAGGAAAAGAAAGAACTTCTCAAAATGATGTCCTCAAAACCACTGCCTTAATATGACATACTGTATATAAAGAAATCAATCTACACAACCGATGGCATGGGATATGGACTCATCTCAACATTAGACCACTTTTGAGGTCAGAAAACATACGATAAACTTAGATTTTAGCATAATCTAGGACTTTAACTCTTAATATAAGAGAGTGCAATGTCATTGCTGTTCCAACAACACTTTTCATCAACAAGAAAACTGTTAACAGTTTGTTTCCGCAGGATAAGAACCCATTTAAACGACCCATAATCTCCAGAGACAGTTTAATCTGCAGATGTCTGTTTTTATACACTGTTAGCAGTAGAAAGCACACCATGCTGCCTGGTGCCTGGACTCTAAACATGATCATTATTGACAACATGCTGTTGGGAGTATGGTGAGCATGGCTACTTAAATGTCTTTATGACATCAACAGACAGCCTTTCAAAAGCCTTGGCTCCACTAACTAGCCTCAACATCCAAAATACATGCAACTTGACAAATATGCTTTTCCCCCCCTCTAAAGTTCAAAGGCAGTAAGACACATGTTCCTGTTCATTATCTAAGTTACGTCCCTCCAATTAAGCACCAAACGAGATAGCATTTTCCCCCATAACTCCTTTCTGTGCTGGTTACGTTCTGTGTTTATATCCCTCTCCCTCCTTTTATGATTATGTGCTTTGACAGGAAAAACTCATAAAACACACTTATTAACCTCCAGACTGTGACGATTCATTTGGCGGGGGTTTTACACAGAATGCCCCCCCCCCCCCCCAACGGTCTAGCTAGCAACATCAGTAAGGTGAATACTGAGTAACTGAATGCAACATCTGTGGGAATGTTACCACTGATTCAATACAAAACACTAGCTTTCTGACTGACTCTTGCCACAACACCTCCTATTTTGAAGTACTTTTTGGCATTTTCTTCAGGTAAAATCTATCAAAGTGTAAGTGTCTGATGCCAGTGATGTGGACAAGTGGAGCAGTAAAGCGCTTGTACAGTATACATGACATCTAATCACCAGTGACTCTAATGACTTCCATCTGGCCTGGCCTGTCCCTGTTGGTGCTGGAGCCTAACCCAGCCACGTGGCAGCCATCTTGTGTCTGTCTTTCTATCACAGGGCCCCTGTTCCTCTCTCTGACTGACTGACATTCAAGCCTTGTATTACGAACAACCAGCTACACAACACAACACCTCCCCCCATCCCTCTTCTCTCCCTCTATGGGGGAAGAGAGAGAATCACACCACTCACCACACCCTACCACTCATAATGAAAGACCCACCTTACCATCCATAGGCATGCTGAGTCAGAGCATTCTTGAAATCGTTACTGTGTCGTGTCCCACGCACATGACACACTGTACATTACACAGATTCACTGTTACTTACAATGTACACCTTGAGCATTCAACTGAATGGTAAATAGCTAAGGATAAGCACATAATATCCTCAGGTTTGAATTATAGTCTCCTACCAAGGAATAATTGCATTACTCATAAACTCATATCTCTATAGCACTGCTTGAATTTCAAACAGAGGACTCCATCTGTGCCACACAAACGTTTCTCTCTCGTCTCCAGTGGCCCCTGACCAGTCAATTCAACAGAGTTAACACACAAAGCATCCAATATATTTTTACTGAAATGATAGCTTTTCAAGCTGCAAAACATAAGTCTGCATGACATCATTTCAAGGGGCCCTTAAATACATTATTTAATCAAATTAAGTTTGAATTGAAAGAAAAAAACTGTTTCATTACTATGGTAATTCACTTTGGAAAATGCTCCTCATATGTGACTCGTTTCAGGAAGCTAGGTGTATGTCGCACGTCACTACTTCACAAGAGCGGCATTTGAACGTAAACACGTGAACTTTAATGTGCCTTAATAAGAAACTTGTATTCCATCCATAAATACGAATAAAATTGTTAAATTACGAGCCTACTTGGTTTAGCTACAGAAAAAGACAGGAACCTTCCCGCTAGCCATGAATGGCTGAGATAATGGATGGGCTGGAAAAGCTGGGAGATGAGTTTGGATTGGTCTGCCATGTAGCATGCTTCTGTCTATAACGTGAGCTGTTCAGTATGTGTTGACAGTCCTTTCTACCGTGCAGTTTTTGAAAGATATAACATTAGCCATCGAGAACTACAAAGGTTCTGCTACTTTTCTCAACAACATTGTTGCCCATAGCAGGCGCTATCGACAGATCAGTTGGAAAAAGTGATGGGCTACTTTTTGCACACGCCACGGTCAGTATGAACCGGAGTGACTTGACACAACGCTGGCCAAACAAGATGTAGCTACAAACAAAACGGAGTTAAATGGTTCCAGTCTGCTGTGAAGCGTTCATCCATGTATAAAGCTAAGAGTCTAGCTACATTTTCAGATATAAGTTCCTAATTTTGTCAGAAAGTCATTTTTATTGCAAGTTAAAGCGTACTGTTAGTTTGCTAGCAAATGTTAGCTTGCTGGCTCGCTAGCTAACATTACGTGGATGATCTGTGTAGTAATATTTTTTGAATCAGAAACATTATTTGCATTGCTAGTTATAGCCTAATGTTAGCTAGCTAACATTGAACCTCGTTTGTTAGCTTTAGCTACCTACAGATTCATACTACAGCTATGACAATGTTTGTATTGGTAGTAGTATGAGTTGGGATTATGCCAGTTCATTGTTTAGCTAGCTAGCTACCTGGCTAGCTACATGTATAAATAAAAAAGACTCCACTTTGGCTGGATTATTACATTACCCATCAAATTAGCCAGGTGTGTCTGGGGGGGATTACGGCCATCTATTGTATTTCATGAACATGTGTACATGTCTAGACAATAGTGACCCATTCACTTAGTTAGATGTGGCTGGGGGGTGGTTATAGTATTTTCTTCACATGACCATCAATTAAGTGTGTCGGGTAAGCTTCATTTAATAATAAAATATAATCTAATAATAAAATATTTTTATCTGGAGACTTTCTGTTTTTGATATTGCTACTATGCAAGTAACCACTTCACTGTACCGTTTACACCTTCAGAATCCTGTGCATGTGACAAATAAACATAGATTTGATTTGATATAGCGTGTGTTTACCACATGGCCTCACATGTGAATCCTTAAAGAGATGTGTGGGGCTTAAGAGGGTGTGAACGATGCTGAATGGGTGTAGACAAAGAAGAGCACTCCAGTAGGTGTACCAAAACATTCAAGGGCATTTTTCTCAAAAGTGGGGTTACAAGTTTAGCAACTTTCGAAGCAGAATTACTTTCCCATTGTTCCTCAACTGTAGTATATGATATACACTTTTCTAGCTCTGAGTCTCTACTTTTATCCAATGTAAAAAACACAATTTCAAATGTTGCTACATAAAACCGAATTGAGGCGGTCACATATGACATCTGCTTCAAACACAGCTGTCTCAAACTGTGCTAAAAGAACAATCTATCGCCTTACATCCATGCTAATTTCTCCTATGGTCTCTTTTTTGCTTTCTTGAGTAAGGCAGCTCCAAAATGCAGGTGTTTCAGCCTAGCTCAGTGCTTTCTGTGGTGGTTGGGCAGCCAGCGGATAATACGGAGTGTAGGGGTTGGTAATGTTCTCTAGTTGCGCCATGATTAGCTCAGTGTTCTGTCACTCATGAGGACAAGATGTCACCGCAAAATCTACGGGTAGAGCTCGAAAATTCAGGCCCCTTGGGTGCTGCCATAGACTTACATTAGAAGTGCCCACCCAAGAAGGCTCAAGGTCATTGGCCACAGATAAAATGACGTCAAATCACGTTATATCTACCGTAGCTTTGATTGGACTGATCATGTCACCGTCATACTTTCAAAATCTTAGCTAGAAAGCTAGACAACCAGTCATCATCATGCATCATGTCGGCAATCTACTGGCAAATCCTTTTCAATCCTTGTCATATGAATATAAATTATAGATAAAACGTATCGGTGCTCATCGGCCATTGGACATAAACATTACATAACAAGTTGGAAGACCCATGAGGTGGCGCACAATTGGCCCAGCGTCGTCCGGGTTAGGGGAGGGTTTGGCCGGCCGGGATATCCTTGTCTCATCGTGCTCTAGCGACTCCTTATGGTGGGCCGGGGACTGGAAGCTGACTCAGTTCGACAGTGTTTCCTCCAACACATTGGTGCAGCTGGCTTCCGGGTTAAGTGAGCAGTGTGTCAAGAAGCAGTGCGGCTTTGCTCTCGACCTTCGCCGAGTCCATAGGGGAGTTGCAGCGATGAGACAAAATCGTAACTTCAATTGGATATCACGAAAAAGGGGGTAACGCCATGGGCCAGAAAAGTTTTAATACATTGGCCATGCTGTCAATCCAGCATGACTTCTGCAGCGTTCAAAACACCTGGAAACTCGGAACTGTGAAATCTCAGACGTCAGTGAGTTCAAGACAACTGGGAACTCAGATAAAACTAGCTCCGACTGGGAAAATAATTTTGAACGGTCATCCAACGCAGAATTCCAAGTCGGGATTTCGGGCCTCTTTCTAGAGCCCACAAGAAGGACCGCCGCGCCACCTTCTTATTTAAGTGAGCACAGCACAACAAGGTGAGCCCAAAAATGTATTGTATGCTGCTGCATAAATTATGTAATATGCCAGGGAGATATGTATACTGTAGCTAAGAAAGTAATACTAAGTGTATGTTGAGTGGTAAACTGTTAGTAGCCCATGTGCCTCATCCCTAATAATGTAGTCCCTTTCCCCCTCATAATTTAGCCTACTGTTCTGACTTGTTGGTGCACATGTAGCCTATAGCCTGTTTTAGAGAAATGTGATCATCAAATATTGTAAGAGCTTTCATTGTCTGCTTATATGCCCCCTTTATTTATCCTACAGTTCTGACTTGGTGTACAGGGAGAATACTGTAAGAACGGCCCATGTTCTGAATTCTGTTGCTGTACATTTCAAAAGTGCTGAACAAATAGTTATATTGACTACGTCCGTCCTAGCTCGCTCATTAATGTCTTAATCCAAATTACGGATTGCCTCTTATCTGCTCGTCATCCCCTTATGCCATAGTTTGTACATCTCAATTGTCAGTAGAAACCACATTTGTTTAAGCAAGTCAACCATATCAGCAATGGGTTTTTTTAAGGCAGTGAATGCGGCTGAATGAACTGTTTCGCTGCCAGACAAGGCTTGGCTGATAGCCAGGTGTAGCAGTGGTAAGGATTCAATACATGGTGCTGAAAAGAAAGCTCTACTGTTGGGATACCTTTATGTAGGCCCTAACAGTTTGTGGGCACCATTTGTATTAATGTATTGTTTAGTTTTGTGTTGTGTTGTGTAGTGACTTTGCTGGCATGCATCCCCCCAAAAATTGGGGAGTTTGCCCCAACAAGATTTACATGCTAAAATCGACACTGCCATTATGGCAGTATCCCACTGGGCAAAAACTGGTTGAATCAATGTTGTTTCCACGTCATTTCAACAACAAAAAATCTATGTGATGATGTTGAATTAACGTGTAAAACTGATTATATTTGCAAAAAGTCAGTAACGTAAGGGAATTTCATATTTTTTTTACCCAACTTTGAACCTAAATCCAATGATCTTGTGACATTTTTTGTTGATTTCACGTTGAATTCATGTTAGTTGACAACTCAACCGAATGTGAATCAAAACTAGACGTTGAAATTACATCTGTTCCCAGTGTAATCTATCTTCACTTTAAGCCAAACATTAGGAGTGTCTGTAAGACGACCAACTGTAATGAAACCAGTTCCTTCCAGTACTGTCCAGTTACCTGGCTGTTCTTCTAGAAAGAAGGGGACCTCTTTCTTCTCGTCTTTATCTTCGATGTGGTCGAAGGTGATCTGAGGAATGGACATCCTCTTCTCTCCAGTGATTGTCAGGGAGCCGTTGTCACGAACCATCTTCAGTTTCCTCTTGGGGCGCTTTCTCTGAAGACACAACAGAGACAGAAACACAAGAAAAGCATCATCAGGACTGTCCTGAACACAAACTCAGCATCGGTCATTAGGGCCAGGAGTTTCGCTGGTCAGGTTTATGTGGTCACTCCTGGTCCTGTGGGAATAAACAGGTAAGGCCAAGGGTCACATGTGGCCAATCACTACCTCCATATGATAAACAAGTTGTTTGTTTGTTTTTTTGGTTGCACAGAATTGTTTTAGCACTATCACTTGTCGTTTATGCCTCATTTGCTATTTCTAACATTGCATATACTGTTCAGTAAACGTTGATGATGCATTGCCTAACCATTCATAATGTTGATGCCTCAGTATTTGCTTTTTAAGCAATGATTCGTGCACACTTAAACCTCTTCAAATAATATATTTCTGACATTTCAAATCTACCTGCACTATAGCATGGTGACTTAGGCGATGTCTTCTAATCTATGCAGGTTTAACTGAGGTCAAAGCTCTCTAAGTCTCTGAATGCCTCCGGACCTTCATTGTGCTCCACTCCATCTCCCAGAGCAAGCTTTATAGACTGACTGCTTTATAGAAACGGAATGATTTTTACTCAGTGACAGACACACAGTCTCCTGGCATTGACTGGCCCACAGTCCTGTCCAAATACCAGAATGTGCCTGAATTCTGAATGACTCATTAGGAACAGAGGGGAAAGGGATAGAGGAGAGAGAGAGAGAAGGTGAGAGAGAGAGAAGGAGAAAAGTCACATGCAGAAACAGAAAGGGACGGAAGCAGCCTTCACTCTCCCCAATATGTGTGGGTTCAATGCTAAACAAAGATTTTTTTGTTGTTGTTCTACCAACACAAAGGTTTACTCCCATGAGAAAGGCAGCGGTGACATCATCTCAACTGACTGTGTCTTTGTGTGGGGGAGACAAAGGCCTGGAGTCATCCTGGTGGCTCACTGGCTCAGGCCTCGAGGGGTAGGGGGTATGTGGTGGGGGTGGGTGGCTGCTGACTGGGGAAAGGGAGTGGATGGGGGGCTTAACTTGTTCTTTCACAGTCAGTTCCATGCCCTAAGCACCACCACACAGCTAATGTAGTTAAGTTAAAAACCACACTGTTGAAGGGGATAATACTAGGTCTGTCTGTCAGCCAGATGGATGGCTCATATCCCTACCAAACAGCTTTTTCCTGTGGGCAGCTCTCTTTCTGACATCTCTGGGAATTGAGATGGGATGCATGTGTGCCGAGAGACAGGTTGACCAGATATATTAGCTGTTGATTGACAAAGCAGCTATAGTGCATCAGTAGAATGCAGAGGCAAACTGTTGCTTCTCTCTGAACAGGGTTAAAGGTGCATAATGTGTGAATACACCTACAGTATTTTGCTTTTTAATAACTGAAGTAGTAATGCAGTTTTTACCTTGTTTCTGAGGTTTGGGCTGTTGTTTTCAGAATTAATGGTAGGGATGTAGTCTCCGGTGAGGACGTACATTTTCCAGGTGGCGGGACAGCCTTCTGGTTTCTCTGCTACATAGCACCGCCACAGCGTCTGAGGAAGAGGATGGACACAAACAGTGAACCAGTGTGATAAATGTTTTAATCATATCATTTACCAGGGTAAACCCAGCGGGTGAGCTGATCACCTGGACATTTTCTCAGCTCTGGGTAGAAGTTGGCCTTAGGCACAGATCTAGAATCAGCCCTATCCGAACCTTAACCAACTGACCTTATGTCAGTGCAACGCTGTGCTCTGACAGAGACGACTCTTCCCTCTGAAGCAGATTCCTTGTTTCACAACTTCAGTCTGACATTTTTTTGTGAAAAACCCTATACCCATTCCATTTTTAGCTCTGCACCGACATCATCATCATCATCACTATTATGTGCATTTAGTGTCTCTACGTTTCTAAATGTCACCACAATAAGGAGTCTCTATGTAAATGCAGCTGTGCGATTCTGTGTTTGTTCAGAGTCAATGTGATCCTTGTGATGGCCAGCTCCTGGCGAATAAAACCGTCTGCTATTTGCCTGTCGTCTCCATCTGGGAGAGAACAGGACAGGACCGCTCACCTTTTCCAGGACATAGCGGGAATATGCAGACTACAAACACTGCTGCTCCTCTAAAACTACTAGACTGCTTTTTGAAGCTTACATTGGCAAGATCTGGAGGGAACAAATGTGTTCTGTAAAGAATCGAATTCGGGAGATTGAGTGGTTTTGGACATGTTTTAATTCAACCTATCTGACCTCCTAGCCTGAAGATGTTACATGAGTGAAGCACTAAATCAAAGATGGTGTGCGTCAGACCAGGCCAGACCAGCCCAGGTCCAACTGTCACGACTTCCTCCGAAGCTGCCTCCTCTCCTTGTTCGGGCAGGCTTCGGCGTTCGTCGTCATCGGCCTTCTAGCCACTGTCGCATCTCATATCATCATTCCATTTGTTTTGTCTTGTCATTTACACACACCTGGTTCATATCCCATCATTAGCACTTGTATGTCCTTGTGGGTGATTGTTCTATGTGAGGAGAGAGTAGCTCGGTTGAGCTACGTGTATTTTTCATTGCCGGGGTATATTTTCCCCGTGTGCCTGTATTTGCTCCAGTGCACCTGTTTTGCGCACTTGACTGTTTGACGCTATCCTGCGTAACTCTGTTTTCCGGAATAAACTCTGTATTCTATGATTTACCCTCCTGCGCCTGACTCCTTCAAATCACCCATCACAGAATCACCCACCCGCTATGGAGTCAGCGGGAGAGGAGCGCATGCCTGGAGTCGTGGCACGGGTCCAGGAGCATTCGACGATGCTAGCCAGCTTGGGAGAAGCGAACGTGAAGGCAGACGCACTGTCACGGCTGTATGACACAGAGGAGAGGCCCAGAGACAACACCCCCATACTCCCGGCCTCCTGCATAGTGGTGCCGGTAGTATGGGCGATGGACGCGGATATAGAGCAGGCGTTACGCACAGAGCCATCTCCACCTCAGTGTCCCGCTGGGCTGCAGTACGTGCCTGCTCTTGTCCATGACCATCTGATCTACTGGGCACACACGTCCCCCTCCTCTGGTCACCCAGGTATCGTCGTACAGTGCGCTGCCTGACCGGAAAGTACTGGTGGCCTACCTTGGCTAAGGACATGAGGGTGTCTCCTCCTGCTCGGTGTGCGCCCAGAGTAAGGCACCTAGGCACCTCCCATGGTCTTACCTAAGTATTGATTTCCTGACTGATCTGCCCCTCTCTCAAGGTAACACCACCATCCTGGTCGTTGTGGACCGCTTTTCCAAGGCCTGTAGCCTCCTTCCTTTGCCCGGTCTCCCCACGGTCCTGCAGACTGCGGAGGCCCTGTTTATACATATCTTCCGGCACTACGGGGTACCAGAGGACATAGTGTCTGACCGGGGTCCCCAGTTCACATCCAAGGTCTGGAAGGCGTTCATGGAACGTCTGGGGGTCTCGGTCAGTCTGACCTCTGGTTTCAACCCCGAGAGTAATGGAACGGGTAAATCATGATGTGGGTAGGTTCCTGCGGTCCTACTGCCAGGATAGGCCGGGGGAGTGGTCGGTGTTCTTGCCATGGGCCGAATATGCCCAGAACTCTCTCCGTCACTCCTCCACTAACCTAACGCCATTCCAATGTGTTTTAGGTTATCAACCGGTTCTGGCACCGTGGCACCAGAGCCAGACCGAGGCTCCTGCGGTGGATGACTGGTTTCGGCATGCGGAAGGAGACGTGGAACGCTGCTCACGTCCATCTCCAACGCGCTGTGCGTCGTCAGAAGGTCAATGCTGACCGCCACCGCAGTGAGGCCCCGGTCTTCGTACCAGGTGATCGGTTCTGGCTCTCGACCCGGAATCTGCCCCAAAGCCTGCCCTGCCGGAAGCTGAGCCCGCGGTTTGTGGGGCCGTTCAAAGTCCTGAGGAGGATAAACGAGGTTACTTATAGGTTATTACTTCCCCATGATTATCGTATTAACCCCTCGTTTCATGTGTCTCTCCTCAGGCCGGTGGTGGCTGGTCCGCTCCAGGAATCTGAGGTGCGGGAGGTCCCTCCGCCTCCCGGGACATCGAGGGGGCCAGAATAAATCTGTTTTCCAGAATAAACTCTGTATTCTGTGATTTACCCTCCTGCGCCTGACTCCTTCAAATCACCCATCACACCTACACTCTTTGAAAAAAGGGTTCCAAAATGATTCTTCAGCTGTCCCCATAGAATAATCATTTTTGGTTCCAGGTAGAACCATTTTGGGTTCCATGTAGAACCCTCGGTGGAAAGGGTTCTACATGGAACCCAAAACTGTTGTAATTGGAACCAAAATGGTTCTACCAGGAACCAACAAGGGTTCTTCAAAGGGTTCTCCTATGGGGACAGCCGAAGAACCCTTTTAGGTATCTAGATAGCACCTTTTTTCTAAGAGCGCAGAGAGATTCAACGGTCTACAGTACGTCCCATATGTCATTACTCTGTTTAAGCTCTATGTATACACTCCTTACTATACATGTTCTCTCCTATACATAGCTGTTGAGATCCCAGACAAGACAGAATGAGTGATTGACTGGTGGGTGGCTGTCTGTCTGTGTCTCAGTCAGTCAGTACCTGGATTAGTGAGGCTGCAGCCGGGATCTGTCTGTTGAAATGTTTCTGTCTCTGTTTCTGCTGCACCTTCAGAGCAAAGCCTGAGCCCAGTATACCCTGGAGAGATAACGAGAGAAAGAGATAACGAGAGAGAGAGGGAGAAAGAGATTGAGAGACAGAGAGAGACATCACAACACTGTGAAAAGGACCTGGAGCTGCACACTGAGGCAACAGACAACACAGTATTGATGGAAGGCAATATAGTGTATTATGAATTATGTACACATTATGCTATTTAGGTTATTAAGGAGGAAGAGGAGGTGGGTGAGGAGGAGGAGGAGGAGGAGGAGGAGGAGGAGGAGGGGTAATTACTGCAGGAAGAGCGAAGAAGGAGATGGCGAAGACGCTGAAGCAGGAGGCGATGGCCTTCCCTATCCACGTCTGAGGAACCTTGTCCCCATAGCCAATGGTGGTCACCGTCACCTGGGGACACAAGACAGTGGAGATGGGATGATACTCTACATTGGGGAAAACAAGGAAATGTTTCCACACACTGATTTTATATCCATTTAAATGTCAACTAAAGAAGTTAAGAGTTTTTAAGGCGTTTCTAATAATGAGCTGCTTGGTTGTAAAGAGGTCATTGAACACAGTGCTTTCACAGCTCCTTCAGCTTGGCGATAACAACAAGGGCCAGATCATGAAGAGAAAGTTCATCAGACTTATTGGCCCCGCTCCATATCTGTCACTATTCAACAGTTGAACTTCACTCAATAGGAATACGATTCTGACTGGGACTAATCCACAGTGAAGGGAGGAATTTGGCCGAGCGGGAGAGGAAAACAAATCCCCCCTGCATTTGCATGTACAATCACTCTGAAAGCTGAGCCAATTGTGACACATTGAGAGAAGCACTTGGCTTACAGTGGAGTGTCTTTGGGGCGCCGTGTGACCATGTGCTGTGTGCTGACACAAAGAGGGTGATGTAAGGTGAGATACTTAAAAGGCTTTGGGAGTAAAGAGGAAGAAGCCGAGTAGGAGGGAGGGGGTGAGGGGGTGGTTAATCCTCATCTACAAATGGTATGACTAAACAATGGGCCTGACATCAGTGTGGAATAGTCCACTCAACAACACCCCCGCATTCAAACCCCATGGCCCAGTTTTTCAAAAGTTATCTTTCTGGATTTATTTATCATAGAAATAGAATGAACAGAACGGAAGTCCCCATTCAAGTCAATGACTTGTCCATTCTATTCATTGTATTTCTATGCATGTAATCCTATCCGATAGGCAAAATCCAGTTCGCTAACTTTTGAAAAACTGGGCCCTGGTGTAAGCGCTGCAATCCAAGTGGGTGGCGAAGCCTCTACATGTCTTCAAGGTCAATTTCTCCCTCTCTATGTGTGAGTGTGTGTCATTGCCATACCACGCCTGCCATCTTATGGTTCATAGTAAACACCACAGACCCTATGTGTGGCATCACACCATAAACTAAGTTCATGTATATGGCACACTGCCTCTCTCTCTGTCTCTCCCTATCCCTCCTGAAATCAATCGCTTTTCTGTCTCTCTCTCCAAATATATTTTCTCAGAGGTTGAGCAGAGTGGTGGTGAAGCTCCAGATCAAACACCTTTCCCTGAATGACCTCCGTCTGCTTGGATGGACTGAGTGTGAAAGACGAGGATGAGAGAAGAGAGGGGGAATATGAATCATGCCATTGGCCGTGGGCTCTGGGCCCGTCCTACAGCTGTGCCCTGCACCTGCACATCCCACAGTGGAAAACAAGCTGACAGGGAATATGTTGGGAAACACACACACACACACACACACACACACACACACACACACACACACACACACACACACACACACACCACTCTCCAATCAGGCTCTCCCCTTACTGCTGTGCAAACTGAACTCAGCGCACAAACACACACACACACACACAAACCAGAGTTGAGTGACCAACGCTATTGGCACGGCATATCACAAGTCTCAAGTTTACAGTCTGTGGAAAACAAAGGAGAGCAAAGCCCCTATTGGGCTGTTTTGTTCATTGTGGGCTACGAGACACAAAAAACAGCTTTTCTTCTTGGTTTCATTGGGCACCAAGGACCCCGAACCGTTCTAACTCTCATCAAAAAACAGCTAGTAATCCTGCAATTACAGTTTTAATTAAAGGAACTGACACTTTATAGTGGCAGAGCAAAAGGTCTTTGAGCCAGAGAGCAAAGAGGTGAATGGTGAAAGTATTTTGTGGTGTGTAGATCCCCCTAGCACAAGACTACCACAGGTTTCTCATTACCCACAGCCTTGCATTCAACTGTTTAATTAACTGAACTGGAAACTTGACCCGCCATGGATGGAAACCTGATGGAAACAGCCACAACAGCATGGGCACAACACCATAAGCTGCCTCCTTATAGACTGAGTATTGCACCAACTACTTCACACATCAGCCACAAATGGAAAAATGAATAGTCATTGAGTGTAGTTCAATCTTTGGTCCCAACTAGGGTGGGCAGCATCTTCAAAACGTCCAATAAGAACCCCTGTGTGTTATTGAAGCATTACAGCTTCAGCATTATGTCTGTATTCATCGTCTACCCAACTCCTGACACCTTTTGTCTATTTCTCTCAAACAAAACGTATTTCTCTGAGGCTAGCAGTAGCTTTGTGTGACTGAAACTGGCTTAGGTATTCCAGAACCACTCAAGCTAGAGGGAGACATTGACAAACACACACCACAAAACAACCACAGAGGTGGAAATAGAGGCTGTGGGTTTGATTCCTGCTGGGGTCACATATGCTAAAATGTATACACAACACACTTTACTAAAAGTCTGCTATATGGCATATACTATGCTATTACTATGCCTTACCACGCCCCACCACAGGGCATCAGCATAGCTGGAGAAGCCAGTCTTGCCCTCCTCATCCACAGCATCCTTCTCCGCCAGGTACACAAAGTAGGAGGAAAAGATCAGCCCCAGGAAGCCGATGTACAGCGTTGTGATCAGCTCCTACAACAGAGGAAATACACACAGAGTGTAGTATGTCAGTTGTAATGTATTGGGCCTCCTGTAGCTCAGTTGGTAGAGCATGGCGCTTGCAACGTCAGGGTTGTGGGTTTGATTCCCACTGGGGGCCAGTATGGAAAATGTATGCACTCACTAACTGTAAGTCGCTCTGGATAGGAGCGTCTGCTAAAATGTGTAGATGTTAAACGCATTTCTTGACATTATTTACACATTTTACATTGCAGGTATGAATCGAACTAAAATGAAATCCATCCATAACATAAATCATTACAACACATAGTTTGATCAAGGCTACAGCATGCAATGATTTAACATAGAAAGAGGAGGCATATATCTCTCTATCGTTTCACTCAGAGAGAAGACAATCTCCCTTTGACTATTGATGTAACCCTAACACTAAACCCTAAAAGATCACCGGTAGACTCATTGCACATCACAGAGAAATAACCCACATCTTCCAGTTAAAGATAATAATAATAATAATAATAATAATAATAATAATAATAATAATAATAATAATAATAATTAATGTAACCTTTTATAGCGCTTTTCATTACATAAAAAATCTCAAAGTGAGACAGAAAAAAAATACGAAACAGGTGGTCTTAAAAAGAACACTGGATGAATGAAATGAGCGTAACGGTAGAGATTACAAAAAAAAAGAGGGGAAAACACACAAAGAGGAGTAAAGAAAAGATGTTGAGCCTGACGCTCTACCTCCCTCTCCTTATAAAGCCTTGCAGGTCTCAGTGAGAGTATCAGAGGAATCTGTGATTGCACACCGGGCTCTGTGGTAATCACTGGTGGTAATGTAGCATGAAAAACATGGATAGATGTCTGCCCATAACCAGACAGGCTAGGCAGGAGGCAGGAGGCAGGAGGCAGGGCAACTCAAACACTAATCCTCTGGATGAAATGGCAGCAATGTGTACCCATCATCTGACCACAGGGTGTGTCCTTATTTGGTTAAGAAATGTCCAATACTAGTTGTTTTTCATTTTCAAAGCCATGACTAACCTTGTCTTTAGGCATCTCATTTACCTTGCGTTTTTCATTTTCATCAGTTTGATTGACTGAGGATTTATGAGAAGCCTACTCAACGTAGAAAAAGTTGATCAAGTAAGATCAAGTAGGATCAAGGTAGATCAAGTCACTCTACTTAAAACAGCATTATGCTCCAGACGACCTTGTGATATTTAACTTCATGTGAGCACATACTGCACATAATTATGAGATTAAATGACCCCAAGGGATGTAAAGGGATCTCCACCTGTCGATGGAGGAAGACTACAGATCCCAGAAGCCTCCATGTTCCTCCTTGACGATCCACGTGCAGCATGCGTAGAATCTGGAGGAAGCGGATCCCCCTGTAATAATAGAGACAAAAGGCAACCGATGTCAATCAAACCTTAGCCTATATCAATGAGAGAGCCTCCTCTACCTCTACTCTCTTCCGTCTGTTTTACTAAGCAATGACAACACAATTACAGTCCAGCACAAAATATGACAATTTATTACACTGTTATTTGTAACATAAACAGTACCTGATAGCAGATGTGGCAAACACTTGGCCATTGGAGCCTACACTCAGCACTATGACTGAGGCAATAACCACTATCAGATCTGTGGGGGGGAGACAAAGGAAACAGACACCATCTGTAATGTATTGTGTGCACCTACACATTAGCATTGGCATCTAGTTCATAATCTTCAAATGCTTAAATTGCCATTGAAATGTAAGTAGTAATAGTAGAAATAATACTAGAAGTAATCTAATTTGACCAAAAATGAAGTGGGGGGGTAATATCATGTAACAACAGTGTCTGTCTGAATGCCTATGGCACAGTGGTTTGAGATGTAATAAAGTAGAAGCCAGGTGCACCTATGATAGATATGGGTTTCCTGATAAAGCGGAGTCGTCCCTTGATCCCCACATATTTGCTCCTGCAGCCGGCGGACCAGAGCCGCACCACGTACTCCGTCCCAAAGAACAGCACCAGGACAATCTCCTGTGGACCAGAACACAAGCAGTTACAGACAACAGTAAGGAGAACAGGGCCGGAGAAGAAAGGGGGAAGACACAAAGCATTCAAACTAGTTCATTAAGACTACTGCATTTTACTATCACAAATTCTAAGACTTCTACACACACTATTTATTTACTATTTCATACATATGAGTGCCAAGCAATGCATTGAGATCTCAGGCTTGATAAGAGCTTGCTGGGACTGGGTGTGCTGACAGAGAGAGGCTGAGGTGGTCTGGGGGTGAGGGAGCCATTCACACCGGCCCACCAAGAAAAAGGTTTGATAGCATCTATGATGACAGAGCATATTGAGCCAGGGTAAAAGGCTTAGTTATGTGAGCGTCATGGCTGTGACAGCACCTCAGCAGGATGTGCAGGTAGGATAACTCCTAATTTATTTATTTTTTACATTTGTAGTCATTTAGCAGACGCTCTTATCCAGAGCGATTTACAGTTAGTGAGTGCATCAATTTTTTCATACTGGTCCCCCGTGGGAATCGAACCCACAACCCTAGCGTTGCAAGCGCCTTGCTCTACCAACTGAGCTACACAGGACAATAAGCTGGGTTGTGTTAGAGCCCTTTACACATCTGTTAGGTGGTTAAAAAACAATGGTCACAACTATTAGAGAACCTGATTGGAAGGAAAAAAACTCTGGGATCTGATTAAAACAAAACAGCCGATGGTTGATCCAGCATTATTACAGTAACCATATATCCCCCAGTCCCACTAGAGAGAGGGTGCAGTCACTGCAGTGTAGTCCCAATCCCCCCTTCAATATGAACCATTCATGGTCCTCTGGGAGCAAAACTAAATGTCAGTGTGTGTGCGTTTGTGCTTGCATCCATGCGTGTGTCTATGTGAGCGTGTGTGCGAGCACGTATCTTAGAGGTTTGAATGGGTGTCATTTTGTGTAGGTGTGATACGACTTGATAAGTCCTAATGAACCAATATCTTTTTCATTAGCACCATGTCTCCATAATATTGTGCCACCTAACACTCCATAATAGCCATCCCAGTGTGGGTGGCCGTCCCATTGCTTGCTTAAACTGGCTTCCCTACCAGTCCCCCCTTATGAAACCTAATTCCAAGGCCCTGCTGCAACAACATAGCTCCATAGTCACAAAAACAATCCCCTGGCTGTCACTCACCCTATAGAAACGTTCACTTACTACTACTACAGTGCCCTTCCTTTCCTCATAAATGATACTGTGGAGTGGATTGGATTGATGTTACAGGAACAAATAGCACTGTTTTTCATACCCCACAGGGGGTATGAAAAAATATATAATGTAAGTCGCTCTGGATAAGAGCGTCTGCTAAATGACGTAAATGTAAATGTAAATGTAAATGTAATGTTGTGTCGATTTAGCATACAATGCATTTGGAAAGTATTCAGACCCCTGTGGGAGAAATGCTCACTAACAGGGATGTAAACAAACTTGTGCGCAAAATTTGAGAGAAATACGCTTTTTGTGCATCTGGAAAATTTCTGGGATCTTTTATTTCAGCTCATGAAACATGGTACCAACCCTTTACATGTTGCGTTTATATTTTTGTTCAGTATATTTGTGGGTATTTGTATCTAAAAGTGTCAGTGTCCTTCCAGCCAAGGTTATTTTCCCACACCTGTCCAGACTGCTCCCCAGTGGCCAGCACCTCTAGGAGATAAGTCTATTTGTTTGTCACCATGGCTTGTTGTGAGATTTAAAGAAACCCAAACAAGAGTGGGGACACGTGACATACAGTATGTCCAAATCAGAGTGGAACAGGAACATGAAACATAGATGAATGACCAGGTCAGGTCAGTGCTGGCTGAGAATAAAAAATAATTGAATTACTACATGAAAAACATTTCACCATGACATTTCCAGGTAAAAAACAGGTGAATCTGGAGAATCAAATCGGATTACAATAAATCCCAAAAATTCGAAAATGGGTCGACCGGATTTCAGAGATTTCAGTGTGATGAAACGGTAACTAGATGTTTGCAGAAAACAACTGATAGATTCATTTAGTAGTGTTCCCTAATCTCATAAAACTAGGATGGAGCTGATTCAGAGCATTGAAATGTGATTAGATGGATTGAAGCTGGATTGGGCTATGTGAAACTCTTTAAGGGGGCTCTATGTTAAAATAGTGGAATGATGGTGGAATCCAGTTTCTGATCAGATGTTTGGTGCTGCCACTGTGCCACACAGCTATGACGTCAGTGGACCTGGAGTAGACTGGAGAACAGGAGAGGAATGGAAAGAGAGACTAGAGCGTGTGACATGTGATGGATGTCGGTGCGCCCTAATGAACCTGGCTAGCTTTACTTTGGCAGCCGCCTTGAAAGCCAAATATCCTCAAGGACTCTGCCATCCAACACAAGCACGCTCTGATTCATGGATGTCAGCTAACCTTGAACTTGCTAAGTATAGTCACTCCACGACAAATACGCACCATGATGACACTGACTCTCTCACAAACACAATACACACACAACATATGCCATACACAAAAACAATTACATCATACACACACATGCATGTGCACATAAAATGGGGTTGAACAGTTGTGTCAAATGTCATCCTTAGGACATTGCCACCTGTTTCCTTTTCTAATACAGTCTTGTAGGTTTTGTAACGCTCATGTCTTGAGTTACAAATGTTTTGTTACAATGTTTTGTTACTCAAAATCTAAGTCTAATGTAACTACTGCTTTAGCTCAAATGTTCTATCTGTCTTCTGTTCTAGACACTGGGCTTTGGACTTACTTTTCTAGTTCTAATCAAACTGCTGAGAATAGAGTTTTTCTTCCAGGGTGTAAATAAATGAACAACTCAGCAGCCAGTGAATCCTCCAAAGGGCAATGGCCAAAAGTTTAGAGAACACTCTGTACAGTCCTATCCTCTGGTTGCCCCCACACTGGGGAGGTGTGTGTGTCTGTGTGTGTGTGTGTGTGTGTGTGTGTGTGTGTGTGTGTGTGTGTGTGTGTGTGTGTGTGTGTGTGTGTGTGTTAATATGCTAAACGTGTTTGTGAGATAAAGTCCTTATCCTGCCCCATATCAGTATTTTTCTACCTGTGAGAGTAGGACTGGTTGTACTGAGAGTAGCCAATAGAATCTACATCAACCAAATCCCCCAGCAATAAGTTCTGAAGCATGCCAATGACTAATAGACATAGAGTTTCATGCACCTCTATATATCCTTTCCATTTCATTTGAGGTTCACTACTTTTATCATACTGTTGAACACTGAGCTTGAAATCAGAAGAATTTAAGATGGCGGTTAGTCTGCTTCCCACTCAAGATGTCCTACTCCCATCATGTGGATGTCGATGGTATTGCAATACAAAAAAAAAATCAAAGACTTAGAGATGAAATCCATCATAAAATCCACTCACCATCCAGAAGAGAGTTCCGCTGGCGAAATCGGCATAGTGTTCTATGGTGGACAGGACACTGAAGATAAGGCACACCAGGACCATAAGGAAACTGTGGAGGAAAGAAACAAACAACAGTCAAACTCAGTACTCATACTATCTATCACATACTGTATCTAGAGCCCTGAGGTTTTTCTGACAACTGATCAGGTACATAGCAGCTGTGCATAAGGCCACACACAATGTTATGTAAGGTGTCTGGTCCTTGAACACAACAAGTTCACAGCCACGAGTCTGGAAGTCTGAGTCTGGAATGATTGAAATAAACCAAGCGAGACTAGTCCTAAATAATGATATTACTTGCCAACATTTTAGTCTATCTATGGAGGGCCTTAGCCTACAAAAGTGGCAATATGTTTCTGGGCGACCCAACCAAATTCACATAGAAATGTGGGTTATAGATTTATCATTCTACTTGAAAGCAAGTCTAAGAAGCGGTATTATCTGTTCTATGTGCCATATTTCTGTGCTTCCCGTTCTTAAGTTTTGTTTTTGCATCTTTTTTTTCTGCATAGTGGAACTTTAAAATGAAGTGCTTTGTAACACCAGAATTAGTGGCAACTACCACCAACTTGAAGGGAGGAGACAAAACCTTAACTTTGCTGGAGTATTGAAACACATCATCCTGAAATGTTTTGAACATGACATGGTGTGTTGAAACACCACTTAATCAAGTGTTGAGCAACACCTTGCCAGGGACTGGGAGAACTAACATAAAATATTGAAAACATTATGTTGGTGTTTCGAGTCCTGTGTAGTGCAGAATTAGATACCTTCTCTTCAGGTGTCTTTTCCTCTCTCTAAAGCTTCTAAACACCATTATGATGTTTTGAATCCTGTCTAGTGCAGAATTAGATCCCTTTGTCTGAAGTGTCTTCATGTTTAACATTGTTTTACGTATTTGATAATTTGCCATTTTATACTGTTTTGGCAGGCACTGTCAAGCAGAGTGTTCAAACCACCAGCAATAACTGGCCGTTGAACAACAAGAATTGAGGATTCTGCACTTGTCTTACATTGTGGGAATGGGTGCTGTTCTCGTTGAATGTAATTTTGTCTGATGGTTTTGATATCTGTTCATCATGATCCATTACACCTCATGGCACAACAAGCTTAATACTTATATAGAAATATAAGTTTATTTCTTCAATGCATACAACATTGTGTGAAAGAATCATAAAGTCAAAACATTTTGAATTACCCACAATCCTCCAATCACGTGACAAGATAGGAAATGCAAGGTGATTAAAACCAAAGACTTCTCTCTCTTTGGTTATCCTCATGAAAGATAATTACATTTTGAGAAACATGTTAAGTTGTATTTATTCTTACATTATTTTGGTTAAATGAAAATAACAAATAATTGAAATGACTTGCATACATAAAAAAAAAAAGATTTTGTTGGTATTTTGACACTTTATTGAGACAGTTATAAAATGACAGAGGGGATACAGATAGGTGGGAGAAACAGATTGAAGGGTTGGAGCGGGGAATTTAACCCCGGTCTTCGGTGGGGAGAGGAGTGACGTGTCTAACCCGGGTGCATTACCGCTAGACTACAGGCTCTGCACGACTTGCATTTATTTGTATTAAGTATATGTTGGTTTTGGGTGCGCTGGTTTCCATGGCCGCCTGAGCGTCGGGCGGTGCTTGGTCCTTCCCGGCCTTGGAAAATCCCTTTGAGCCGGGGGCGGGGGCTTCACCCTCCCGGCGTCTAGGGGCGGGTGGGGGCGAGCACACCCACTGACCATAGGACCCACTGGGGGGAGCGGCCATTCGTATTGTATTGTTGTTGTTTTAATTAAAAAAATTATATAATAATAATAATAATACAAATAAGTATTTATATATATATTATTATTTTTTTGGTCCATGTCAATTCACGCCAGAATAATTTCTTACATTGTGGCTGTGTGGTTGAGTGGGTGAAATTCCAACGAAATTTATCATTTTACTGCTCCTCCTGTTTCTAATCTGTCTAAATAAAGCATTGAAAAATAAAGGTGGAATTCTACAAAAAATATTATCCATAGGCCCTTATCATCAATCAATATTTAAGCTATAAACTATTTTCATTTCTAAACCGTTGATTGTATGAGAAACACCGTTTTTTTGTTTTATGCTGCATTGTACATGCACGGAAACCCCCAAAAGTGTTGAATGAAGAACCACTTTGGGTGTTTCAGAGTACTTAATTTATATTTTAAAACACATTCTGTGTATTCAAACACTTACATTGGGTTTACATTGAAACATTCTCCAAACACTAGATATAAGCTTAGGTGCACAACTTTTCATGGTTTTATTACACAATCATGGTGTTTTGAGACTTTCTATTTTTACAGTGTACAGTAATCCCCTCTCAGAGATGGTGTTAGATAGGGGATGCATAGTACTGACTGTACTGTCAGCAGTTGGCGTTGAAACCCCATCCAGTGTCGCTGACCGTGGGAGGGGTGACGTGAGATTTGTGTTCTGTGAGAAACATGCACACCATGGTTTCCAGGAGGATTCTCCTCACACTCTGTGACACATGGGCCAGATGGGGTATGATTTCCCTCCACCTGGATTACGGACTGTCACACAAACACACACACACACACACACACACACACACACACACACACACACACACACACACACACACACACACACACACACACGTGTGACGATAATGTTCCATGAGAGAGAGAGAGACACAGAGACAGAGAGAGACAGAGAAAGAGAGACACGGAGACAGAGAGAGACAGAGAAGAGAGAGAGAGAGAGAGAGAGAGAGAGAGAGAGAGAGAGAGAGAGAGAGAGAGAGAGAGAGAGAGAGAGAGAGAGAGAGAGAGAGAGAGAGAGAGAGAGAGAGAGAGAGAGAGAATAAGACTGTAGTTACATCACCTCCCAGATGTAAATTGTCCTCACTTGGCATATGGGACTTACCTGAGTTGACTACTAGACTGAGACAGACATATTAAAGCCCAAAACCTCCTCAAAGAACAATAACACACTCTACAGGACTCAGCTGATCCAGCTACAACAGGCCTGTCTGAGAGATGGTAGGGGATAGCAAGACAAACCCAAACAATCCCAGACAATGACTTAGTTAGTTTCCATTCAAAAGCAAACTGACATGTAAAATTAGCCTAAACATCTATTGTACAGCTGCCTTTAAGAGTTTATTGAAAGGAAAATGGTGAACACTTATTTCACAGCAAATAATTCAAAGTTAGAGGGGCTAAAACAGGAGCAGACAGAGAGGTAACATCAGTAGGAAGCCCCCCTCCCTGGGCTGAAGGCAGGATTAGTGGGGTGAAATGGTGGGAGAGAGTCTGGATTAGTACCACTGTACTCTACTGCAGTCCCAATCAGACTCACTCCATCTCAGTTTTCAACACAATCAGTCTGTAAGCCTAGAGAGCTGTCACTACGGTTTGCCTGTTGTCTTGACACATGCCTGACTACCACTCTCTAGTTGGATTCTACAGCCACAGCTGTCTCAAGACATTTAACCCACTGAAATGCGCAAAACCTATGGTTTACAACGGGTCAAATCCATCTCAAAGGACCATGACAAAGAACTGGAGAAGGTTTTTCTACAGGTTAGTTGTAGTATGAAAAACAATTGGAACAGGATCACACGTCCTTAGAAGGTTCTATCTGCAAAAAAGATAATTTAGAGATAAATGGCTTTAAAGTTTCGAACCCTCATAGTGTTGAATGGTGACAGCAATTTATATATTTTATTATTTTTAACTTAAAAACATGAATTGTGGTATTTTAAAGTACTACAGTATATAGGTAGAGAACATGAACAGAACAAGGCTATGTCAATAACTAAATTGTGGACAGAAATGCAGATAGAAAAAAGGTGTAAAAACAATATATATATTTGCAGTGGTCTCTTAATTTTTTCCACAGCTGTGTGTATATATATATATATACACACACACAGCTGTGGAAAGAATTAAGAGACCACTGTAAATTCTTCTTAAATCAGCATCTCTACATGTATGACAGCCATTCCATTCCAGTGTCTGTTGAATTCCAACACATGCACACCTCATTCTACTGAATTAGGTACTGATTAGGTGATCACATGAACCAAATCTTATTTAACGAGGACAAGTATAAAAACCACTGTTGTGGTCATCACTATCCTCTTGCAATAGGACCAGCTGGATGGCAAAAACAGTGCTAATAGTACCTCAAAAGTAATATTAATCAAAAAATAACTATTGACCATGCCAAAAGAGTTGAAAAGGAAAGTTTTGAGTGAGGAACAGAAGGGTTCAATTTTGGCTTTACTGGCAGAGGGATACAGTGAGCGTCAGATTGCTTCCATCCTTTAAATTTCAAAGATGGCGGTTCATAAGAACAAGGTCATGCAGCAGACATTGGAGACAACAAAGCTACAGACCGGCAGAGGGCGAAAACGACTCTCTACTGACCAGGATGACCACCAACTCATTGAAGTACACGGCGAGGACGGTTCGAAACAGGCTCCTAGGGGCAGGGCTGAAGTTGTGCAAAACTAGAAAAAAGCCCTTCATCAATGAGAAGCACAGAAGAGCCAGGCTGAGGTTTGCAAAAGACCATAAGGATTGGACCGTAGAGGACTGGAGTAAGGTCATCTTCTCTGATGAGTCCAATTTTCAGCTTTGCCCAACACCTGGTCGTCTAATGGTTAGACGGAGACCTGGAGAGGCCTACAAGCCACAGTGTCTCGCACCCACTGTGAAATTTGGTGGAGGATCAGTGATGATCTGGGGGTGCTTCAGCAAGGCTGGAATCGGGCAGATTTGTATTTGTGAAGGACACATGAATCAAGCCACGTACAAGGTTGTCCTGGAAGAAAACTTGCTTTCTTTTGCTCTGACATTGTTTTTCCAGCAGGACAATGCGCCATGCCACACAGCCAGGTCAATCAAGGTGTGGATGGAGGACCACCAGATCAAGACCCTGTCATGGCCAGCCCAATCTCCAGACCTGAACCCCATTGAAAACTTCTGGAATGTGATCAAGAGGAAGATGGATGGTCACAAGCCATCAAACAAAGCCGAGCTGCTTGAATTTTTGCGCCAGGAGTGGCATAAAGTCACCCAACATCATTGTGAAAGACTGGTGGACAGCATGCCAAGAAGCATTAAAGCTGTGATTGAAAATCAGGTTTATTCCACCAAATACTGATTTCTGAACTCTTCCTAAATTAAAACATTAGTATTGTGTTGTTTAAAAATTAACATGAACTTATTTTCTTTGCATTATTCGAGGTCTGACAACATTACATATTTTTTGGTTATTTTGACCAGTTGTCATTTTCTGCAAATAAATGCTCTAAATGACAATATTTTTATTTGGAATTTGGGAGAAATGTTGTCAGTAGTTTATAGAATAAAACAAAAATGTTATTTTTACCCAAACAAATACCTATAAATAGTAAACCAGAGAAACTGATAATTTTGCAGTGGTCTCTTAATTATTTCCGCAGCTGTATATACAGTGGGGAGAACAAGTATTTGATACACTGCCGATTTTGCAGGTTTTCCTACTTACAAAGCATGTAGAGGTCTGTCATTTTTATCATAGGTACACTTCAACTGTGAGAGACTGAATCTAAAACAAAAATCCAGAAAATCACATTGTATGATTTTTAAGTAATTAATTTGCATTTTATTGCATGACATAAGTATTTGATACATCAGAAAAGTAGAACTTAATATTTGGTACAGAAACCTTTGTTTGCAATTACAGAGATCATACGTTTCCTGTAGGTCTTGACCAGGTTTGCACACACTGCAGCAGGGATTTTGGCCCACTCCTCCATACAGACCTTCTCCAGATCCTTCAGGTTTCGGGGCTGTCGCTGGGCAATACGGACTTTCAGCTCCCTCCAAAGATGTTCTATTGGGTTCAGGTCTGGAGACTGGCTAGGCCACTCCAGGACCTTGAGATGCTTCTTACGGAGCCACTCCTTAGTTGCCCTGGCTGTGTGTTTCGGGTCGTTGTCATGCTGGAAGACCCAGCCACGACCCATCTTCAATGCTCTTACTGAGGGAAGGAGGTTGTTGGCCAAGATCTCGCGATACATGGCCCCATCCATTCTGTCCCCTTTGCAGAAAAGCATCCCCAAAGAATGATGTTTCCACCTCCATGCTTCACGGTTGGGATGGTGTTCTTGGGGTTGTACTCATCCTTCTTCTTCCTCCAAACACGGCGAGTGGAGTTTAGACCAAAAAGCTATATTTTTGTCTCATCAGACCACATGACCTTCTCCCATTCCTCCTCTGGATCATCCAGATGGTCATTGGCAAACTTCAGACGGGCCTGGACATGCGCTGGCTTGAGCAGGGGGGCCTTGCGTGCGCTGCAGGATTTTAATCCATGACGGCGTAGTGTGTTACTAATGGTTTTCTTTGAGACTGTGGTCCCAGCTCTCTTCAGGTCATTGACCAGGTCCTGCCGTATAGTTCTGGGCTGATCCCTCACCTTCCTCATGATCATTGATGCCCCACTAGGTGAGATCTTGCATGGAGCCCCAGACCGAGGGTGATTGACTGTCATCTTGAACTTCTTCCATTTTCAAATAATTGCGCCAACAGTTGTTGCCTTCTCACCAAGCTGCTTGCCTATTGTCCTGTAGCCCATCCCAGCCTTGTGCAGGTCTACAATTGTATCCCTGATGTCCTTACACAGCTCTCTAGTCTTGGCCATTGTGGAGAGGTTGGAGTCTGTTTGATTGAGTGTGTGGACAGGTGTCTTTATACAGGTAATGAGTTCAAACAGGTGCAGTTAATACAGGTAATGAGTGGAGAACAGGAGGGCTTCTTAAAGAAAAACTAACAGGTCTGTGAGAGACGGAATTCTTACTGGTTGGTAGGTGATCAAATACTTAAGTCATGCAATAAAATGCAAATTAATTACTTAAAAATCATACAATGTGATTTTCTGGATTTTTGTTTTAGATTCCGTCTCTCACAGTTGAAGTGTACCTATGATAAAAATTAGACCTCTACATGCTTTGTAAGTAGGAAAACCTGCAAAATCGGCAGTGTATCAAATACTTGTTCTCCCCACTGTATATATACAGCCCCGTGTAGCTCAGTTGGTAGAGCATGGCGCTTGCAACGCCAGGTTTGTGGGTTCATTTCCCACGGGGGGGCCAGTATGAAAATGTATGCACTCACTAACTGTAAGTCGCTCTGGATAAGAGCATCTGCTAAATGACTAAAATGTAAATATATGAAATAAAATAAAAAACATCATAATAAAAAAATTATAATAAGAAAAATGCATATCGAACCTTATAATTCCAAGCTCTCGGTCAGAGAGAGAGGACTGAAATAATGCTAATATGTATAAAGGCAATGCTGAATTCCCTGCTGAATTGTAGCTATTGTGAATCCTCTTTGAACTGAATAGAAGTAGCATTCCAGTATTTAGGCTATGAGGGATATCATCAAATATGTATGGCGCCAACATTTAGGCCTACTCATGTTGGGATTAATAAAACACACATACGGGACGAATCGTGAAAAGAGAATAAAGCATTTCTGTAATCTGAAAATCCCTGTCCTTAGTAGGAGAATATTGTGAACAAAATCATTGTTGTGGTTTCATCTGCTTACATATTTTGATTAAATTGGAGTATTTTCTAACATCTGGTGAAGAAGTGAAAAAGTTGGAGGGGGCAGTTAAACTCAAATGACATATAATCCCTTAATCCTTTCTCTTGTCATAACAAGAGGGCGTCCTAACTGGATTTTTAGCAATGAAAATATGATGACATTGTTGGTCAGGTTATATGCAAGTGTCCAATTCCCCTGAGAAAATGATGTTAAGTAGCAGTGTGAAATACTGCCTCCATTTTTGCTTGTTTCCTCACTCTGATTTCCCCCCAAAATATGTGTACTGTAGAATACTGTGTGGCATTTCCTGTTGTGTTGTTATACCTGCAAGAGTATCAATACAATAAAACACAAATAAAGACACCCTCTGACAGACCAGTCAAGGCTAGCCTGGGTGCTAGTCTGTTTTTGCTCTCTTGCCAACTCCTTATGGAATTATCATGCCAAACATTGTAATTTGGCTTGACAATGACAATGAAGTAGGCAAAAGCACAAACAGATCTGGGACCAGGCTAAGTCAAAGCTCTTGGAAAAACACAATGAAGGTAGCTAGTAAAGTTATAATTTGAGAGACAGAACGACCTATCCCTGACTCCAGCAATATCAATAACACTTATCCACTGGAGCCAAATATGTATTTCCAAACCTCTGAGTGGTGTCTGGTAACAGCATAAATGCAGAGTACGATATATGAAGTACTACACAGAGTAAAACCAGACTTCAAGCTCTGCGTGTATCCAGAGTTCATACACTCTAAAATTACTCATGCCTAGTACAAAAACAGAAGATCCTCCTGAACAGGGTCCCATGCCAAAAACAAAACAAAAAACAATCGCAATTACATAAGACAAACTGCAGAGTCCTATTTTAATCTAACTCCAATTGAATAAAGCATCTTTGGGTTCCATAAAAGCAGTATTAACTACTATCAATTAGTATTTCTTTTTTAATTATTACATTTTTTAAATGCACACACTGTAGGCCTTTGTGATTGTTGTACAATGAAAGGTGCATTAGAAATGTACTATTATGAATAGCAGCTAGGTACTCTGTTTTCCTCCTGCAGTAATATCCTAAAGGATCTAACCCCTCTCTGTGTGTATCCTGATGCCCCTGGAGGTGTTAGCGTCAGGACAAACCAGGTCACAATCATTAGAGAACCTGATTGGAAGGAGAAACCCCCTGGGATCTACTGGTGGTTGATTCAGCATTATTACAGTACCCACATATCCCCCAGCCCCACTAGAGAGAGTGTGCAGCAGTCACTGCAGTGTAGTCCCAATCCCCCCTTCAATATGAACCATTCATGGTCCTCCGAGAGCAAAAACAACATTTGTGTGTGTGTGCACGTGTGTGTTCTTGTTGACAAGTGTCGGACTCGGAGACCCAAGTGTAAGGTCACACTGGTCCTACAGCCGAGCTGAATGGCAAAGCTAGGTGGTCTGTCATAATCAGTGGTTCAGTCAGTCGAGCCATTTGACCAAAGTTTGTCAATGTCCATCTAGGGAAATCCATTAATGGCTATCTCCCTGGGAAATGACAACTTTATTCAACATTTCTGAATCAAAGTGTCAAATTATGAATCAGTTTATGTAACGGCAAATATAGTGCGATATAAGAAGATAATGCAAGATCTGTGCAAAACGTCTGTGTCCTCATGGAACCTCATGTGTCCTCAGTTGCTTTAGAGCCCTGGTGCTAACACAGCGCAAGGTGTATAAACCAACTGTAAGAAAACGAACAGTTTATATAATGTGAAAGTTCCATATCGACCAAAGACCATGACCAAGTCAAGGGTAAAACCTAATGGTAGTAACCACTAGCCTCCTCCACTAGAGTGCAGCATGAGTGGAGTGAGTGGAGATTCTGTGAGCACCTCTGACTGTGGCTGTCTTCTCTCATCACCAGGCAATTCAGCACGATTACTTATTCATGTTCACTGTTTCCAAGTAGAACTATCTGGTGGAAATATTTGTACTAGTTTCTAACACAACTCCACTTCAATTGACTAGATAGCTCAAGATTACAGAGATCTTTCCAGATGTGACCATACAGTATAATTTCAAAATAACCTAGTTGGCATGGCACTTGATTCAAAATTAGTTTGGGTATACTATTGTAAAGATCGTGATTGAAACATGTTTGAAAGGCTCCACAATAAAGCCTACCTGTAACTTACAAGCAATGTTGTTATTACTCAACTGCAACAATGTTCTCCTGAATATGTGGGTGTGTTTGGCCTAACAGACCGGTTCAAACCTGCAAGATGACTATGAAATAGACATTCTTCTTCTGATCATAACATCTGACCAGGCAGACACGTTTGCTCTGAGAGGCAGGAGGACCTCGCCCTACTCTGGATTTAGGCTGGATTATCCTTATATATATGTATAAGTATATGGGTTGTTCTACAGAGGTGGTGTAAATTTGGGTTTGGAAATAAATGCACATCCTATTTCTCCAAAACTTTCAGCACACATGTCTAACAACATATGTCAGGTAAACATATATACTACTCACACACTTTGTTTGCATTGCATATTTAAATTATATTTACCTGAATTCCTTACCACCCCACTAAATTTGTCACTACTGAAACATAGTGGAAAAAGTTGCAATAAAGGGAGAGCCATGCACAGTAGTGATCATTTGGATTAATCTTCTACTACAGATTAATTGTATTTATTAAAATTGTAAACCAAATTAACAAAATAGTAAAATCATGATTTTTAACCTGACTTTCATAACCTTTACATTTAATTTAGAGAAATATAATCTCTATTTTTCTAGCTTTGCCACCTAGCTTTGCCATTCAGAGATAAATAGAGGACCTTTGATGGAAATAACTCGTTTTGGTATAGACATTGCCACCGAGGGCTTCCAACATTTAAAAGAAGTCAACTGGGTGGGGATTCCTATGGGTTGGGAGTGATCAGCCAATGATCAGAGAGCATTGTCTTCTTCAAATTGGCTTGCCTATGGTTTGTAAACCAAAGACTACAGTAATATAGTCCGGGTGGCCATTTTATTAATTGTTCAGCAGTCTTATGGCTTAGGGGTGGAAGCTGTTAAGGAGCCTTTTGGACCTAGACTTGGCACTCCGGTACCGCTTGCCGTTCGGTAGCAGAGAGAACAGTCTATGACTTGGGTTACTGGAGTCTTTGACAGTTTTTTGGGCCTTCCTCTGACACGACTAGTATATAGGTCCTGGGTGGCAGGAAGCTTTGCCCCAGTGATGTACTGGGCCGTACTCTCTGTAGCACATTACGGTCGGAATGGCGAGCAGTTGCCATATCAGGCAGTGATGCAACCGCTCAGGATGCTCTCGATGGTGCAGCTGTATAACTTTTTGAGGATCTGGGGACCCATGCCAAATCTTTTCAGTCTCCTGAGGGGGAAAAGGTGTTGTCGTGCCCTCTTCACGACTTGTCTTGGTGTGTTTGGACCATGATCGTTTGTTGGTGATGTGGACACCAAGGAACTTGAAACTCTAATAAGGGTATAAACAATGACTTTGTAGTACTATATTTATTTAACAATATCAAGGTTTTTTCTGGATCAAAAAGGGGCTTAGGTGGTGGGTGTGGCAAGGGTTGGACGGTTGCCATTGCTAATGCTGTGTTCTTTTGCTCAAACATAATAACAAAATACATACTGCTAAATTCATTGTTTTGGGAATTGTTTATTCTCCCTGACTGTCCAGTTTTTATTTTGGTGATTGTTAGTTCTCAAAGATTACATTTTTAAAAAATATACACTGCCGGTCAAAAGTTTTAGAACACCTACTCATTCAAGGGTTTTTCTAGATTTTTACTATTTTCTACATTGTAGAATAATAGTGAAGACATCAAAACGATGAAATAACACATATGGAATCATGTAGTAACCAAAACATTTGAGATTCTTCAAATAGCCACCCTTTGCCTTGATGACAGCTTTGCACACTCTTGGCATTCTCTCAACCAGCTTCACCTGGAATGCTTTTCCAACAGTCTTGAAGGAGTTCCCACATATGTCCCAGTACGCTGTGGGTACCCAGAGGAATCTCTTCCCTACTGGACTATATTTATCTGTGTGTGTGTGTGTGTGTCTGAGAGAGAGACAGAGAGTGTATACAGTATGCATGCCTTTGTACCTGTCATTATGTGCACGCCTGTGAGTCTATGTCCGTGTGTGGCCCAGGGACGGATGTAATTGCCGGGCTGATATTGTGACGTGAGTTGAGTCTGTTTCTCCTCAATCTCTGGCTGAGGCATTGAACCACGTAGTGCCCAGCGGTACACTGTCCCTGGCCTGGCTCTGGCTTTGACCTCAGCCAGACAATAGGAGTGACGGACAGGGCTGGAAACGCTGGCAGCCGGGCACACAACCACTCACCCCTCTCTGCCTATCTATCTGTGTCATCGTAATGAAGAGCAGGCCTATTAGCCTGTCATGGCTGCTGCACACAGCCCTTTATGTACCCTTCCTTTCTCTCCTCTCCTGTCTCTCCTGGAAGGCCTGATATAGAGGAGCAGAGTGGAGCAGAGCGGAGAGGAGGCCCAGCAGAATCATTAATACCCATCCACAAGTAAGAGTTACTTAAAGGAGTGTCAGCGAGGATCAATCAAAAGGGTTTAATTTTGTACGAGTCCAGGGGTTCTCGGGTTCTCTCTGTGTGAGTGGGGAACATTATAGCCTCAATTACTGCTGGGTAAGATTATCATCAGAGAGGCCAAACACACACAACAAACAGAGAGGGGAGGAAAAACAAGAGCTGGACGACTCAATGCAGTTTCCATTCACATTGTCATGCCGAATCACCTATTGAGTCAACCATTCATTCCCCATCATCACACCATTAAATAACCTGGGATTAAGGAATGAAACATGCAACATAGATTTCTATAGCTACAGTACATATTGTATACATGGTTGCAACTGCTTAACCTCAAATTCAACATCCACGGTTTAAAGGGGCAATCTACAGTTGCTACATCCATTTTTGGACTTATATATGAATGATATACGCCCATTGATTCTTGAAGAATATAACGTATTAATGCCTCATTGTCACGGTTTTGGCCGAGGCTGCTCCTCCTCCTTGTTCGGGCAGGCTTCGGCGGTCGTCGTCTCCGGAGTACTAGCTGCCACCGTTCTTTGTTTTCGATGTTTGTTTGGTTAGGTCTGTTTGGTACACCTGTTCATGTTTAGTGTTGATTATGTGTCCTATAAGTTCTCGTTGTTTCTGTCATGTGTTGTGTGTAATTGTTTTCATCTGTCTGTTGGTGCTCTTCATTTGTTTGGACAGACGCCAGAGTGTACCGTCACACTTTTGTTTTCGTGCGTAGTCGGTTTTGGTATTGTACGCACTGTTGCGTATTGTTCGCCTCCGGGTTAGTTGGACCCGTTTGTATTTGTTTCATTTTCAGTAAAGTCAGGTTTGACTGAGCTCCTGTGTCCTGCACTTGATTCCACACCACATTCGCATCAGCACCCTTGACACTCATGAGCTTAGTTGAACTGTTGTACTCCATCAGAGCCTGAAATATACGCTTGTTTTACTCCAATGTTTGTAAACAAACTAAACGTAAACAAATACTGTACAGCCTCAAAACATGGTTAAAACAATATTTTTTATATAATGGATGTCAGTCCTTGCATCCATAATTCTGTCTATGAATTTGAGAGCATAAACATTTCTCCAGCCTCATCCCTTAGCTTTTAACTGAAACAGGGGTGGGGACCCACTTTGTTATTGTCTCAACGGCTAATTGCCCCTTTAAGTCAATATTTGAAGCTGCAATATCAAATCAAATCAAATTATATTTGTCACATCCGCCGAATACAACAGGTGTAGACCTTACAGTGAAATGCTTACTTACAAGCCCTTAACCAACAATGCAGTTTTAAGAAAAATAAGTGTTAAGTAAAAATAGAGAAGTAAAAAATTGAAATTAAAAAATAATTAAAGAGCAACAGTAAAATAACAGTAGCGAGGCTATACAGTGCCTTGCAAAAGTATTCATCCCCCTTGGCGTTTTTCCTATTTTGTTGCATTATAACCTGTAATTTAAATAGATTTTTATTTGGATTTCATGTAATGGACATACACAAAATAGTCCAAATTAGTGAAGTGAAATGAAAAAAATTACTTGTTTCAAAAAATTCTAAAAAATAAATAACGGAAAAGTGGTGCGTGCATATGTATTCAACCCCTTTGATATGAAGCCCCTAAATAAGATCAGGTGCAACCAATTACCTTTAGAAGTCACATAATTAGTTAAATAGAGTCCACCTGTGTGCAATCTAAGTGTCACATGATCTGTCACATGATCTCAGTATATATACACCTGTTCTGAAAGGCCCCAGAGTCTGCAACACCACTAAGCAAGGGGCACCACCAAGCAAGCGGCACCATGAAGACCAAGCAGCTCTCCAAACAGGTCAGGGACAAAGTTGTGGAGAAGTACAGATCAGGGTTGGGTTATAAAAAAATATCAGAAACTTTGAACATCCCACGGAGCACCATTAAATCCATTATTAAAAATTAGAAAGAATATGGCACCACAACAAACCTACCAAGAGAGGGCCGCCCACCAAAACTCACAGACCAGGCAAGGAGGGCATTAATCAAAAAGGCAACAAAGAGACCAAACATAACCCTGAAGGAGCTGCAAAGCTCCACAGCGGAGATTAGAGTATCTGTCCATAGGACCACTTTAAGCCGTACACTCCACAGAGCTGGGCTTTACAGACGAGTGGCCAGAAAAAAGCCATTGCTTAAAGAAAAAAATAAGCAAACACGTTTGATGTTTGCAAAAAGGCATGTGGGAGACTCCCCAAACATATGGAATAAGGTACTCTGGTCAGATGAGACGAAAACTTAGCTTTTTGGCCATCAACGAAAACGCTATGTCTGGTGCAAACCCAACACCTCTCATCACCCCGAGAACACCATCCCCACAGTGAAGCATGGTGGTGGCAGCATCATGCTGTGGGGATGTTTTTCATCGGCAGGGATTGGGAAACTGGTCAGAATTGAAGGAATGATGGATGCCGCTAAATACAGGGAAATTTTTGAGGGAAACCTGTTTCAGTCTTCCAGAGATTTGAGACTGGGACGGAGGTTCACCTTCCAGCAGGACAATTACCCTAAGCATAGTGCTAAAGCAACACTCAAGTCGTTTAAGGGGAAACATTTAAATGTCTTGGAATGGCCTAGTCAGAGCCCAGACCTCAATCCAATTGAGAATCTGTGGTATGACATAAAGATTGCTGTACACCAGCGAAACCCATACAACTTGAAGGAGCTGGAGCAGTTTTGCCTTGAAGAATGGGCAAAAATCCCAGTGGCTACATGTGCCAAGCTTATAGAGACATACCCCAAGAGACTTGCAGCTGTAATTACTGCAAAAGGTGGCTCTACAAAGTATTGACTTTTTTGAGGGCACTATGGTGTTGAACGCTGAGCTGTAGTCAATGAATAGCATTCTCACGTAGGTGTTGCTTTTGTCCAGGTGGGAAAGGGCAGTGTGGAGTGCAATAGAGATTGCATCATCTGTGGATCTGTTGGGGCGGTATACAAATTGGAGTGGCTCTAGGGTTTCTGGGATAATGGTGTTGATGTGAGCCATGACCAGCCTTTCAAAGCACTTCATGGCTACAGACGTGAGTGCTACGGGTCGGTAGTCATTTAGGCAGGTTACCTTCATGTTCTTGGGCACAGGGACTATGGTGGTCTGCTTGAAACATGTTGGTATTACAGACTCAGTCAGGGACAGGTTGAAAATGTCAGTGAAGACACTTGCCAGTTGGTCAGCGCATGCTCGGAGTACACGTCCTGGTAATCCGTCTGAATTTTGACTTGTTTAAAGGTCTTACTCACATCGGCTACGGAGAGCGTGATCACACAGTCATCCGGAACAGCTGATGCTCTCATGCATGCTTCAGTGCTGCTTGCCTCGAAGCGAGCATAGAAGTAACTTTGTAGTCTATAATAGTTTGCAAGCCCTGCCACAGCCGACGAGCGTCAGAGCCGGTGTAGTACGATTAAATCTTAGTCCTGTATTGACACTTTGCCTGTTTGATGGTTCGTGGGAGGGCATAGCGGGATTTCTTATAAGCGTCGGGGTTAGAGTCCCGCTCCTTGAAAGCGGCAGTTCTACCCTTTAGCTCAGTGCGGATGTTGCCAGTAATCCATGGCTTCTGGTTGGGGTATGTACGTACGGTCACTGTGGGCTTCGACATCATCGATGCACTTATTGATGAAGCCAGTGACTGATGTGGTGTACTCCTCAATGCCATCGGAAGAATCCCGGAACATATTCCAGTCTGTGCAAGCAAAACAGTCCTGTAGCTTAGCATCTGCGTCATCTGACCACTTCTTTATTGACCGAGTCAATAGTGCTTCCTGCTTTAGTTTTGGCTTATAAGCAGGAATCAGGAGGATAGAGTTATGATCAGATTTGCCAAATGGAGGGAGAGGGAGAGCTTTGTATGCGTCTCTGTGTGTGGAGTAAAGGTGGTCTAGAGTATTTTTTTCCTCTGGTTGCACATTTAACATGCTGGTAAAAATTAGGTAAAACAGATTTAAGTTTCCCTGCATTAAAGTCCCCGGCCACTAGGAAACGCCGCCTCAGGATGAGTGTTTTCCTGTTTGCTTATGGCCTTATACAGCACATTGAGTGCAGTCTTAGTGCCAACATCGGTTTGTGGTGGTAAATAGACAGCTACAAAATATATAGATGAAAACTCTATTGGTAAATAGTGTGGTCTATAGCTTATCATGAGATACTCTACCTCAGGCGAGCAAAACCTTGAGACTTCCTTAATATTAGATTTTGTGCACCAGCTGTTGTTTACAAATATACACAGAATGCCACACCTTGTCTTACTGGAGGCAGCTGTTCTATCTTGCCGATGCAGCGTATATCCTGCCAACTGTATGTTATCAACTTAAAACAGCTGTGACATCAATGGCAACAAAACACCTGTTTCAAAACTACTGTATATGACAAACGTAAACCTACACTACAGTCTGGAATAATCTAACAAATATATATTGTAGTTGGGTCATTCCACAAAAAGAGTGCCTTTTGTGTCCTTTTGATATTTTAACAAGACGTTGTGCACCAATATTGCATTTTAAAAGCCTGTTTGATTAAATAGAAATGCCATTTAATATAGACCACATGGATATATCAAAACATCTTTAATATTAATAAAGCCTTCCCACTGGGCACACACTGGCTGAATCAATGTTGTTTCCACATAATTTCAATGAAATTATGTTGAACCAACGTGGATTAGACGTTGAATTGACCTCTGTGCCCAGTAGGTTGCTAAAGTGCCAAAATTCTGCATTTTGACGTCACTCTGTGCATCCTCTGTGACTTCTAGGAAGACGTTAACTCCAAAATGTCTCCAAGTTTTCACCATCATTGTAAAGCCATAGTTATTTTGTTGCTTTGACAAAGTAATTTCTGAAGATTATTATTTATTCATGTGATTAGTGACTAATTTACTGTCTCTCATTTGAAGGTCAACCCTGTTATGTGAACTGAACTCTTGTTTTAATATGGTGAAACTATTCCTTTTAGTGTAAAACATAGTGTAAAAGCAGGTGAGCTGGTCCTACACTTTTCAGCCATTTTCTGGTGTTTTGTGGTGGAAAACTGAGTGGGTCGAGCATAACAAGTCAACCCTGTTACCCAAAGATAAACAGGCTTGAAATGTTTTCCACGATTATGGAATTACGCTTTGACAAAAACCAAAGATTTCAAAGTTTAACAAACCATACAACTCTATGCACAAGGACTACTTTTAACAATTTCCACTGTTCAATTTACAAAAACTAATTTAGTGGAAGAACTGTGCAGATGCAAACTTTGGTAAAGGAATTACGGTAAAATCGACCACGTTTCCAAAACCTAAATATCTGCTCCGAATTAAGATTCAAAGATATCTGCAGAAAGAATGGGGTGTCAGGGGTGACAGGGGTTCTCAAACTTTTGGGGGCCAGGGATTCATTAGGGACCCCCTCATAATCAGAACACAACTTGAGTGTGATAAAAAAAATTTTTGCATACAAGGAGTTTTACTATGACTTTGGCAGAGCATCACTTGAATAACCAAGTCTTGTGCCTAAGGAACATATTTTGCTAAATGTTTGATTTTTTATTGTTGTTGCAGTTTTCAATCTAATTTCCTGCAATTTTACACACTTGGGGCAGAGAGACATTTTGTTGTTGCCGCTTTAAAGCAAATATCCTGCTATTGTACACATTTTGCCATGAAGTAGAGATAAATAATTGCAATTTTAAAGCTTGAATTAAAGTGCATTTATGTTCCAACGTTTTTTAAGGGGAATACAAGAAGTATTGAGGACTGTGGATACCAATATCCCTGTGAGACTCCCAGGCCCATGCTGCCCAGGGTTAAGAATATACATTGTAGATTAAAGGAGCTATATGTAATATTTTTGCATTGTAATTTCTTAAAATTGTCTTAATATATCTACAGTAATAGTGGAATGATAGTGTTTCACAATATGTTTTCTCACAAAAAATGTTGGGCACACACAAAATTGCATTTTAATGGTACAGCCTTCTTATTGGTCAACAAAATACGGATCGTCTCTTGTTGTCAAATTGACTAGGGCCAGCAAATCTCTTGTTGTCAAATTGACTAGGGCCAGCAAATCTCTTGTTGTCAAATTGACTGGGGCTGAGGGATTTCTACATGTTTGACGCTTGCCCTTTGCTGGCTTTGTGAAGCTTGCATTCAATTGCCACTCCCTGTTGCACACAATAAGCTTCCATTCCCCCTGTCACAAGGTGATTTATGGCTGATTTAAGATGAAGTTGTCAACCCTGTTACGGTCAACACTGTTACTTTATTTGGCACTTACTATTGTATTTCATTTACAGTGGGGGAAAAAAGTATTTAGTCAGCCACCAATTGTGCAAGTTCTCCCACTTAAAAAGATGAGAGAGGCCTGTAATTTTCATCATAGGTACACGTCAACTATGACAGACAAATTGAGAAGAAAAAAATCCAGGAAATCACATTGTAGGATTTTTAATGAATTTATTTGCAAATTATGGTGGAAAATAAGTATTTGGTCACCTACAAACAAGCAAGATTTCTGGCTCTCACAGACCTGTAACTTATTCTTTAAGAGGCTCCTCTGTCCTCCACTCGTTACCTGTATTAATGGCACCTGTTTGAACTTGTTATCAGTATAAAAGACACCTGTCCACAACCTCAAACAGTCACACTCCAAACTCCACTATGGCCAAGACCAAAGAGCTGTCAAAGGACACCAGAAACTAAATTGTAGACCTGCACCAGGCTGGGAAGACTGAATCTGCAATAGGTAAGCAGCTTGGTTTGAAGAAATCAACTGTGGGAGCAATTATTAGGAAATGGAAGACATACAAGACCACTGATAATCTCCCTCGATCTGGGGCTCCACGCAAGATCTCACCCCGTGGGGTCAAAATGATCACAAGAACGGTGAGCAAAAATCCCAGAACTACACGGGGGGACCTAGTGAATGACCTGCAGAGAGCTGGGACCAAAGTAACAAAGCCTACCATCAGTAACACACTACGCCGCCAGGGACTCAAATCCTTCAGTGCCAGACGTGTCCCCCTGCTTAAGCCAGTACATGTCCAGGCCCGTCTGAAGTTTGCTAGAGTGCATTTGGATGATCCAGAAGAGGATTGGGAGAATGTCATATGATCAGATGAAACCAAAATAGAACTTTTTGGTAAAAACTCAACTCGTCGTGTTTGGAGGACAAAGAATGCTGAGTTGCATCCAAAGAACACCATACCTACTGTGAAGCATGGGGGTGGAAACATCATGCTTTGGGGCTGTTTTTCTGCAAAGGGACCAGGACGACTGATCCGTGTAAAGGAAAGAATGAATGGGGCCATGTATCGTGAGATTTTGAGTGAAAACCTCCTTTCATCAGCAAGGTCATTGAAGATGAAACGTGGCTGGGTCTTTCAGCATGACAATGATCCCAAACACACCGCCCGGCAACGAAGGAGTGGCTTCGTAAGAAGCATTTCAAGGTCCTGGAGTGGCCTAGCCAGTCTCCAGATCTCAACCCCATAGAAAATCTTTGGAGGGAGTTGAAAGTCTGTGTTGCCCAGCGACAGCCCCAAAACATCACTGCTCTAGAGGAGATCTGCATGGAGGAATGGGCCAAAATACCAGCAACAGTGTGTGAAAACCTTGTGAAGACTTACAGAAAACGTTTGACCTGTGTCATTGCCAACAAAGGGTATATAACAAAGTATTGAGAAACTTTTGTTATTGACCAAATACTTATTTTCCACCATAATTTGCAAATAAATTCATTAAAAATCCTACAATGTGATTTTCTGGAAATGTTTTCCTCATTTTGTCTGTCATAGTTGACGTGTACCTATGATGAAAATTACAGGCCTCTCTCATCTTTTTAAGTGGGAGAACTTGCACAATTGGTGGCTGACTAAATACTTTTTTTCCCCACTGTATTTAACCTCTTGAGATGGGAAAACTTCTCAAAAGGCACCTAATTAGTAGAATGACCCAGTTAATGGGTCAATACTGCATCAAAGACAAAGTTAATTGTCATCAAATCAATGTTTGATTTGGGTGTCTCTTGATCTCCACTTAGAATCAAGAACAATACATTCAGTCAAAATGTGTCCAGATGGTGTAGAGATGAATCCTAACCTGAGACTAAGAGTTAGTCATATATTGGTCTGTTTTAAACAGCCTCTAGTGCAGTGTGTTCCCCTGGCCAGGTAGCGGTAAGTACTACTAGCAGCTCCATGTTTCATGCATGAGCAGGGCTGATTTGTTGACGGTAGGTAAGAAAAGAGAGCAGTCGCACAAGAACAGAGGTGTGGTTGACAGGATCGTGTTGACCTCCTTCTGCCTCAGAGAGACCACAGATAGAGAGATAACAAGAAAAGCCAGGTCACAGTGACAGACAACCTCTCCTTTAGTTACTGAGAACCAGAACATATACCTTACAGCCACAAGTACACTGAAAATGGCATATTTGGGCACTGATAAATGCCTAAATTGGAACGTATTGGCTGTTCAGTAACATACTATGCTCTGCACTTCACTGCGTTGTATGGGTTTGACTGACAACCGTCGTGAACTTGAACACGTCGCGCGAGAAGAAATTGACCCCATCCCTCCCGAAATGTTTGGCAACTCTTTAAAAAAATGGTTGTCTGAGTGACGGAAATGCTGTAAATTAAGAGGACTCTATGTATTTTCAAAGATGAGACATTGAGGATTATAATAAACAGAGCTTTGATGTCTTACAAGCAGTGGAGGAAAAAGTACCCAAATGTCATACTTGAGTAAAAGTGAGTCACCCAGTAAAATACTACTTGAGTAGAAGTCTAAAATGATTTGGTTCTAAATATACTTAAGTATCAAAAGTTAATGTTATTGCTAAAATATCATTAAGTATCAAATGTAAAAGTATAAATAATTTCAAATGTCTTATATTAAGCAAGCCAGACGGCACCATCTTCTTGTTTTTGTTTTTTTATGGACAGCCAGGGGTACACTCCAACACTCAGACATAATTTACAAACGAAGCATGTGTGTTTGTTGAGTCTGCCAGATCAGAGGCAGTAGGGATGACCAGGGATGTTCTCTTGATAAGTGCGTGAATTGGACCATTTTCCTGTCCTGCTAAGCATTCGAAATGTAACGAGTACTTTTGGGTGTCAGGGAAAATGTATGGAGTAAAAAGTACATTATTTTCTTTAGGAATGTAGTGAATTAAAAGTAAAAGTTGTCAAAAATATAAATAGTAAAGTAAAGTACAGATACCCCCCAAAACTACTTAAGTAGTACTTTAAAGTATTTTTACTTAAGTACTTTACACCACTGCATACAAGCCAGCCAAACACCTATGAGTCCAAATATGCACTTGACAAACTGTGTCAACATTTATGATCACTATGTTTGATGTACAGTTACAAGATGACATGGTGTCATAACCTGGTATGTTATGAATAGAATGAGCCTGTTTGTCTATTGTGAAGAAAATTTGCCAAAGCACATGCACCTGAATGCACTCATGACCGCTTTCTATGCACACCAAAATAATAATCTGTTGTGCTGAATTGCATTGTAAAAGCCTAAAACTGTAATATCGTATTTTATAACTTAGCTAGCCATGTTAGCAATAGAACAAGCTTTCAAATTATGTCCATCTGACTCAGATTGCGATTTATAATGGAACGTTTTTGGATTGCGTTAACAACAACAGTCATTTTGTGATGGCGGGGATGCAGGTTTGTGTTCCAAATAAAAGTGAGCTTGCTCTAGTTTCTCAACGGCACAGCTAGGAGAGCTCAAAAAAGCACCTTATGGTTGAAGACTCTTCTTTAAATCATAAAAGTGTATTGAAATTACGTCTCTATGGATTAACATATGGATGACAATTGCACACTTTGGAGAGGTGTGTGGCCACTTGGAGACACCAGTTAGTCCTTTCACTCAAACTCTTGTCATTCTTTTGTCTTATGTTGCACCTAGCCCACATTTTCCAGGAATATTCTCATCATGTTACTGAATGTATCCAGAGTATTTTCAGATTTCGTTATCAACAAATGCAGCGGAAAGTACAGTAAATGTAAAATGCACATAAAATCAACAGTGTAATGTTTGGATTCAGTTTTGTGTCCGGTGAACTGTTGTGTCCTCACCTTTGGTCTAATAATTTTCCCATAATCTCCAAACTGTTCCCTTTCAATTGCTACTATGGTTCTGCATATGCTTTTCATATTTCTTCTGTAATAAATATTTCAATTTAGCACTATCCATATAGGCCAATTCCCACAAGTGTAAAGGGTTAACAGTGGCCAAGTGGATTTAACAGACTCCTCCTAGCTAACCCTATTTTAACAGATGTTGGATTTTTTATTTGTCTTTGATTTTTCTATGTATTTTACTGATATTGTACTATAATCCAAATGTTGAACTTCTGGTTTATAAATATGTAATCTCAACTATATGAACAAACTAGAAGCACTGATGAATGTTTAGATCAGGATTTCCCAATAGGTGGCCCCCCACGTTTTCTGAGCAAAAATACATTAATAATCATTAAAAAAATTACATTATTGGACATAGAAGACTGTAAAATCACTAGGAAATCAGCTCAAAGTGATTTTATTTTAGGAAATCCGTTCCCAAGTATTCCTACTTAAATAGAGAGGCATATGTGATCGTATCCCAATGTAATCAAGGTTTGAAATTATTCTGTTTTGGTCAAATACTATATCTGTTTGGGCTTCTTGCAGTCAATTTGCAGTGTACAAATTATTTATAACTACTGGTATGTTCCCCCCAGCCCGTGGCTGAATGTAATTGGGGACCCTTGGTTTAGATGTTCAAAATCATGTGGTTTCACTAATTCAGCTCTGCAAAGTTATTCAAATGATCAATCATCTCTGGAATAAACTTAACTTGAATTTTCAAAATGTTTTTTGGTAAAACTGTTATTTTTGGGGGGTGATATACTTTTGGGGTAACATTTGAAAGACAAAAAATCTGAATACTTCTAAATCAAAAATGTTAATGTCATTTATAAGGATATATTTCATGTTATATTCACAAATGATGGTAATCTAGGGAAGCAGTTTAGCCCTTTAGCTTCCAGTATGTTGAAGTGACCAGTACAGGATGAAAAGGCAGAGGTACTCACACCAGGAAGTGGTAGAGGAAGCATCTAAATCCAGAGGGTCTCTCTAGGAAGTTGTAGACATCCCCCTGCATGCTAGTCTTCGTAATGTAGGGGTTCTGGAAGGGCTTGGAGGAGCGCAACCGGTTGGCTGGAGGGAGAGGAGGAGGGTTAGGGCAGCAGGTAGAGGGCTGGATGTCGATCTGCAGCACTGGGTCCTTTGTGTCTGTCTGCGGGCTGCAAGGAATGTCTGATCCATTATTCACCGCTGTGGGGTCCAGTTCCAGTGAAACAGGAGAGAAGTGTGTCCTATCAGCTGCAGTAGCACTGTCCATGGTGCCCAGGCCCTGGCTCCTATCCGTGGTGCTCAGGCCCGTGTTGGTGAGGCTGGTGGTGTCATGACCTTTTGACTCAAAGGTCTTGGATCCTCCACCACTACCATCACAGTCTCTGTGCGCGCGGTTCAGCAGCTGGAAGGGACGTCTCCGCTTCTCACCCATACTGCCAAAGAGAACGGTCCTGTTCAGAGGAAGAGAAGGCTGGGTCAATGGTCAGACCTGAGGTCCAGGTGGGAGGAGATAAACAGCTAACAACGAGGCACGTCCACCCCAGAGGCTTAAGCACTCTGTGTTAGGCTACATGTGAGACCAGACCAGACCTGCAGAGGAGAAGATGATGAGATCAGTGGTTAGATCAAATGGTCAGGGTGATCATAGTGACAGTTGAACACTGTAACATAGTACAGTCACCAACCCTGGTCCTGAGAGGGTTGGCACTTTGCAGGCTTTGGTTCCGGCCCAGCCCGGCACTTAAACCCTTAACACCAACTAATGAAATAATCATCAAGACCTGGATTAGATGAAACAGGGTGTTAGTGCTACACTGAAACAAAAGCAGCCAGCCCCACCCTGTAGCTCTCCAGGACCAGGGTTGCTGACCAGAGTAAGGTAACAAGTGTTACCTTTCAGCCTACCACCAAAATGACTAGTTTCTGACCGCTTTAGTGACCATGATCTGTTCATCACATTTCAGACCCGGGTCAGTTTCCTTAAGGAAAATATATTGACCACTACTAACTAGTGCACTTTACTTTTCTGTTGGATGATGCTAGAGAAGCTGTTCACTGGACCTTATGATCACTCAGCTGCACAGCTGATGCCTGCTGGACTGTTCCTTTACACTGTACCCTGTCCTGTTTATCTGTTTAGCCTCAGCCCAAACTTTCATCGCCATTACCAGTTGTTGTCTTAGCTCTCTCGAATAACACCTGTGATTGCTTTATGCCTCTCTCCCATGTCAATATGCCGTGCCTATTGCTGTTCCAGTCAATTGTTATTATACAATTTCACTGTAAAGCCCCAAGTCCCTCTCAAACTGCCTCAAATAGCTCCTTTGTTCCACCCCCCATACACGCGGAGACAGTGATGCTATCTCTTTCATTGTTACCCAACGCGTAGGTTTACCTCCACTGTACACATATCCTTCCATATCCTTGTCTGTACATAATGCCCTGAATCTATTCTACAACGCCCGGAAATCTGCCCCCTTTACTCTCTGTACCCAACGCACTAGAAGACCAGTTCTTAAAGCCTTTAGCCGTATCCTTATTCTAGTCCTCCTCTGTTCCTCTGGTGATGTAGAGGTTAACCCAGGCCCTGCAGCCCCCAGTATCACTCCTACTCCCCAGGAGCTATCATTTGTTGACTTCTGTAACCGTAAAAGCATTGTTTTTTTCCATATTAACATCAGAAGCCTCCTCCCTAAGTTTGAGTTATTCACAGCGTTAGCACACTCCGCCAACGCTGATGTTCTAGCAGTGTCTGAATCCTGGCTTAGGAAGGCCACCAAAAATTCAGAAATGTCCATCCCCAACTACAACATTTTCCGTCTAGAGAACTGCCAAAGGGGGTGGAGTTGCAATCTACTGTAGAGATAGCCTGCAGAGCTCTATCATACTATCCAGGTCTGTGCCCAAACAGTTTGAGCTCCTACTTCTAAAAATCCACCTATCCAGAAATAAGTCTCTAACTGTTGCCACTTGCTACAGACCCCCCTCAGCCCCCAGCTGTGCCATGGACACCATATGTGAATTGATTGCCCCCCATCTATCCTCAGAGTTCGTACTGCTTGGTGACCTAAACTGGGATATGCTTAACACCCCGGCCATCCTACAATCCAAACTAGATGCCCTCAATCTCACACAAATTATGAAGGAACCTACCAAGTACAACCCTAAATCCGTAAACATGGGCACCCTTATAGATATCATCCTGACTAACTTACCCTCTACAGTGGGGAGAACAAGTATTTGATACACTGCCGATTTTGCAGGTTTTCCTACTTACAAAGCATGTAGAGGTCTGTAATTTTTATCATAGGTACACTTCAACTGTGAGAGACGGAATCTAAAACAAAAATCCAGAAAATCACATTGTATGATTTTTAAGTAATTAATTTGCATTTTATTGCATGACATAAGTATTTGATACATCAGAAAAGCAGAACTTAATATTTGGTACAGAAACCTTTGTTTGCAATTACAGAGATCATACGTTTCCTGTAGGTCTTGACCAGGTTTGCACACACTGCAGCTTGGTTTGAAGAAATCAACTGTGGGAGCAATTATTAGGAAATGGAAGACATACAAGACCACTGATAATCTCCCTCGATCTGGGGCTCCACGCAAGATCTCACCCTGTGGGGTCAAAATGATCACAAGAACGGTGAGCAAAAATCCCAGAACCACACGGGGGGACCTAGTGAATGACCTGCAGAGAGCTGGGACCAAAGTAACAAAGCCTACCATCAGTAACACACTACGCCGCCAGGGACTCAAATCCTGCAGTGCTAGACGTGTCCCCCTGCTTAAGCCAGTACATGTCCAGGCCCGTCTGAAGTTTGCTAGAGTGCATTTGGATGATCCAGAAGAGGATTGGGAGAGTGTCATATGGTCAGATGAAACCAAAATATAACTTTTTGGTAAAAACTCAACTCGTCGTGTTTGGAGGACAAAGAATGCTGAGTTGCATCCAAAGAACACCATACCTACTGTGAAGCATGGGGGTGGAAACATCATGCTTTGCGGCTGTTTTTCTGCAAAGGGACCAGGACGACTGATCCGTGTAAAGGAAAGAATGAATGGGGCCATGTATCGTGAGATTTTGAGTGAAAACCTCCTTCCATCAGCAAGGGCATTGAAGATGAAACGTGGCTGGGTCTTTCAGCATGACAATGATCCCAAACACACCGCCCGGGCAACGAAGGAGTGGCTTCGTAAGAAGCATTTCAAGGTCCTGGAGTGGCCTAGCCAGTCTCCAGATCTCAACCCCATAGAAAATCTTTGGAGGGAGTTGAAAGTCCGTGTTGCCCAGCGACAGCCCCAAAACATCACTGCTCTAGAGGAGATCTGCATGGAGGAATGGGCCAAAATACCAGCAACAGTGTGTGAAAACCTTGTGAAGACTTACAGAAAAAATTTGACCTGTGTCATTGCCAACAAAGGGTATATAACAAAGTATTGAGAAACTTTTGTTATTGACCAAATACTTATTTTCCACCATAATTTGCAAATAAATTCATTAAAAATCCTACAATGTGATTTTCTGGATTTCTTTTTCTCATTTTGTCTGTCATAGTTGACGTGTACCTATGATGAAAATTACAGGCCTCTCTCATCTTTTTAAGTGGGAGAACTTGCACAATTGGTGGCTGACTAAATACATTTTTTCCCCACTGTATGTAATCATTAATTGCTTTGAAAGGCTGGTTATGGCACACATCAACTCCATCATCCAGACACCCTAGCCGAACAGATCCATAGACGATGCAATCTCAATTGCACTCCACACTGCCCTCACCCACCTAGATAAGAGGAATACCTATGTGAGAGGAACTTAGCATTCGACCCGCTCCCCTACAGCCCCGTCGATGTGTAACGGGCGAGCACGACCCGTTACACATCGACGGGGCTGTAGGGGAGCGGGTCGAATGCTAAGTTCCTCTGTGTCACTAAGGACTTAAAATGGTCCACACACACGCACACAGTCGTGAAGAAGGAGTGACAGCGCCTCTTCCCCCTCAGGAGGTTGAAAAGATTTGGCATAGGCCCTCAAATCCTCAAAATGTTATACAGCTGCACCATTGTGAGCATCTTGACTGGCTGCATCAACGCTTGGTATGGCAACTGCACCACCCTCGATCGCATGGCACTACAGAGGGTGGTGCGGAAAGCCCAGTACATCACTGTGGCCGAGCTCCCTGCCGTCCAGGACCTCTATATCAGGCGGTGTGAAAGGTAGGCCCGGAAAATTGTTAAGGACCCAAGGCCATCCAAGCCATAGACTGTTCTCTCTGCTTCCGCATGGCAAGAGGTACCGGAGCAACAACTCTGACACCAACAGGCTCCTGAACAGCTTCTATCAAGCCATAAGACTGCTAAATAGCTAACAAAATGGCTACACGGACTATATACATTGAATATTTTATTATTATAAAAACTGGTTTGTATAAATGTTGGCTAATTTATTACAAATAAAAAACTGAAATAATACATTTACATAAGTATTCAGACCCTTTACTCATTATTTAGTTGAAGCACCTTTGGCAGCGATTACAGCCTTGAGTCTTCTTGGGTGTGACGCTGCAAGCTTGGCACACCTGTATTTGGGGAGTTTCTCCCATTCTTCTCTACAGATCCTCTCAAGCTCTGTCAGGTTGGATGGGGAGCGTCGGTGCACAGCTATTTTCAGGTCTCTCCAGAGATGTTAGATCAGGTTCATGTCCGGGCTCTGGCTGGGCCACTCAAGGACATTCAGAGACTTGTCCCGAAGCCACTCCTACGTTGGCTTGGCTGTGTGCTTAGGGTCGTTGTCCTGTTGGAAGGTGAACCTTCACCCCAGTCTGAGGTCCTGAGTGCTCTGGAGCAGGTTTTCATCAAGGATCTCTCTGTACTTTGCTCCGTTCAGCTTTGCCTCGATCCTGACTAGTCTCTCAGTCCCTGCCGCTGAAAAACATCCCCACAGCATGATTCTGCCACCACCATGCTTCACCGTAGGGATGGTTTCCTCCAGACGTGATGCTTGGCATTCAGGCCAAAGAGTTCAACCTTTGCTTCATCAGACCAGGGAACCTTGTTTCTCATGGTCTGAGAGTCTTTAGGTGCCTTTTGGCAAACTCCAAGCGGGCTGTCATGTGCCTTTTACTGAGGAGTGGCTTCCGTCTGGCCACTCTACCATAAAGGCCCGATTGGTGGAATGCTGCAGAGATGGTTGTCCTTCTGGAAGTTTCTCCCATCTCCACAGAGGAACTCTAGAGCTCTATCAGAGTGACTATCGGGTTCTTGGTCACCTCCCTGACCCAGGCCCTTCTCCCCCGATTGCTCAGTTTGGCCGGGCGGCCAGCACTAGGAAGAGTCTTGGTGGTTCCAAACTTATTCCATTTAAGAATGATGGAGGCCTTCAATGCTGCAGAAATGTTTTGGTACCCTTCCCCAGATCTGTGCCTCGACACAATCCTCTTTCGGAGCTCTACAGACAATTCCTTCTAACTCATGGCTTGGTTTTTGCTCTGACATGCACTGTCAACTGTGGGACATTATATAGACAGGTATGTGCCTTTCCAAATCATGTCCAATCAATTGAATTTACCACAGGTGGACTCCAATCAACTTGTAGAAACATCTCAAGGATGATCAATGTAAACAGGATGCACCTGAATAGCAAAGAGTCTCAATACTTATGTAAATAAGGTATTTCTGTTTTTTCTATTTAATACATTTGCAAAAATTTCTAAAAACCTGTTTTCACTTTGTCATTATGGGGTATTGTGTGTAGATTGCTGAGGATTTTTTTTTAAAATCCATTTTAGAATAAGGCTGTAATGTAACAAAATGTGGAAAAAGTCAAGGGTTCTGAATACTTTCAAAAGGCACTGTAACATGCACACACATTCATACTGACTCTACACATGCACACACACTCACATACAGTACAATCATCATATACACTGCTGCTACTCCATTTACAGTGAGGGAAAAAAGTATTTGATCCCCTGCTGATTTTGCACATTTGCCCACTGACAAAGAAATGATAAGTATATAATTTTAATGGTAGGTTTATTTGAACAGTGAGAGACAGAATAACAACAAAAAAATCCAGAAAAACGCATGTAAAAAATGTTAGAAATGTATTTACTTTAATTAGGGAAATAAGTATTTGACCCCCTCTCAATCAGAAAGATTTCTGGTTCCCAGGAGTCTTTTCTACAGGTAACGAGCTGAGATTAGGAGCACACTCTTAAAGGGAGTGCTCCTAATCTCAGTTTGTCACCTGTATAAAAGACACCTGTCCATAGAAGCAATCAATCAATCAGATTCCAAACTCTCCACCATGGCCAAGACCAAAGAGCTCTCCAAGGATGTCAGGGACAAGATTGTAGACCTACACAACGCTGGAATGGGCTACAAGACCATCGCCAAGCAGCTTGGTGAGAAGGTGACAACAGTTGGTGCGATTATTCGCAAATGGAAGAAACACAAAATAACTCTCAATCTCTCTCGGCCTGGGGCTCCATGCAAGATCTCACCTCGTGGAGTTGCAATGATCATGAGAATGGTGAGGAATCAGCCCAGAACTACATGGGAGGATCTTGTCAATTATCTCAAGGCAGCTGGGACCATAGTCACCAAGAAAACAATTGGTAACACACTATGCCGTGAAGGACTGAAATCCTGCAGCGCCCGCAAGGTCCCCCTGCTCAAGAAAGCAAATATACAGGCCCATCTGAAGTTTGCCAATGAACAGCTGAATGATTCAGAGGAGAACTGGGTGAAAGTGTTGTGGTCAGATGAGACCAAAATCGAGCTCTTTGGCATCAACTCAACTCGCCGTGTTTGGAGGAGGAGGAATGCTGCCTATGACCCCAAGAACACCATCCCCACCGTCAAACATGGAGGTGGAAACATTATGCTTTGGGGGTGTTTTTCTGCTAAGGGGACAGGACAACTTCACCGCATCAAAGGGACGATGGACGGGGCCATGTACCGTCAAATCTTGGGTGAGAACCTCCTTCCCTCAGCCAGGGCATTGAAAATGGGTCGTGGATGGTTATTCCAGCATGACAATGACCCAAAACACACTGCCAAGGCAACAAAGGAGTGGCTCAAGAAGAAGCACATTAAGGTCCTGGAGTGGCCTAGCCAGTCTCCAGACCTTAATCCCATAGAACATCTGTGGAGGGAGCTGAAGGTTCGAGTTGCCAAACGTCAGCCTCGAAACCTTAATGACTTGGAGAAGATCTGCAAAGAGGAGTGGGACAAAATCCCTCCTGAGATGTGTGCAAACCTGGTGGCCAACTACAAGAAACGTCTGACCTCTGTGATTGCCAACAAGGGTTTTGCCAACAAGTACTAGGTCATGTTTTGCAGAGGGGTCAAATACTTATTTCCCTCATTAAAATGCAAATCAATTTATAACATTTTTGACATGCGTTTTACTGAATTTTTTTGTTGTTCTTCTGTCTCTCACTGTTCAAATAAACCTACCATTAAAATTATAGACTGATCATGTCTTTGTCAGTGGGCAAACATACAAAATCAGCAGGGGATCAAATACTTTTTTCCCTCACTGTATCATATATCCTGATGCCTAGTCACCTTACCCCTATACATACAGTATCTACCCCTACCACTCCAGTAACCCTGGACATTGTAAATATGGTATTGGCACTGACCCTGTACTTTATTTTATAGTACTACGGATATTAATTACTGCATTGTTGGAAAAGTGCTTGCAAGAAAGTCATTTTACTGTACTTGTGCACGCGACAATAAAACTTGAAACTTGAGTCATGTGCCCAGCCTGAGTCCTGAGAGATCTCACAGAGGATTCTGGTCCATTAATGTTGCATGGGGAATCGGATGAGGATAGACAGGGGATTACTATTGTAACTACGGATTTGGAGAAGTGTGGCATCTCTATGCATCATCATTACAGCTATCTCCTTTCACATGTGATCTGTGTTTACAACAACAGAACAAGCAGACAATATACTCACAATTTACAAACAGGTAATGATGATGGATGTCAAGCAGTCCAAGGTTGAGAGGCATGAGACCATCTGAGTTTGGTGACAGATAGTGTGTGAGTGGCACCCTGAGCTCTGTGAATCCACTGACACCACTGAGTAGAAACAATGCATGATACAGTCCACAGCCAATGGTACAGACCAGAGGTCACCACACACAAGGTATACAACACATAGAGAGGATCACACAAGAGCTTTATCTCAGGTGAGATACAACACTGATAGCATTGACTTTAGGCATAGTCTATCATGTCCAAGCTCTACCCCCTCTCTCTCCCTCTCCTTCTCCTTCTCTAGCATCATCCACCAGAAAAGACAAGTGCACTAATTAGTAGGGGTCAGTATACAGTATTTCTGGAAACTGAACTGGGTCTGAAAAGTGATGAATGGATCATGGTCACTTAAGCCCTCGGAAACAAGCCTTTGTGGTGGGAGGCTGGAACGTAACAGGAGCTACCAACCCTCCATGTCTGTCCTCCACAGCAGAGAATGTGAAGACAGTCTGGTTTCACAAACACTGCTGCTGTCCCCAGTTCATAGATTGAGTTTCTCTGTTGTTTAAGCTACGCTGGACAACCATCAAACACACAATAACTCTGTCAGGCATATGACTTCTATGTTACCTTCAGTTACAAAGGGATACATGGAAAAATGGACAGGCAAATCCATCACTCATTCCACATAGGAATATCATCCTCTTAACCTTACACTGCATCTTTTTAGTTTGAATACTCAAATGTTTAGGTCTAAACATGGTTTGGGTAAAACACTTGTGTGAAGACTGAGAGGATGTTGAAATTATGATTAGAGCACATGGTTTGATGCATACAGTATTTAACACAAACAAAACGGTTAAAAGAAAGGCCTATAACTGTGACACTTGTCAGAGCTGTCATGTATGCTTGTGTTCAGGCTACAGTAGTTGTATTTTGGGCCATCAAACTAACAGATGTGCACAGATCAGATGCTTCAGATGAGCTTTGGAAAAAGGTATCTGCCAGACATAAGTATATTATTATATTAAGATGTTTCCATTTCAGCTAGAGTTATTACAAAAGTCCTAATAGGCCTAAAAATCAAAATCAAAAATAAATCATTTCAGACAGTTTAGTAGCCTAAATTCCTTTCATGTTAAATAAAAAAGTGAACCTACCTTTCGGCTGAAGACATACAGTTAGCCTATCTTCCCTTCAAAGTGGTACCCAACCGCAATTATTTTTTGTGCGTAAATGACAGTGGACACCATGGAAAATGAAACATTAGAATACAGAAACTCAGGTCGTTGTTTCTGTCCCTAACAGCTTTTCTCTGATGTGTGTCTGTCAGGAACCGGGTAGTGTTGTGTTACTGTTTGTTAAAGCAGCAGCTGGAGATGCGCGCAGGGTGGCAGGGATGCTGAAGGACACATGCGGACAGAGCCTGCCATCTTGCGCACAGCGTTATCCACCTGACTCACGTGACCTCAGCCACTCAAAAACCTTTTTTTTTGTCTACCAAGAATGAAACAATCAGAAACAGTACTTTTTTAGATAACGATCATGCGAATAATTAGCTAATCCCCAGCATAAACACCATTACAATATTGTTGAGCTCCTATAATGTAGTCTAACAGATGAAGTTCAGAAATTCTAAAATAGACCTACATTTTACGAAAATACATAATAAAACATTTGTAATTCATAGGCTAATGCGTTCACCTTTTCCCATATTGCAGTTCATTATCTATACCAAAGGGGGGCACTGATACCCAATGCTGTATTCATGTTCTATTTCGCAAGCGCGAAACGACTGCCCCTCTCGACTCGCCATAGGTTGACATTGCCTCCTCAAACATGGCTGCACACACATTGAAGAAATCAATTTTGTTCTTAGGACGAATAAATTGTCACATTTATGGAGTTAATGTGCGTAACCCGTTAAACAGGGCCACATATGCAACGGCCTTGTCTACCAATAATTCTAGTCAAAATAAAGGTGAGTTTCCATGCAATACAATGCTGTCACGACGTGGAGCTAACTAGCTAGCTAGCGTGGTCCCAATAATGTCTAAGTTTCATATAGAAAGTTGGAGACCGCATAGCTAGCTGCTAGGATAATTAAAAGTAGGCTGTATCGTGTTTTTCTGACACAATCGATTTCAATTTCAGGCTTTCCCGACAGAGGGAACAGAGGACCTTTCAACCGAAGACCAAGGAGAGAGGTGAGTGGACAACAAGGATTGTTTGTAGTAGATCCAACAGACCCGAGATCCGACCGGTTCCGGGTCCTAAATTCTGACTTTTGTCTTGGTTCTGGGTCGGCTCTGATATAATTGCCAGAGGTCTGGAGTGTGCAAATTAAAATTGATATACCCTCTGGACCCGATTGGACCTTTCCTATGTTGATGTAGTGTTTGTGTGATGAGAACTGCACATTTTGTGCGGATTGCACATTTTGGTCACAAAAAAATTGAAATGGGGGTGGAATTGCATGCCATCTAACCCTATATATCAGGGTTCCCGTTAGGAAAATGGCGCCAGACAATGTGACCAGGAATATTTTAATTTACCGGCCATTTGAGAATGTACCGGACCCATATGCATACAACTGTTTATTTCATAACAATCATTTACGACGTGGCAATTTTTTCCATTGTCTTGTTTGGAGTGCTCCTTGTAAGCAATGGTCATGGGTCTGGTTTCTCTGTCTTGTTAATGTTGAGGGAGCGCGCACGCGCCTGAGCATGCGTAGAAGTGGCCTGCTGCGCATAAATGTAATAAAGTTCGCATTTGGGGATGTTTGACTTCTGATTTTCTTAACTCACCACATCCACCACCGATAAACGGAACTTCTCAATCATTGTTTCTTCATCTCACACAATAAGTCAACTAAGGCTGTTTTTTTTTTTGTTTTTTTTACACCAATTGCGAATGATAGCCTAATAGTTCTTCATAGTAGACCTATTTGAAAAATCTTTCCAACAATCTGCCCCTCGATAATCACCAAGCCTTTGTGAAAGAGCAAAATATAATAATCTGATGATCCCATATTTCCAGTGGAATCGTCCTAAAATACTTTTCCCTTGGGCAAAAACAGCTGTCTGTCCCAAGCTCACTGGCCAGAAAACTCTTGCAGAAACCTCTTGAGGGCTAGGAATAGGCTAGTTGATACAAGTTAGCTAGAGACAGCTTTGGGCTAGATCCAGTTGATTGATTTGATACAATGTTGCTCTTTACTAGGGATAGCTCAAGTCAAGACCAATAAAAATACAGGCTGTAGAGAGATTAATGTGATTAAAATAACCAGAATTGTCATAAGTATATTTTCTACTGTTCTTATTTGTTGGCTTTTATATATTTTTACCTGGTTGCCAGTGGAAGTTATTGGCTGTCTGAGTTCTATTCACACATTTAGGCTATTTAGCCTCCAATGATCAGTCTATTTAGCCTCCAATGATCAGTCTATCAATGTGTCCATATGGCAGAGGCTGGTGCTATCACATTAGTTGAATTTTTACTTTTATATTTGTATCATTTTAATTCAGATTTTTATGACTAAACACGTGACATTGATTTTGAGAAACGATAACATTACTATTGAAATTAAACTGTTCCACGATGTCCATATGAAAATCATAACTGGCACGCAGATCGGTCGAAGTGGTAGGATAAATTGTATGCTTCCCCAAACTTGAAACTCACACGCTTCCTATGAAGTCTTTATAAAATAATTGCCTCAATGTTTCTATGGTTGGATTTTCAAGCAAGGTAAGACATGCCTCATAATGAAGTAAAACATTCCGGTTTGAAAAAATCTCTCATACCCAAAAACGTCTCTGCTGCTGCTACTACCACTTCAATTTTCTGTGATTTCCTGCCCATCTGTGCAGTAAAATGTAATAACTTTAGCAATAAACGCCAAGAAGCCACCATTACTAAAGCACAAACTGTGCGGGTCACTCTGTACTGGCATACTACTCACAGGGATCCTCTCAGGCTCCCCGACCCTTTGCCCACCATCCTCTTCTTTCCTCACTGCCTCTGCATACAGTGGGGGGAAAAAAGTATTTAGTCAGCCACCAATTGTGCAAGTTCTCCCACTTAAAAAGATGAGAGAGGCCTGTAATTTTCATCATAGGTACACGTCAACTATGACAGACAAATTGAGAAAAAAAATCCATGAATTTATTTGCAGATTATGGTGGAAAATAAGTATTTGGTCACCTACAAATGAGCAAGATTTCTGGCTCTCACAGACCTGTAACTTCTTCTTTAAGAGGCTCCTCTGTCCTCCACTCGTTACCTGTATTAATGGCACCTGTTTGAACTTGTTATCAGTATAAAAGACACCTGTCCACAACCTCAAACAGTCACACTCCAAACTCCACTATGGCCAAGACCAAAGAGCTGTCAAAGGACACCAGAAACAAAATTGTAGACCTGCACCAGGCTGGGAAGACTGAATCTGCAATAGGTAAGCAGCTTGGTTTGAATAAATCAACTGTGGGAGCAATTATTAGGAAATGGAAGACATACAAGACCACTGATAATCTCCCTCGATCTGGGGCTCCACGCAAGATCTCACCCCGTGGGGTCAAAATGATCACAAGAACGGTGAGCAAAAATCCCAGAACCACACAGGGGGACCTAGTGAATGACCTGCAGAGAGCTGGGACCAAAGTAACAAAGCCTACCATCAGTAACACACTACGCCGCCAGGGACTCAAATCCTGCAGTGCTAGACGTGTCCCCCTGCTTAAGCCAGTACATGTCCAGTCCCGTCTGAAGTTTGCTAGAGTGCATTTGGATGATCCAGAAGAGGATTGGGAGAATGTCATATGGTCAGATGAAACCAAAATAGAACTTTTTGGTAAAAACTCAACTCGTCGTGTTTGGAGGACAAAGAATGCTGAGTTGCATCCAAAGAACACCATACCTACTGTGAAGCATGGGGGTGGAAACATCATGCTTTGGGGCTGTTTTTCTGCGAAGGGACCAGGACGACTGATCCGTGTAAAGGAAAGAATGAATGGGGCCATGTATCGTGAGATTTTGATTGAAAACCTCCTTCCATCAGCAAGGTCATTGAAGATGAAACGTGGCTGGGTCTTTCAGCATGACAATGATCCCAAACACACCGCCCGGGCAACGAAGGAGTGGCTTCGTAAGAAGCATTTCAAGGTCCTGGAGTGGCCTAGCCAGTCTCCAGATCTCAACCCCATAGAAAATCTTTGGAGGGAGTTGAAAGTCAGTGTTGCCCAGCGACAGCCCCAAAACATCACTGCTCTAGAGGAGATCTGCATGGAGGAATGGGCCAAAATACCAGCAACAGTGTGTGAAAACCTTGTGAAGACTTACAGAAAATGTTTGACCTGTGTCATTGCCAACAAAGGGTATATAACAAAGTATTGAGAAACTTTTGTTATTGACCAAATACTTATTTTCCACCATAATTTGCAAATAAATTCATTAAAAATCCTACAATGTGATTTTCTGGATGTTTTTCTCTCATTTTGTCTGTCATAGTTGACGTGTACCTATGATGAAAATTACAGGCCTCTCTCATCTTTTTAAGTGGGAGAACTTGCACAATTGGTGGCTGACTAAATACTTTTTTTCCCCACTGTATTACACTTTCTGCACTGCTCTCACCCAGGAAACTTAAATCTGTCTCACTCGCATAGGACATTTATGATCCCCAGCAACATGGCCACCCCCACAATTGAAACACTCCACTTTTCCCTCGAAACTACACACTCTTTTGTCCCATGCCCTCCTACACACACTTCTCAAATCCGGAATCTCCCTCCTACATACTGCTGCAACATGACCATAAACTTGCCACCTGAAACACCGTAGTGGGTTCGGAAACGAACGCGCTCACGGGATAACCTAGCATGACTTTATCTGGCAAATACTCTGCATCAAAACTCAAAAGAACAGACAGGGTCTCCTCAGTCACTCGTTCAGCACCAGTCTCTCAATCAGTCACATCAAACAGTGTGCATCACAGACACTCGGGATCCCCAACTTCAGCTGATCCACCTTAACACTCAATCCCACCCCAGTTATCACTCCTTTCGGTGGCGCTCTGCTCCAGAGAGCAAAGCAGACCATCGCTTTCGTCCTGAGTCTCGAAACATGCAATACCATCTCCCTCTGAGCAGTAGGCACATAAAAAATCCACCTACTGGATCAATTGCAACTCAGTAAAACGTATAGCTTATGTCCAGCTGAAACTGGTTCCAGCTGCTCACCTCACGTGCGCCTGCTGCTGAGGAGAGAGAGGGAAAGCGAGCGAGTAGGAGGAGCCTTGGTCTAGGCTACTGTTGATTGCGAAGATGTAGTTATTTTTAATTGACGTAAAACAAAAGAGTATAGTGAAAAGAAGTCGACAAGGGGAATGTCCTCAGGGACAAGTTTTAATATTGTAGTGGACAAAGATGAGGAGAACGTTGGCTCGGCCAAATGGACTGTGTGCAACTCACTATTCAGGTTTGATGCAATTTTCTACCTTCCATTTATTGATTTTCGTATTTATTATCAATTGTTTAGTCTATTGTTTATTATTATTATTGTAGGCCTATTTAATCATCTAAACCAGTTCTTTAACCCTTTAGACCCCAATAGAATTCTAGAATGCTGCTGTAGATTACTGAGAATTTAAGATCATGCTAATTTTCTCACACATTTCGAACAGCTCAAAAACAAATGACAATTACAAGTTAACCTGTTCTTTAATATGACACCACCAGTGGAGGCTGCTGAGGGGAGGACGGCTCATAATAATGGCTGGAACAGAGCAAATGGAATGGCATCAAACACATGGAAATCATGTGTTTGATGCATTTGAGACCATTCTGCTCCAGCCATTACCACGAGCCCGTCCTGTGGACACCACATCCATGTCAATAGGAATAACAAATGTTGTCTTCCATTGTGTAAAGACATTCACTATCAAAAAACAATTAACACTCAACACAACAAAAAACCCTAGAGTATTTAATTGTAGTAAATTTGACTAAATTACTCATTCAAAATGTACCAAGTATATTTTACTTACATAAAATATATATATATATTATCCAAAATGTGACCAGAGTACAATATTCAGAAAGTATTTAAAAACCCACACAAAGTAGGCTATTTGATTGTTACAGAAGTAAGAATTGTTGTAAAAATGCCAACTATTTAGAGACTATTTCAAAATGTAGATAACCTCTCTCAATACAATTTAGTAAAGACCAGGCCTGAAACAAAATGTAGAAATAGTAGCCTACTTTGACAACAATTCAGTGAATGCAACAAGTATTAGAGACGGATAAAGAGAGAAGATACAAAACAATATTTTAAAAAGTACACCATTTCCCTAGAACTCCAGAGGGCCGAGTGTCTGCGGGTTTTCGCTCCTCCCTTGTACTTACTTGATTGATGAACTAAGGTCACTAATTAGTAAGGAACTCCCCACACCTGGTTGTCTAGGGCTTAATTGAAAGGAAAAACCAAAAACCTGCGGACACTAGGCCCTCCATGGAATTAGTTTGACACCCCTGCTTTAGTGTTTGCATTTAGTCTACAACATGTCATGGAACTTCTGGAAGCACGGCCCCATCCTGCAAAGTGGCACAGAACACACAGAGCACCCAAAGGAGGTTTCTACACATCTCCCACTCTTTGCCCTGTGTCCACTCCGGATGCACACCACACACAGTCTCTTGCACCCTTCAAACTTCACCTGCTTTCAAATTAAGAGTTACAACTCGGTCCACACGCCCTGGTGCCACACTCTTGGCTCCCCTCTTCCTGCCACTGTAACCATATCACAAAGTGAATGCACAAGCTGCCTTCAGGGACCAGCGCCTGCGGTTTCTGGGAAGGGGCCATTGCAAGGTCCCCCACACAATATACGCATTTATGATGGCAATGTTGAGCATCACCCAAACATACTTCCTCAATTTTCTGCCTGTGCGTCCAACATTGTAATTGCGCCTCAGTTGGTCAAGATGGTCAACCTCGCCCATTTTCTTGTTGTAAACCATTACAAGCTCTGGAACAGATAAGTTCCTACCACTTTTAAAAACAACTCCAAAACCCCTGCTGCTGTCACTTCAGGCCCAGGCTGTGTGGTACAAGGGTGAATTGAATGGTGGGACTTGGGGCAGACACACTCCATGGAAACGTAGGCTCCCCCAGTTGTGCTCTCCCTCCTCCTCCACTGCGTGGGCATCTACCCTAAAATGACAGCTAAGCTGTCAAATAACAGGAAACGAGGCAGTATATAGCCTATGAATATCTGCACCTAGCAAACATGACAAACCATAACCAAAGCACAACATATAAACACAAATGGAACCATTTCGGTGGCTAGATGGCTGGTTGTCTGTATGGCTAGCTAGTGAAAGTGACAGCGGAGGTTTACGCTTTGTGAGCGCAGCCAAAATGTACCACTACACACAACTTTTCTTGCATGACAGACTAACTAACTAGCTAGCTATTGCAAACAGCTTTGGCCGTTTTCCATATACATTACATCAGTAGAAACGACAAAACAACCAACTAGTTAGTTAACTAGCAGTGTTTAGCTGTGTGTATATGTATATGTGTGTATATATATATATATATATATATATATATATATATATATATATATATATATATATATATATATATATATATATATATATATATATATATATATATATATATATATATATATATATATATATATACAGGTAAAAGTCAGTAAATTAGAATATTTTGAAAAACTTGATTTATTTCAGTAATTGCATTCAAAAGGTGTAACTTGTACATTATATTTATTCATTGCACACAGACTGATGCATTCAAATGTTTATTTCATTTAATTTTGATGATTTGAAGTGGCAACAAATGAAAATCCAAAATTCCGTGTGTCACAAAATTAGAATATTACTTAAGGCTAATACAAAAAAGGGATTTTTTAGAAATGTTGGCCAACTGAAAAGTATGAAAATGAAAAATATGAGCATGTACAATACTCAATACTTGGTTGGAGCTCCTTTTGCCTCAATTACTGCATTAATGCGGCGTGGCATGGAGTCGATGAGTTTCTGGCACTGCTCAGGTGTTATGAGAGCCCAGGTTGCTCTGATAGTGGCCTTCAACTCTTCTGCGTTGTTGGGTCTGGCATTCTGCATCTTCCTTTTCACAATACCCCACAGATTTTCTATGGGGCTAAGGTCAGGGGAGTTGGCTGGCCAATTTAGAACAGAAATACCATGGTCCGTAAACCAGGCACGGGTAGATTTTGCGCTGTGTGCAGGCGCCAAGTCCTGTTGGAACCTGAAATCTCCATCTCCATAGAGCAGGTCAGCAGCAGGAAGCATGAAGTGCTCTAAAACTTGCTGGTAGACGGCTGCGTTGACCCTTGATCTCAGGAAACAGAGTGGACCGACACCAGCAGATGACATGGCACCCCAAACCATCACTGATGGTGGAAACTTTACACTAGACTTCAGGCAACGTGGATCCTGTGCCTCTCCTGTCTTCCTCCAGACTCTGGGACCTCGATTTCCAAAGGAAATGCAAAATTTGCTTTCGTCAGAAAACATGACTTTAGACCACTCAGCAGCAGTCCAGCTCTTTTTTTCCTTAGCCCAGGTGAGACACTTTTCGCGCTGTTTCTTGGTCAACAGTGGCTTGACACGAGGTATGCGGCAGTTGAAACCCATGTCTTTCAAGCGTCTCTTGGTGGTGGATCTTGAAGCCCTGACTCCAGCAGCTGTCCACTCCTTGTGAATCTCCCCCACATTTTTGAATGGGTTTTTTTTCACAATCTTGACTAGGGCGCGGTGATCCCTATCGCTTGTACACTTTTTCTGACCACAGTTTTTCCTTCCCTTTGCCTCTCTATTAATGTGTTTGGACACAGAGCTCTGAGAACAGCCAGCCTCTTCTGCAATAACCTTTTGTGTCTTTCCCTCCTTGTGCAATGTGTCGATGGTCGCCTTTTGGACAGCTGTCAAATCTGAAGTCTTCCCCATGTTTGTGTAGGCTTCAGAACTGGACTGAGAGACCATTTAAAGCCCTTTGCAGGTGTTTTGAGTTAATCAGCTGATTATTTTGTGGCACCAGGTGTCTTCAAAATGTAACCCTTACACAATATTCTAATTTTGTGACACACGGAATTTTGGATTTTCATTTGTTGCCACTTCAAATCATCAAAATTAAATGAAATAAACATTTGAATGCATCAGTCTGTGTGCAATGAATAAATATAATGTACAAGTTACACCTTTTGAATGCAATTACTGAAATAAATCAAGTTTTTCAAAATATTCTAATTTACTGACTTTTACCTGTATATATATATATAGTCAGCTATTTCCATGAGACGGAGAGCAATCATTCGTGCCCCACTACTGATGTGCTTGCCTGTACCAACCAATTGAACATGACAGGATTTGCTAATCTGAGAGCTATTCCCCAAGTTTCACAGCATCAAACATTGACAACACCAAACATATATCTGCTGTTTACTTATTTCACTCACCTCGACATCATCGCTTTTCGAAGTGCAAGGACGTGTCCGAATCCATATCACCAACCAACAATAGATACAGTGAAAAGTTGGCTGCTTCGGTGCCGTCATTTTGAGTAATGAAGTTGAAAAGTTAAATGACAGCATGCCCAGTTTCCTGTTTCTGGTTGATGACAACAGGTTATTTGCAAGTTAATTTTGCGATATTGACCTGGATATTATTGTTAGAAAAACAAGGCTGTTCGCGGCCGCTATAGTTATTTAAAGAAAGGCAGCCGACGGCCGCTATGGGTTCTAAAAATACCCTATGCAAAAAGTATTTTGTTTCATTTTAAGACATTTTCATTGTCTAAATTAAGTTCTGTTTTTTAAATTTTGTGCTCCATATTTAGTTTAAGGTTAAAAGTAGCCCTGTTGTAAAGGAAATAGCAATAGTATTGCTGTCATTTGTTGGGTAGGCCTATGGTAGACAATCGCCTTTGGTAATTGCTGCAATATAAGCCTGTTCAAAACCTTTTTGAAGGTTTCATTAAAGTTTTGAATATGCTCCACATCGAAACACAAATATTTGTTTTCTTTGTTATAGACAGTTTTTAAGGACACGTAACTGTGGATAATTTGGCCAATATCGCTTTTTTATTGAAGGCGCTGGCAGCGCCCAGTTGGAGGTTTCTTTCTCTCTCACTTTCTACTCTCGGATCTGAACGGGTCTCTCGGATCCGAACCAGCACAGGTCTGTTTTCCAGGGTTTTCCAGGGATCATCCATTCACCTACTCTGCGTCTCACAAAGACATGGCGGTTGGAACCAAAAATCTCAAATTTCCACCGGTCTAACTTATCCTCTGCAGCAGGGGTAACTCTGGGTCTTCCTTTCCTGTGGCAGTCCTCATGAGAGCCAGTTTCATCATAGCGCTTGATGGTTTCTGTGACTGCAAATTTTCCACATTGACCTTCATGTCTTAAAGAAATGGTGGACTGTCGTTTCTCTTTGCTTATTTGAGCTGTTCTTGCCATAATATGGACTTGGTCTTTTATCAAATAGGGCTATCTTCTGGATACCACCCCTACCTTGTCACAACACAACTGATTGGCTCAAACTCATTAAGAAGGAAAGACATTCCACAAATTAACTTTTTAACAAGGCACACCTGTTAATTGAAATGCATTCCAGGTGACTACCTCATGAAGCTGGTTGAGAGAATGCCAAGAGTGTGCAAAGCTGTCATCAAGGCAACGGGTGGCTACTTTGAAGAATCTCAAATATAAAATATATTTTAATTTGTTTAACACTTTTTTGGTTACTACATGATTCCATATGTGTTATTTCATAGTTTAGAAAATTACAATGTAGAAAATAGTAAAAATAAAGAAAAACCCTAGAAGGAGTAGGTGTGTCCAAACCTTTGACTGGTACTGTACATTGGCAACAGAAATGTTTATTTTTCATTGGACAACATTTTGCAAATGACATCAAGATATTTCACATCAGCACTAGGTGGCCAATAGCAGCAACCAACTAGTATAAGTTTCAAATGTGGTAAATGCTCTTATACCCATAGCACCTCTAATCCATTCAACATTAAGTCCTTACGTTGTTTTGCTGGAATATGACTCTGGATGTAAACTGCAACTCCACCCCCATATCTATTTATGTCCCTCCTGAACAATTTGTATCCATGTATAGAGATCTCATCACCCTCAAATAAGAGTCCAAGTGAGTCTCTGATATTGCCAACACATGAATATTGTTTGACTGCACTAGACAGCATATTTCATGAATCTTGTTCCTTAAACTGCATATAGTCAAGTGAGCAATTAACAGACCTTTCTTTGGTAGATTTACAGTATTTATATGTCCAAACATGAATCAGCAGTTGGAATCTGAGAGAGATTTTCTCGCCGGCATCTGAGCTAGGAAGGATGCCTGTATCTTTGTGGTGACTGGGTGTATTGATACACCATCCAAAGTGTAATTAATAACTTCACCAAGCTCAAAGGGATGCCATCTACCAATATGTGGTCTTTGTGGTTGAATCTGTGATTGAAAATTCACTGCTCAACTGAGGGACCTTATAGATAATTGTATGTGTGGGGTACAGAGATGAGGTAGTCATTCAAAAATTATGTTAAACACTATTATTGCAGTCCATGCAACTTATGTGACTTGTTAAGCACATTTTTACTCCTGAACTTATTTAGGCTTGTCGTAAGAAAGGGGTTGAATTACATTTTAGCTTTTAATTTTTTATTAATTTGTAAAAATGTTGAAAAACATAATTCCACTTTGACATTATGGGGTATTGTGTATAGGCCAGTGACCCAAAAATCTCTTTAATCCATTTTAATTTCAGGCTGTAACGCAACAACATTTTGAAAAAGTCAAGGGGTGTGAATACTTTCTGAAGGCACTGTACGTAGGCCAACATGGCTCCTACAGCACATTATGGTCCCTGGAGAGAGAGGGGCATGTCATGAAATCAGCCCACATTCTTTACTATTAAAAAATAAGTAATGAGGATTGTATCAAGTTTATTCCAAGCTGTATATTGACAGAAATAAATATATAGTTTGAAGTTGACCCACATACTGTCTCCTTTCCATCTGCTCCCTGTCTCCATGGTGTGTGTCAGGCGGGTGACCCCAGGACAGACAGGATGGCTGTAGACCAGGACTGGACTGCAGTGTACCCGACCGCTACCCCCTTCAGACAGGGCTCTGTGCCACTGCCTGTCCGCATGGGCTTCCCAGTGAAGAGAGGGGTACCTCCAGAGAAGAAGGGCAACCTGGAGCTCATCAAGGTCAGAGGTCTTGAGCTCCAACTTGGCATGATATCAGAGCTTTTGATGTCAGCATTATTTGGCAATGGGAGGGAAATAATGTGTACCATTAAAGCTGTATATTGTATTGTGCTGTCAGATCATACTGGTTCCACATACTTTACTTGTACAGCAGTATTTTTCTGTTCTGTGCATTGTAGCTAATTCAGGCGTTTATCAAAACTCTTGTCTCTTTCAGATTCCAAACTTTTTGCATTTAACTCCAGCAGCCATAAAGAAACACTGTGAAGCTCTGAAACGTAAGTCACAATTACTTATTGAGTCACACCAATGTTACTGTAGCAATAGTATTTAATTGTATTTCTGTTTCTCCTTTCCCTGAAGCGTTCTGCACAGAGTGGCCCTCTGCCCTGGACACAGATGCTAAATGTGATGAGCACTTCCCTGTCAAAGTAGAGAGCAAGGACTATGTGTCTGCCGGCACCTCCCTCAGAAACCCATCTGCCCGCATAGTCAACCTCAGCGTAAGTTTCTGTCTGCCTGTGTTGTAGGCCTATATGGTCTGGGACTCAGGAGGTTTAGCATACAGATTAAAATACTAATAGTTAAATTAGACTCTTTGACCTGTATTTTACCCTCTACCAAATGCATAGAAAGTGCACGGTTTTCCTCTTTTGTATAGAAGGGATCTAGAGATTCACTAAACTAAGCTCTCAGCTCATGTCTGGCTGACCTTTCAATAAAGGTCTCCATTGTCCGCATCTATGCTCTTAAGCCTATGAAATGCTGCTCTAACATACTTGCCGCAAATGGAGAACCTAAAAACAAAAATGCTTAGGGGAGAGTGGGGTAAGTTGAGCCAAAGGGTAAATTGCGGAACCCTTGTTTCTAGGAAACCATACACAAAATTAATAATTTGACCAAATATTTATGAAGAGTTAATTCCATGGAGTCTGAAGGAAGAAACAATTAAATAATTCCGTATTTCTTCTCAAATAAGTAGAAATGTAGTAAAACTGATAAGATAAGATAACTGCAGACAAACGCTTCTTGTAGCCATCAATGAGCTTGCTGCACCCTTCTACTGACAATTTGGCCCACTTTTTAGCAGCAAACTGCTCTAATTCTTCCATATTTGAGGGGTGCCCTCCACCAACTGCTGTTTTAAGATCTCGCCATTGGTTTTGGATGTGATTCAGATCTGGACTCTTCGCTGGCCACTCCAGAACAGTCCAGCATCTCTTCTTAACCATTCCTAGGTGCACTTTGATGTGATTGGGGTCGTTGTCCTGCTGGAAGACCCATAACCTTCAATGGAGACCCAGTTTTTGGACACTGTGTTGAACATTGGAATACAAATCACGTGATCATCTGCTGATTTCAAGATGCCTTGCACACTTCCAAGGCCCCCAGTACCAGAGGCAGCAAAGCAACCCCACAGCATTATCGAACATCCGCCATCTTTGATTGGAGGGTGTTATTTTTTATTCAAGCCTTAATTTGGTCGTCAGTAAACACAGCGCTGATATGCATTGACAAAGAGCTCTAATTTTGTTTAATTGGTCCACAGAACATTTTCCTCAGGATTTAGGCTTGTTTAGGTGGGCTTTTGAGAAGATCAATCAGGCTTTCTTGTCTCCTTCAGCAGTGGGGTCTTCCTATGTTTACCAACGACCAAATGAAGCGTTCAAAGAAAAGAACACCCTCCCTACAATCAATTATGGGGGAGATTCGATAATGCTGTGGGATTGCTTTGCTACCTCTAGTACTGTGTGCAAGACATCATGAAATCAGCAGATTATCAAGGTGTTTTAGAGTGCAATGTTCAACCCAGTGTCCAAAAATGTTGTATCTGTTGAAGGTTGTGGGTTTTCCAGTAGGACAAAAAACACACACATAAAAAGCACCCAGGAATGGTTCAAGAAGAAACGCTGGACTGTTAGTGGCCAGTGAGGAGTCCAGATCTGAATCACATCCATAACCTATGGCGTGAGCTGAAAACAGCAGAAGGTGGAGGGCACCCCTAAAACATTGAAGATATAGAACCGTTTGCTGCTGAAGAATGAGTCAAATTGCCAGTAGAAAGGTGCAGCAAGCTCATTGATGGCTACAATAAGCATTTGTTGGCAGCTAGCTTGGTCAAAGTTTATAAGCTTCAAAACGAGGTCCTAAACCTAGCATGAAAGTGCATTCTTGTAGCTGTGTGGGCTAATATATTCAAAATGTTTAAATTGAAGTGTTTTTTTCCCAGGCGTAATGCAAGACATTATGGCTGGGATATGAGGTAACAACAGGCCTGGCCTATGTTAAGTGTTTTTTTTTAAAGTACAAAATGTTTGTTAGGTGTTAAGCCTGTGTTTAAACTCAGTTTACTGAATGACAAGCAGATATGATTCATGCTGCACAAAACATTATTTCCCCTTCCAGCTGTGACAGCTGCAGTTCTTGGAATCATTTTAAGTATATTTTAAGATTAAGTGACTTACCGCTGCAGAGTTTCAACATTTAGCGTGGCATGGTGCTTATTATTTCAGATGTCATGAGTCATAAGTAGGGATGGATGGTTGCATCTATTGTTTTTGTATGTTAAAAGGGCATTAAGGGTTTCATTTGAAGCAACTTAGGCAAATCAAATAAGCTTCAGTATTATAATGTCAGATTGTGTTTCTGTCCACTCAGCTGAAGCTCTCCAGTCTGAATTTGGATGACCATGCCAGGAAGAAGATGGTTAAACTGGTAGGAGGAGAGAGGTACTGCAAGGACACGGACACACTCGCCATCACCACTGACAGGTAAGCAGCACCCCCTGTTGTTCAATGTACTATTACAAATATCTACTAATTCCTCTTCATTAAAAGAGGCTAAATAAATAAGTTATTGGTCCTTCACTATTGTCATTGCTTTACAGTGATGTATTTTGATGGAGAGGTTTTATTTCAACTCGCCCGGTACTTTCTGATCAATGTTTATTTTGTGTTTTTTTTTAACTTTGCCCTGCCAGCTGCCCTGTGAGACAGCAGAATTATGACTATGCCATGTACCTCCTGACTGTCCTCTATCACGAGTCTTGGGTAAGTGTCTTGCTAGTCCAGGGCCGCGTTCAGATGTACAATTGATCCTCAGCTCTATTCATGACATGTCTATCTGCTACGTTCAGTACGTTGCATCTTCCTAAACGTGACCCTGGTCAGTGCCAAAGAGCTTGAGTAGACATGATCTTCCACCTAACCTCACCACCCAGCCAATAGGTGGACAATGAGTAGACAGATGGTCAGGCAGCCAAGTCCTTCAATATCCAGAGCATCAGAGACCCATGATGGACTAGGAAAGAGATACCTGATACCTTAAGCCGTCCTTAGAGGTAAAGGGCTTGCATATACATAAGGGCTTTTAAGTAGAAAGAGCACTACAGGCTTTTCTGTTGCCTTTCAACCAAGTCATGAATATTTCAGGAGTTCACTATTCACAAGTACTGCCCCTCCCCGCCAACCCGCGTGCAGTGGTGGAAAAAGTACCCAATTGTCATACTTGAGTAAAAGTATAGATACCTTAATAGAAAGTAAAAGTGAAAGTCACCCAGTAAAAAAACGACTTGAGTAAAAGTCTAAAAGTATTCGGTTCTAAATATACTTAAGTATCAAAAGTAAATGTAATTGCTCAAATATACTTAGGTATCAAAAGTAAAAGTATAAATCATTTCAAATTCCTTATATTAAGCAAAGCAGTGAGTCTGCCAGATCAGAGGCAGCAGGGATGACCACGTGTTCTCTTTAAGTCCTGTCCTGCTAAGCATTCAAAATGTAGCGAGTACTTTTGGGTGTTAGGTAAAATGTATGGAGTAGAAAGTACATTTTCTTTAGGAATGTAGTGAAGTAAAAGTAGTCAAAAATATAAATGGTAAATTACAGATACCCCAAAAAACTACTTAAGTAGTACTTTAAAGTATTTTGACTTAAGTACTTTACACCACTGCCCCCGTGTCCTCTGAGTCCTGCTGAGACACTCGTGTGGCTTTTCCATGACCAATGCTCTTCCTCTCTCTGTCTGTTTTCATTGACAACTACCAAGACCATGCCAATCTACAGTAGCTAGCACCAATGGACTTGGTACCTTTCTCTACCCTTGGTGTGAAAGAGAAAGCCTGTTAGGGAGCTATGAGTGGTGAATAGGCAGAAGGATGGCATACAGCGGCATTGTCCCACTGGCATTTCCCCTCTAAACAGGAGAAAACAGACACCAGAATAAGATGCTGACCCCGCCACTTATTCACAGTACGCCAAATCCAACCAACACCACACACCTGAGAAATCCACCACCAGGGTCACCAGCACAGGCTGCTTTCACATGAGAGTACAGCCATAAGGGAATTAATGGCTCTCCCTGTTGTGCCTTTGGGAGGTCTCTCGCCAAGGCAGCAGGGTTTAGCTGGTAAAAAGCCTTGGCTTTCTGTCTCTCTAAGAAATGGCGTCAGAGCCGGGAAGCGGAACACTGTCCGCTGCCCTTTACACGCACAATGGAAGGCACAGTGCAGCCCGCAGGTTGGTGGAAGCTGGGAGGGGGAACCCATACACCGGTAGTAACGCTAGCCCACAAAGAGGCCAATTGTTAGCTGCCGCTGAGGTGATTCTATCTCTTCACTCAGTGAGAAGGACTCTCGACTTTCTGGACCTGTTGCTAATTCCGCTGTGGGCTGTTGATCCAGGCCAGTGCTCTACTGGGACGGACCACAGTCATCCACCTCACCATAGCAGGAAGTCTACAGTACTGTACCGTACTTTACCATCTCGCCCGCTGGGCGCTAGAGGCACTTCAATCCCCAAGTGACTATCTAATATGTCTATCCCTTATCTGAGCGCTCCAGTACTCTCAGTGCCCCATTCCAGTAATAACCCACAAATGTCCTCCTCTGTAACTTTGAAAACAGGTGGCTGTTGGTCTGTCAACATCACCCTCTTTTCATTCACTGGGCCACACCCAGTGGAGACAAAAGCAATGGGAGATATGGAGTCTGTCTGTCAGACCAATGGTCAACCACCTGACCTGTTATAGCTATATACACTAAGTATACCAAATATTAGGAACACCTTCCTAATATTGAGTTGCACCCCCCCCCCCCCCCCCCATTTATTTTTTTATTTTATTTAGTTAGTGGCCATTTGCCTTAATTGGATAAAAATTTGATGAAAAATATGCATTCTTTTTTTCTGGTGTATTTGCACCATTATATCCAGGTATGGATCAAATAGAGAAAACACTATTGAAAGTATGATGGCCATGTCCATGGACTCTTAGTGTTGAAAGTGTTCCACAGGTATGCTGGCCCATGTTGACGCCAATGCTTCCCACAGTTGTCAAGTTGGCTGGATGTCCTTTGGGTGGTGGACCATTCTTGATACACACGGGAAACTGTTGAGTGTGAAAAACAGAGCGGCGTTGCAGTTCTTGACACAAACCAGTGCGCCTGGCACCTACTATCATAACCCGTTCAAAGGCACTTAAATCTTTTATCTTGCCCATTCACCCTCTGAATGGCACACATACACAATCCATGTCTCAAGGCTTAAAAATCCTTCTTGAATTCCCGAGTGGCGCAGTGGTCTAAGGCACGGCATCGCAGTGCTAGCTGTGCCACTAGAGATCCTGGTTCGAATCCAGGCTCTGTCGTAGCCGGCCGCGACCGGGAGACCCATGGGGCGGCGCACAATTGGCCTAGCGTCGTCCAGGGTAGGGGAGGGAATGGCCGGCAGGGATGTAGCTCAGTTGGTAGAGCATGGCGTTTGCAACGCCAGGGTTGTGGGTTTGATTCCCACGGGGGGCCAGTATGAAAAATACAAAAAATAATGTATGCACTCACTAACTGTAAGTCGCTCTGGATAAGAGCGTCCGCTAAATGACTAAAATGTAAATGTAAACCTGTCTCCTCCCCTTCATCTACACTGATTTGAAGTGGATTTAAAAAGTGACATCAATAAGGGATCATACCTTTCACCTTGATTCACCTGGTCAGTCTGTCATGGAAAGCGTTTAGTATACTCAGTGTAGTTTGATTTGAATTTACAATCAGATGGCTAGATTCTGAATAATACTAGAGTACAGAATCAGTGTGAATTACCTTAGCGGACCCTATTTGGCCCAGTGAAGATACTGTAGTGGTGTAATAATCCTGACAGTCAGGCTAAGGAGGACAGGAGAGATTATCTCTTCCCCAGCCATCCCCACCCCACCACCTTGTCCGCTGGAGGGGTTGGCCTCCAGCCAGCCTTGATATTGGGGACCATATAGACGTAGTGAGGTCCATTAACCCCAAACACCTGGGCTGCAGGAGAGCCTGTGGCGGCCCCTGCTTTAAGCTCCCACACAATGGGCCTATTGTCCTCTGGGGAATGTGATGGGAGGGAGACCGGCTGTGGTGGAGGGACTCAGCACCACGTCTGGAGAAACACTATCTCTGTGAGAGGACAGGAGAGGAGAGCACCACAGAGGGATGAGGGGGCGACCAAGGCACTCAAGGGGTTCCACACACTGCTCTGTCCCCAAACCCACAATGACCATCGTTATGTTTGGAGGAAAAAGGGGGTCGCTTGCAAGCGAAGAACACCATCCCAACCGTGAAGCACGGGGGTGGGAGCTTCAAGTTCCTTGGAGAGCTTCAAGTTCCTTGGTGTCCACATCACCAACAAACTATCATGGTCCAAACACACCAAGACAGTCGTGAAGAGGGCACGACAAAGCCTATTCCCCCTCAGGAGACTGAAAAGATTTGGCATGGGTCCTCAGATCCTCAAAAGATTCTACAGCTGCACCATCGAGAGCATCCTGACTGGTTGCATCACCGCCTGGTATGGCAACTGCTTGGCCTCCGACCGCAAGGCACTACAGAGGGTAGTGCGTACGGCCCAGTACATCACTGGGGCCAAGCTTCCTGCCATCCAGGACCTCTATACCAGGCGGTGTCAGAGGAAGGCACTCAAAATTGTCAAAGACTCCAGCCACCCTAGTCATCGACTGTTCTCTCTGCTACCGCACGGCAAGCGGTACCGGAGTGCCAAGTCTAGGTCCAAAAGACTTCTCAACAGCTTCTACCCCCAAGCCATAAGACTCCTGAACAGCTAATCATGGCTACCCGGACTATTTGCACTGCCCCCCAACCCCATCTTTTTACGCTGCTGCTACTCTGTTAATTATTTATGCAGTCACTTTAACTCTACCCACATGTACATATTACTTCAACAACCTCAACTAGCCGGTGCCCCTGCAAATTGACTGCACCGGTACCCCCCTGTATATATAGCCTCCCTACTGTTATTTTATTTTACTTCTGCTCTTTTTTTCTCAACACTTTTTTGTTGTTTTATTCTACTTTTTTATTAAAAATAAATGCACTGTTGGTTATGGGCTGTAAGTAAGCATTTCACTGTAATGTCTGCACCTGTTGTATTCGGCGCATGTGGCCAATAACATTTTATTTGATCATGCTGTGGGGGTGCTTTGCTGCAGGAGGGACTGGTGCACTTCACAAAATAGATAGCATCATGAGGAAGGAAAATGATGTGGATATATTGAAGCAACATCTCAAGACATCAGTCAGGAAGTTAAAGCTTGGTCGCAAATGGGTCTTCCAAATGGACAATGACCCCAAGCGTACTTCCAAAGTTGTGGCAAAATGACTTAAGGACAACAAAGTAAAGGTATTGGAGTGGCCATCACAAAGCCCTGACCTCAATCCTATAGACAATTTGTGGGAAGAAAAGGTGTGTGCGAGCAAGGAGGCCTACAAACCTGACTAAGTTACACCAGCTCTGTCAGGAGGAATGGGCCAGAATTCACCCAACTTATTGTGGGAAGCTTGTGGAAGGCTACCCGTAACGTTTGACCCAAGTTAAACAATTTAAAGGCAATGCTACCAAATACTAATTGAGTGTATGTAAACTTCTGACCCACTGGGAATGTGATTAAAGAAATAAAAGCTGAAATAAATAAATTACTATTATTCTGACATTTCACATTCTTAAAATAAAGTGGTGATCCTTACTGACCTAAGACAGGGAATTTTTACTAGGATTAAATGTCAGGAATTGTGAAAAATTGAGTTTAAATGTATTTGGCTAAGGTGTATGTAAACTTCCGACTTCAACTGTACATAAGTATTCAGACCCTTTGCTATGAGACTTGAAATTGAGCTCAGGTGCATCCTGTTTCCATTGATCATCCTTGATGTTTCTACAAATTGATTGGAGTCCACCTGTGGTAAATTCAACTGATTTGGACATGATTTGGAAAGGCACACACCTGTCTATAAAAGGTCCCACAGTTGACAGTGCATATCAGAGCAAAGACCAAGCCATGAGGTCGAAGGAATTGTCTGTTGAGCTCCGAAACAGGATTGTGTTGAGGCACAGATCTGGTGAAGGGTACCAAAACATTTCTGCAGCATTGAAGGTACCCAAGAACACAGTGGCCTCCATCATTCTTAAATGGAAGAAGTTTGGAACCACCAAGACTCTTCCTACAGCTGGCCACCTGGCCAAATTGAGCAATCGAGGGAGAAGGGCCTTGGTCAGGGAGGTGACCAAGAGTTCCTCTGTGAAGATGGGAGAACCTTCCAGAAGGACAACCATCTCTGCAGCACTCCACCAATCAGGCCTTTATGGTAGAGTGGCCAGATGGAAGCCACTCGTCAGTAAAAGGCACATGACAGCCCGCTTGGAGTTTGCCAAAAGGCACCTAAAGGACTCTGACCATGAGAAACAAGATTCTCTGGTCTGTGAAACCAAGATTGAACTCTTTGGCCTGAATGCCAAGCGTCACGTCTGGAGGAATCCTGGCACCATCCCTACGGTGAAGCATGGTGGTGGCAGCATCATGCTGTGGGGATGTTTTTCAGCGGCAGGGACTAGGAGACTAGTCAGGAATGAGGGAAAGCTGAACGGAGCAAAGTACAGAGAGATCATTGATGAAAACCTGCTCCAGAGCACTCAGAAACTCAGACTGGGGCGAAGGTTCACCTTCCAACAGGACAACGACACTAAGCACACAGCCAAGTCAACGCAGGAGTGGCTTCAGGACAAGTCTCTGAATGTCCTTGAGTGACCCAGCCAGAGCCCGGACTTGAACCCGATCTAACATCTCTGGAGAGACCTGAAAATAGCTGTGCACCGACGCTCCCCATCCAATCTGCAGAGAAGAATGGGAGAAACTCCCCAAATACAGGTGTGCCCAGCTTGTAGCGTCATACCCAAAAAGAATCGAGGCTGTAATCACTGCCAAAGGTGCTTCAACAAAGTACAGAGTAAAGGGTCTGAACTTATGCAAATGTGATATTATTATTAATTTTTTTGCAAAAATGTCTAAAAACCTGTTTTTGCTTTGTCATTATGGGGTATTGTATTTGTATTTATGACGGATCCCCATTAGCTGCTGCTATCAGTTTTTTAAATCTAATTTTACAGCTGGCATGAGTTACTTATTTCGCAACAAAGCCTCCTTCACTCATGCTGCCAAACATGCCCTCATAAAACTGACTATCCTACCGATCTTTGACTTCGGCGATGTCATTTACAAAATAGCCTCCAACACTCTACTCAGCAAATTGGATGTAGTCTATCACAGTGCCATCCGTTTTGTCTCCAAAGCCCCATACACTACCCACCACTGTGACCTGTACGCTCTTGTTGGCTTGTCCTCATTACATGTTCGTCGTCAAACCCACTGGCTCCAGGCCATCTATAAATCACTGCTAGGCAAATCTCCGCCTTATCTTAGCTCATTGGTCACCATAGCAACACCCACCCGTAGTATGCGCTCCAGCAGGTATATCTCACTGGTCATCCCCAAAGCCAACACCTCCTTTGGCCGCCATTCCTTCCAGTTCTCTGATGCCAATGACTGGAACGAATTGCAAAAATCTCTGAAGCTGGACTCTTATCTCCCTCACTAACTTTAGGCGTCAGTTGTCAGAGCACCTTACCGATCACTGCACCTGTACACAGCCCATCTGAAATTAGCCCACCCAACTACCTCATCCCTATATTGTTATTTATTTTGCTCATTTGCACCCCAGTATCTCTATTTGCACATAATCTCTTGCACATCTATCATTCCAGTGTTAATTCTAATTGTAATTATTTTGCACTATAGCCTATTTATTGCCTTACCTCCCTAACTTGCTACATTTGCACACACTGTATATATATTTTCTGTTGTATTTTTTGACTTTATGTTTTATTTTACCCCATATGGAACTCTGTGTTGTTGTTTTTATCGCACTGCTTCGCTTTATCTTGGCCAGGTCGCAGTTGTAAATGAGAACTTGTTCTCAACTGGCTTACCTGGTTAAATAAAGGTGAAATAGAAAATAAAATTTAAAAAAAAACTTGATATGGAATAGAATTCCATGTAGTCATGGCTCTATGTAGTACTGTGCGCCTCCCATAGTCTGTTCTGGGCTTGGGGACTGTGAAGCGACCTCTGGTGGCATGTCTTGTGGGGTATACATGGGTGCATTCAACATTTCAATACCAATTTCAAATACAAGTAGTGATGAAGTCAATCTCTCCACCACTTTGAGCCAGGAGAGATTGACATGCATATCATTAATGTTAGCTCTCTGTGTACATCCATGGGCCAGCTGTGCTGTGTGTAGATTGATGAGGGGAAAAATACTAACGTAAAAAAATGTCAAGGGGTCTGAATACTTTCACTGTAGCTAACAATGTTGTGCTGTTCCACTTACTCTTTCTAGAAAATTGAGGCATGGGAGTCAGACAAGACTGTGGCAGACATGGAGGAGTACAGCTGGGAGGACAGCCCCTCTCAGAAGAACGCCTTGTCCACGTTGGTCCGCATGCGGGTAGCAGAGGAGGGAGAGGGAGAGGCGGTGAGGGAGGAGCTGCTGGGGAGGCCGGAGGTGCAGGAGTACAGGGACTCTGTGACCAGACTGAAGAACGAGGGAGAGAGCGAGAGCAGCATGCGCCAGTACAGAGAAGCTGTGCAGAAACTGCTCAACCTCTAATATGCCCTCCTCTTCTATAGATGCAGATACACACACACACATAGGAGAGTGAGCAAGAGCAGTTATCACTTCAGGTCCAATCATGGGACAGTGTAGTCATCAATACAAAGCAAAGACCAGAACTCAACTGCTACACCCTTGTGGTGACCAGTTCAATGTCTAGAGACAAACCTATCATCTGATTTCACCACACACAGCATGTGATGCCTGTAACTGTCTTTTGTGAAATATTTATTGACAATAAATAAATGGACCTCTGTTATATTTCTGTAATAGAGTTGTCCAATACTAGTTACACTAAACTGATAGCCTGAAGCAAAAATGTATCCCTTGCATTGTAAATAAAAAGTTCTGAAATTTGGGCTAAGTTCTTACTGTTATTTAAAGAAGTGCTTTTTACATCACTGGACAGTGGACACAAATGTTTACTGTATTACCCACCCCCATCACCTCCCCTCTTTGGCCCAGGGGGACGAAGAGAAGCACCTTACTGAAGACACATTCAGTGATGGGCCCATATAAAAATAAAACACCAAACCCTTCAAAAGAGTTCCTGCTCTGGTCCATGTGGTTCTGGGTCAGGTGAAACTCGATGCGCAGGAGAGATGTTCTGGAGGAGAGAGGAGTGGTGGCAAGATGGGTCCAAGCCTAAGTTACACCTCGACTCGCATACACCACAGTCCATTTAGCAGCTTACTGCCTCAGAACAAAACTTGGCTTGTTGCACAGCTTTTCTTGCTTGGAAGCCCCCATCAATGCACTTAAAGCAGAGCAGACACTGCACAGTCCATGGAGTTTGGCATCAACAGCTGTTTGATTTCGTTTGACCGCTTCAAAATGTAGGTCTGCCAAAAGGACGTACAGTATCTTTCTTTAGGCAAATGACCTACAAATGCATCAACAGTTACTGTAAGTCTCAAGCCATTACCTCAATGGTAACCACAATCCTCACAGCAACTTTGGTCTTACAGTTTTGCCATGTACTTCAATTAATTATCTGTACTAGGTCTACAGAATATAAAATGGCTCTATGCAGCTCATCTCTCCAAAACCACTAAAATATAGCTATACATAAGTAAGATGATACTGAACATGTCAGAATGGAAGAAAAAAACAGCTGCATTTTTTACTATTTACACCAGTGATGGTCCCAATCTCTGCTTTTCAGGTTCAGTGGTTTTTCCAGACTATACATACACAGATAAAGATTTTGTTTGGAGGGGGGAAAACAACATTCGCAGGTCAGTGGCAGTGGTTCCCTTTGCTTAATTCATGATTGTTTCTGATGTAAACATTAGTTCTCTAGTGGAATAGCATTACTTTACTTTTCAATGTGCAGTTCCTTGTAAAAGCTTTCTTAGTCCCTGTTGTTGAACCCCATGGTTACCTCACGAGCTCTCCCTGACAATGGCATACTTAATGAGGCGCATGGACCCCCCCTTCCCCCTCCAGGTGGTCCTGTACCGCCCCTTCCTCTTCCTCCGACCCCTCCAGCTCACCACCAGCAGCACGGAGCAGCAGCAGCTCAGCAGCACCGTGACGACCGTCACCGCGGCAACCAACAGGGTGTGGGCCGCCACGTGCCACCCTGGGCCCAAATCACCGGGTGAGGGGGACTCCACCTCGCCCTGACTACCCTGTCCACCTTCTCCCCCTGCGGCCGCTGTGTGGTTCCTGCCCACGTAGCCCTTGGTGTCGTTGGGGTCCTGCTTGTTACTGCCATCCATGTTGGCTGCAGGAGCCAGGAAGGTCGGGGGGCTGGTGGGACTGGTGATGGTGGCCACCCTGGCTGTGGATGTGGGCTGCTTGGTAGGTGTGGGGGGCTGTGGGGTGGTGGTGGATTCTCTGTGGGTTGATGGATAGGCAGGGATGGTCTGGGCGGTGTATGGGGCAGGGGCAGTCGTGGTGGGGGTCGGGGGAGTGGTGGTGGGGGTCGGGGGAGTGGTGGTGGGGGTCGGGGGAGTGGTGGTGTGGGCCTGGGTCCCCAGGGTGGGCATTATGGTGGAGGAGGGGGTGGATGTGATGGGGGAATAAGTATTGCCCTGAGTAGAGCTCTGGGGTGCAGTGGTGGTGGTGGGGATCCTGGCAGTAGGGGCTATGGTTAGAGGCTGGACGGGTGGCCGGTTGAACTGGCGCTTGTCTGAGGCTAGGGGCTCTGAGGCATTGACTCTGGTGTAGAGGTGGGGTAACACCCGCACATTGGAGGTGAAGTACTTTCCAAACACCAACAGGTCTGGATCCACACCTGTGTGAGACCAAGACAACCAACCCCACAGTAAAACGTTGTCAGAGTAGCAAGTATTTAATCATTTCACTGAAGCCTATACCATCTCAATCACTCAATATAAGCTATAACAGTTTATAAAGGGTCTGCAGTAAGTTCATGGTAAAGTTTAGTTTTTTCTTTTATTTAGTGGTAATAACGAGTAATAATAATCTATGTTTGGCTTCTTTTAGAATTCATAGAAACAAACAGCACTAAAGTACAACTTAGATCCTGGGTCTAAATTGTATCCTATGGAGGCTCACCTTTGGTGATGTTGTACAGGATCACGTTGCCTCTGTAGCTTAGGATACAGCTCTCCAATGTTGGACAGTGCATATGAAAACAGTTCACATTCTCTTGGATGGTGTCATAGTGGAATATCGCCAGGTTACAAGAAACTAAGGAGTTACATAAAAGGTTAATTATCCATCAACGCACCCTGCAAAACATATTAATAAACTTTTGCATAGCGCACTCACACATTACATGCTACACCTGTCCACCTGGCAGGGTACCTGCAAATAAAAGTATTGTACAAAATTGCCTACAGTAAATCATGAATTAAACGTTTGAGAATCATTTTAAAATGTCGACATTTAAATAATAGTACATTGGATTCTAGTAGGGTTAAACTGATTATATCGCTGCACATCTAATCCATATTAAAAATCCGATACAAAACTGAACAATTACAGTAAACTTACAATTTCTCGTAAGGCAACAGGTTCGGCTGCATTTCAGAGCTGTCTCTTCTTGGTAATACTTCAGAAGCTGAGCGCCTCTTCTCTGAGATTCCTCAATATCGATGAATATACCAGGGTATTGACGAATCCAACAGTTTTTATAATAAGTAGTCGGCGAACACCTCGATTCCGTGTGGTACACCAAACTCAGAATCGTTAGCAAACTCCATGGAACAGTCATTGCGCGTGTAATATGTAATCAAATCATGTTAAATTCAAGTTGAATAGAGGATCGTGAACAGTTTCGGACACATCTGCGATGTTTCTTGAACTTGGTCGATTGACAGAAATGATCTCGGACTGCTTGCGCCAGCTATGTGTGCCCCAGGTGTGTCACGACTACGTAGGCTACCGGAGGACGAGCTTGCGCGGAATCTCTCTGTGCGTCAAGCCCACATTGTTTTCGCAGTTCTAATTGCGAGGCTCGCATGTCTGATCTCTGCAAACTGTTCATTTATGTACCCTACCACTAGCAGTAATGTAGGCCTGTCTTTATTAGCAGTTGCGAAGAAAACGTGAGTAGCGGCACCTACCAAATAGGCTTCATTACGCTTGCCAGGTGGGTGCCAAACGACGTGCCCATCTGGTTGCTGCTATTCACATTATAGCCTGTAGCGGTGTAGCCTATATTATTGACTCTATTAGACTCAGCTCAATTCAGTAAACGTTATTTATTTTACCATTGTACCGTTAGAAGATCAACACGTCATCAGTAAATCCAGACAGACAGGGAATGCCACAACCCATTGGTCCCACTCTCCACAATATCTGTTTTCAGGGGCAGACATATGAGAGAGGATTACCATATTTGTAGCTAGCAGCCTAGATTCTTAAGAACTAGATTAGGAGACTAAGATATGTTTCTCCCTCACTCTCTTTTGTTCCACTTGTTTCCCACCTATTGTCAGCATGTCTGTCAACCACAATGCCACATTTTCATTATCCACATCTTGGCCCAGGTAGGGTACTGGCTCACAGGTTTGGATAGAATCCTTACAAACTGAAGTGTTTATGCAGGGTTTGGAGTCCAGCTCTGAGGGTGAGGGAGGGAAAGAGTTTCAGCAGTAACAATGACCCATGGAGCCGGGAAGGCTGCGCATTGGGACCTGCCAGCGCAGCACAGCCTGAAGCAAGCTTTCGCCCCAGACAGAGACTACACACCAGCGGGGCAGGCTATAACAGTCATAATGAGCTACTGCCACTGGGGTATATAATAATATAATAATAATATAATATAAATCATATCATCTGTGGATTGGCAATGATGAAGCTTGTATGCCAGGCGCCCAGAACACAAAATGGAACATTGCTTACATCAGAGATTTCGGAGATGCCTTGCAATGTAAATTCTCTCAGGTGGTCTGCTTGTAGTTGGTTACTCATACAAAAATATATGCCATATCATATGCTTTTATCCAAGGTGACTTACAATCATACGTGCATATATGTTTCATATGAGTGGTCCAAGCGGGAATCGAACCCACAACCATTGGTGTTTCAAGCGCCATGGTCTACCAACTGAGCCACACAGGACTAGGATCTCGCGAATAGTCCTGGGTGTGGTACACAACGGCATTCATCATATAAAAATCTGACTATACTATTTAATATTGCACTTTTATCTACCGCATCAGAGGACCGTTTTGTATATAAGCTTTCTAACATCAGAAGATAAAATACTGATAATTGAACATTGTCAAAAGAGAAAGAAGAGAACAGGTAAAGACACTTCAATGATAAAGTGTATCAACATGTATTCTGTTGTGGATAAAACATACTATCCCTGGATGAAGAAAAAAACATGTTTCAGAAGGTTCATTTATATGAATCGGCCCACTTGAGCATATCATCTATCATTGCATCTAAATTGTCTCTCCCCTGTGAGTCCTTGTGTACTTTTTAGATTTGTGTCATTCCTGAAACATCCGTCATTAGGACGGCAATGAGGGCTTCATATATCTGGTCCGGGTTACCCCGGTGGGAGAAGTTTGAACCGGGTGAAAAGTGATTGCATTCGTTTTGGAAGGGGGCTGCCTCCCGGGTGTAAGCCTAGTGCCCTGCTCTGGCCGACGGAGAAGTCGTGTATATTTTAAAATATATGATAATATATTTAAAACCCATATATAAACGTAACATAGATTTTAAAATATATGATCAAATATTTCAATAACATACTGTATATAAATCTCACAACCCAATACAAAAAAATTATAATATGGATATTGTCACACCTACACCTGCTCCCTCCCTTCGGCGCTCGACGTCGCCGGTCTACTAACCACTGGTCCTGGCAACCCACATTGCGCACACCTGGCAACCATCATTGCGCACACCTGCTCCCCATCGTTAAGCACACCTGGACTTCATCACCACCCTGATTACTCTCCCTTCGTATAGCTCTCACAAACCTCAGTCAGTATTGGTTCTGTTTTCATGTCCAGACACTTTTCTTGTTTTGTAATGCGCCATGTTCGTTATTATTAAACACATCGTCTGCACCTGCTTCCTGACAATGCATCCATCTCACACTTAGGGGTGAATTATTTTCTAATTGCATTTAGTGTTAGGCAACCTTATGACTACTTTGTTTCTTGTATCTACTGTAGATGATACTTGCTTACCATTAGCTGGTTTATGGCTCATTTACCTATTTAAAGGTTAAAACAGGCTTCTTTATGTGTTCCTTTTTATTGAAACAGTACATGATCGTTAACTTTTAAATCTTCTAAATACACAGGATGTATTGTTACTGTACTTACAGTACATTCTAGTCTTTTATAGCATCTGAGTGAATTATTTATGTTTTGCAGATCGAAATTCACCCAGGCTCAAGCGTTACTGTCCCAAAAAACGTCTGGAGGGCAGTGTTGTCAACCGTGATGGAGAGGTCATGGAGCGGGCATGCCTTCCACGGGAGGAAGAGAAACTCTGTTTTGTCGAGATCATGGCTAGGAGGGGCTTGGCCTTGGGGGTGAGGGTGTAGCTTTCTCAGACTCAATAGAATTTTGTCTACAAGTTCGAAGATCCAATCACTTTGGTTCACTTTTTTGGGGGTCTCCAACTCAGAATGCACATAAGGATAACAGGTGTTTACGAAGATACACTACATGTCCAAAAGTATGTGGACACCTACTCGTCGAACATCTCATTCTAAAATCATGGGCACTGATGTTGGGCGATAAGGCCTGGCTCGCAGTCGGCATTCCAATTCATCCCAAAGGTGTTTGATGAGGTTGAGGTCAGGGCTCTGTGCAGGCCAGTCAAGTTCTTCCACACCAATCTCGACAAACCATTTCTGTATGGACCTCGCTTTGTGCACGGGGGCATTGTCATGCTGGAACCGGAAAGGGCTTAACCCCAACTGTTGCCACAAAGTTGGAAGCACAGAATCGTCTAGCAAGTCATTGTATGCTGTAGCGTTAAGATTTCCCTTCACTGGAACTAAGGAGCCTGAACCATGAAAAACAGCCCCAGACCATTATTCCTCCTCCCCTGAACTTTACAGTTGGCACTATGCATTGGGACAGGTAGCGTTCTCCTGGCATCCGCCAAACCCAGATTAGTCCGTCGAACTGCCAGATGGTGAAGCGTGATTCATCACTCCAGAGTCCAATGGCGGCGAGCTTTACACCACTCCAGCCGACGCTTAGCATTGTGCATGGTGATCTTAGGCTTGTGCGCGGCTGCTCGGCCATGAAAAGCCATTTCATGAAGCTCCCGACGAACAGTTATTGTGCTGACGTTGCTTCCAGAGGCAGTTTGGAACTCGGTAGTGAGTGTTTCAACTGATGACCAGACGATTTTTACGCGCTTCAGCACTCAGCGGTCTCGTTCTGTGAGCTTGTGTGGCCTACCACTTCGCGGCTGAGCCGTTGTTGCTACTAGACATTTCCACTTCAATTCAACAGCACTAATAGTTGACCGGGGCAGCTCTAGAAGGGCATAAACTTGACGAACTGACTTGTTGGAAAGGTGGCATCCTATGACGGTGCCACGTTGAAAGTCACTGAGCTCTTCAGTAAGGCCATTCTACTGCCAGTGTTTGTCTATGGAGATTGCACGGCGGTGCGCTCAATTTTATACACCTGTCAGCCATGGGTGTGGCTGAACTAGCCGACTCCACTAATTTGAAGGGGTGCCGACATACTTCTGTGTATATATAGAGAATCTGTCTTATTATGGCATCTGTGAGTGCATGGGCAGCACCATTGAGACATACAACATTGTGATCTGGAGGCTACTATACCGGGAGACTTCCAGCAATTTTGCCAAGATAACAATATGCTAACTTCAATCATCTCCAAACTGCACGCAGAGACATACACATTTTATTCTTGAGTTTATCTGACTCTGGGTGAGTAGAAAAACTACCTAAATCTCAATCTCACAGTATCCCATAAAACATTTATACACCATAACAGGGTTGGGGTCAATTTCAATTAAATAAATTGAAGGATGTTAAAGGGATAGTTCACTTTTTTACACCTTATAGTCAGATTACTAACCAAAAAAACTATGGGGGTGATGGAGGAAAATTAGTCAAAGTTTAATGTCTGTGGCCAAATCCCCTCAAGTTAATAGTGCCTATTTAAACAACTAAGTTATGGATTACAGTTTCTCCTGGCCCATGGACTACTTTCAGGGAAAGGAACCATCTGACTGACTATAAGGTGTAAAAAAGTGAACTATCCTTTAATTGAATTTACAAATCAATTATTGCAAATAGGGCGTTAATGGTCAAGGATATTTTTATTAAACAGAATTTGATCCTTTGACGACCCCAAACCCAACCCCTAACTGTTCTATATGGTCTTAATCTTATGTGTTGCTTTCCCTCTACAGATGCTGTCATGAAGCGCTTCCTGGATGCAACAAAGGGACAAGTGGGAACGGTTTAAAACAGTAAAATTGCTGAATTGAGAAGCGATATAAAAAAGAAATAATAGGATTTAATTGAGTTTAGTGTTGTCGTTTACTCTAAGGTTTTATTACCATGACTACAAGTATCACTGAAATAATGCTCCCGTAACATATGTTAACACATATTGTTAACATGTATTGTGACAGATAAGGGACATATGTAATAAACATTTGAATACTGTGTCACATATGCACTACCGGTCAAAAGTTTTAGAACACCTACTCATTCAAGGGTTTTTCTTTATTTTTACTATTTTCTACATTGTAGAATAATAGTACATATGGAATCATGTAGTAACCAAAAATGTGATTCTTCAAATAGCCACCCTTTGCCTTGACAGCTTTGCACACTCTTGGCATTCTCTCAACCAGCTTCATGTGGAAAGCTTTTCCAACAGTCTTGGAGTTCTCACATATGCTGAGCACTTGTTGGCTGCTTTTCCTTCACTCTGCGGTCCGACTCATCCCAAACCATCTCAATTTGGTTGAGGTCGGGGGATTGTGGAGGCCAGGTCATCTGATGCAGCACTCCATCACTCTTCTTCTTGGTAAAATAGCCCTTACACAGCCTGGAGGTGTGTTGGGTCATTGTCCTGTTGAAAAACAAATTATAGTCCCAAACCAGATGGGATGGCGTATCGCTGCAGAATGCTGTGGTCGCCACGCTGGTTAAGTGTGCCTTGAATTCTAAATAAATCACAGACAGTGTCACCAGCAATGCACCCCCACACCATAACACCTCCTCCTCCATTCTTTACGGTGGGAAATACACATGCAGAGATCATCCGTTCACCCACACCGCGTCTCACAAAGACACGGCGGTTGGAACCAAAAATCTCCAATTTGGACTCCAGACCAAAGGGCAAATTTCCACCAGTCTAATGTCCATTGCTCATGTTTCTTGGCCCAAGCAGGTCTCTTCTTCTTATTGGTGTCCTTTAGTAGTGGTTTCTAAAGCAATTCAACCATGAAGGCCTGATTCACACAGTCCACTCTGAACAGTTGTTGAGATGCGTCTGTTACTTGAACTCTGTGAAGCATTTATTTGGGCTGCAATTTCTGAGGCTGGTAACTAATGCACTTATCCTCTGCAGCAGAGGTAACTCTGTGTCTTCCATTCCTGTGGCGGTCCTCATGAGAGCCAGTTTCATCATAGCGCCTGATGGTTTTTGCGACTGCACTTTAAGAAACTTTCGAAGTTCTTGAAGTTTTCCGTATTGACTGACCTTCATGTCTTGTAATGATGGACTGTGTGTTATTCCATATGTGTTATTTCATAGTTTTGATGTCCTCACTATTATTCTAGAATGTAGAAAATAGTCAAAATAAAGAAAAACCCTTGAATGAGTAGGTGTTCTAAAACTTTTGACCGGTAGTGTATATGAGCATATAAGGTAACATATATTATGACATATAAGGGACATATGTAATAAACATTTCAATACTACATGTCACACAAATGAGCATTTAAGTATTATACATATATGCACATATACTGAAAAAATATACACTACCGTTCAAAAGTTTGGGGTCACTTAGAAATGTCCTTGTTTTCCATGAAAACATACATGAAATGAGTTTGAATAGGAAATATAGTAAAATGCATAGGAAATGTAGTCATTGACAAGGTTAGAAATTATGATTTTTAATTGAAATAATAATTGTGCCCTTCAAACTTTGCTTTCGTCAAATAATCCTCCATTTGCAGCAATTACAGCCTTGCAGACCTTTGGCATTCTAGTTGTCAATTTGTTGACGTAATCTGAAGAGATTTCACCCCATGCTTCCTGAAGCACCTCCCACAAGTTGGATTGGCTTGATGGACACTTCTTACGTACCATACGGTCAAGCTGCTCCCACAATAGCTCAATAGGGTTGAGATCCCTATTGATGACTGTGCTGGCCACTCCATTAGACAGAATACCAGCTGACTGCTTCTTCCGTAAATAGTTCTTGCATTGTTTGGAGCTGTGCTTTGGGTCATTGTCCTGTTGTAGGAGGAAATTGTCTCCAACCAAGCGCCGTCCACAGGGTATGGCATGGCGTTGCAAAATGGAGTGATAGCCTTCCTTCTTCAAGATCCCTTTTACCCTGTGCAAATCTCCCACTTTACCACCACCAAAGCACCCCCAGACCATCACATTGCCTCCACCATGCTTGACAGATGGCATCAAGCACTCCTCCAGCATCTTGTCATTTGGTCTGCGTCTCACAAATATTCTTCTTTGTGATCCGAACACCTCAAACTTCGATTCGTCTGTCAATAACACTTTTTTCCAATCTTCCTCTGTCCAGTGTCGGTGTTCTTTTGCCCATCTTAATCTTTTATTTTTATTGGCCAGTCTGAGATATGGCTTTTTCTTTGCAACTCTGCCTAGAAGGTCAGTATCCCGGAGTCGCCTCTTCACTGTTGACGTTGAGACTGGTGTTTTGCGGGTACTATTTAATGAAGCTGCCAGTTGAGGACCTATGAGGCGTCTGTTTCTCAAACTAGACACTAATGTATTTGTCCTCTTGCTCAGTTGTGCACCGGGGCCTCCCACTCCTCTTTCTATTCTGGTTAGAGCCAGTCTGTGCTGTTCTGTGAAGGGAGTAGTACACAGCGTTGTACGAGATCTTCAGTTTCTTGGCAATTTCTCGCATGGAATAGCCTTCATTTCTCAGAACAAGAATAGACTGACGAGTTTCAGAAGAAAGTTATTTGTTTCTGGCCATTTTGAGCCTGTAATCAAACCCACAATTGTTGATGCTCCAGATACTCAACTAGTCTCAAAAAGGCCAGTTTTATTGCTTCTTTAAATCAGCACAACAGTTTTCAGCTGTGCTAACATAATTGCAAAAGGGTTTTCTAATGATCAATTAGCTTTTTAAAATGATAAACTTGGATTAGCAATACAACGTGTCATTGGAACACAGGACTGATGGTTGCTGATAATGGGCCTCTGTACGCCTATGTAGATATTCCAGTAAAAATCAGCCGTTTCCAGCTACAATAGCCATTTACAACATTAACAATGTCCTCACTGTATTTCTGATCAATTTGATGTTATTTTAATGGACAAAAAAAGTTTTTCTTTCGAAAACAAGGACATTTCTAAGTGACCCCAAACTTTTGAACGGTAGTGTATATAAACGCAACATGCAACAATTTCAAAGATTTTGCTGAGTTACAGTTCATATAAGGAAATCAGTCAATGTGAAATCTATGGATTTCACATGACTGGGCAGGGGCGCAACCATGGGTGCAACATGGCCAAGTGCAACATGGCCAATTTACTGAATAAATGCATTAGTAAATGTAGAGTGGGAAACTGATTAAAAAGTACAATCCCTGGATGAAGGATCCTTTATACTAATCGGCCCACTTGAGCATATCATCAATCATTGCATCTTACTTGTCTCTCCCCTGTGAGTCCTTGTGTACTTTTAAGATTTGTGTCAATCCTGAAACATCTGTTACAACAACTGCAATGATATTATTTCTCCCCTGTGTGGGACTTTCTGTGATATTTCAGATTTCCACTCTGATTGAATGCTTTGCCACAATCAGGGCAGCGAAATGGCTTCTCTCCTGTGTGAATCCGGATGTGTTTCTTCAGATCGCCGCTGGTGCTGAATCCTTTGCCACAAACAGGGCAGTGACACGTTTTTTCCCCTGTGTGGCTTCTCATGTGCACTATCAGATTACTGTTTAAGGTGAACCATTTACTACAAACATGACAACAATACCTAGCTGCAATGTGAGTTTGGAGGTGATCTTTCATACTTTCTGTTGACGCCATATGCTTTCCACACACTCCACAAAGTGTTTCTTTATCATTTGTATGAGTTTGAACATGTTTAAATAATAAACCCATGTAATGAAAATACTTGCCACACACCTTACAACAACCAGGAGTAGCATGACCTTGCCTGGGTGATTTCAGATGGGACAACTGTGTGAATTTGTTATCCTTAGTGTTGATAAGGGAGCTTTGTCCTTTTACCATCTTTGTTCCCTTTGATTTGACTGACTTAAAACATGACGGAGGTCCGCCAGTCTCCATACCACTGTCACTTTCACTGTTTTCACTCTGAGCTGCAGAACAGTCTGGATTTACTGCAGAGAGGGGCTGAAAGACACTGGTTGGTTCTGATTCTCCGTAGTCCTCTCTATCAGGTTCTGTTTTGATCTGTTCAGTGGTAGTATTGGGTAGGGTGTCTCTGTCTCCATTTCCTTCCTTTTGGGCTTGATAAAAATGTGAACGCTGAGTTGGTTCCCCATTACATACACTTTTCACACAGGCAGGAGTGAATATGGAGTCTTTGGTATCATGCTCAAGCCCTTGAAGCTGCTCGTCCTCCTGACTGGCCCCATGTTCGTCTTTGACCTGTGTGGGCTCTGGGTCCTCATGCCTCAGACTGGGGCTCCACTCCTGCTCACAGTGCTGCTGCTCAGGGGAAGCCTCCACTTCAGAGACAGAGAGAGTGAGCTGCTGGAGGTCTGGAGGAATGGAGAAAGAATTAAACTCAATGCTGACATTATGCTAAGTTTATCCTAGGATTTTTTTCAGGAGTGACTCTCTGGCACTGGCTCTATGCACACTCACTCACACATACAACACACACTTAGACTACATACGCTGACACACACATGTATATTGACGCCACACACACACTCACACATAGATACACTTTCACATACTGTTATGATTTGTGATACAAGATTTATTAATGTATGGAGAAATCATAAGCTGTATGTGGACAGAGAACAAGCCATGTGTTATGTCGGTCACGAATGAGTACTAGAAGGTCCGTGTGCCAAGATAGATTGGGGGGGCCACTGTTGCTAATCTTAGGAAGGGTGCGTGATGGAATGGCCTGGCTAGGGTGCCACACTACACCAAGGAGGTAGATGATATGGTGGTGGATGAGTGACAATCAATAATGGTTAGCAACTGTGTATGGGATAAAAGTAGATAGGAAAGGCAGTATATAAGCTGAGAGAATGTCTATGGAAGTCATTCAGATAGCAAGAGGCAAAGCACGTGCAGCCTGTCATTGAATCAAACATTGTAACCATTAAATAATGACTGAATCCAATCTCCATCTGTGTCAACTGCTCTCTTGCATCCTGAACTTCTCAATACCAGAAACTCATCATAACAGATTGGCGTATAAACGAACAGGATTCAGTTCACAGCCAAACTAACTGGTAAGCAGACTTTCATTTTTTTGATTATGTCAAATTCTGCTTATCTGTGGTAAGGCTGAGCTGTAACGAACGTTTAAAATTCTATATTTTAAAAGGGGGATGATGAGTGGTGTTGAGTTGTGTAGGGATGTAGCTCAGTTGGTAGAGCATGGCGTTTGCAACGCCAGGGTTGTGGGTTCGATTCCCACGGGGGGCCAGTATGAAAAATTAAAAATTAATAATGTATGCACTCACTAACTGTAAGTCGCTCTGGATAAGAGCGTCTGCTAAATGACTAAAATGTAAATGTAAAATGTGTAGAACGGATGTAAGGACAATATCAAATTGGACAATGACATGGTGCTTATGATTCAAAATTACGGTGTGTTTAAAATACTGAGTGAAGGCAAGAGAGGACAAACGAGTGGGCGCAGGACACCCTTGATGTCAAGTACGTCATAAAGAGAGTGGATTTTTTTCCCTTAATGTAAAACAGTACATTATAAAATGAGTGGGCGCAGGCACCCTTGATGTACAGGTACATCATAAAGAGAGTGGGAATTTAGTCCCTTAATGTAAAAGTACATTATAAAAGACATTGGGTATAAAAGGAACAGGTTACGGACCTTTGACGTAATAAATCGTCATAAACGGTAGAGAGCCTTAGTACCTTGTTAATTACTCAAAACGGCCAGGAGAGGGGGCCAGTGAAATGTAATATATTGAATCATAAGCAGTAATGATGGACATAGGTAAACAAAATGTGTATTTATTTTACTAAAGATCGAGGTGGAGATTTGATTCAAACATTTAATTACTAATATTCTATAAACTAATATACGTGACAAAGGGGAGTCAATTCAGTATACCGAATACGGGCAAAACAGTAACAAAGCATAAATCAGAGCTAGATTTACCTAGAAGGGAACGAAAAGTTATGATGAAATTGTTGCAGACAAATCCGCATCTAAAACATATATATTTTAAGAGCATTGAACATCTAACACCACGTGACTGGATGTTAATTACATTTGGGGTTTTCTATGTGGAACCATATCTTAGTGATTTATCAGCATGGACAGATAATAACTATCCTCTTGATGGTAGTTTTAAAAGGGATAAATTACAAGTCGCACGTAATTATATAATTGATAATACAGCCATAAGCAACCCGAAATGGGATTTAGAGTACATGAAAGAGGTGTATACCGCATGGGATTTAATGAGTGTACAATGGCCGGTAAATATAATGAGGAAGGAGGAAAAATCTGTTAGGAAGTTACGTAATTTGGCAATGGAGCAACATAATTTACCTTCTGAAAAGGCTCAATCCAAAGGGGCTATTAAAGGTTCTGAAAGTATTAAAGGCATTTATCCACAATTAGCGACCTCTATTCAGCCTCCAGCTTATAGTCTTGACGTAGAAGAGGATTTATTGGTACATTTGCAAAATTGTTTTAAGAATATGAGAAGTAGTAATCAATGGGTTATGGGTTAGATTACATTTATTAGGTAAAGGTGTAGTTATGGTATAAGGCAGGATGTAGAGGAGGCATGTCTATGAAACTAGTGGACTATAGCAAGCTGAAAAAATTTGCACTTTCTAATGTCAAAGTTTCTACTGACTGTTATGAAGACAGGATAAAGTAGCATACTGTGCCTCACCTAACAATGTTCTGAAGATTTGTTTCAAAGGGTGAAGGCAACTCTGCCCAGCCTAACAGGAGAATCTGGACATTGTATGCACCATGGAGACTATGTGGCAGTAAAGGATTACATAAGTAAGAGCGGAACAGAATCTAGGTGGAGAGGTCAGTACTAGGTGTTGCTGACTACCTCGATGGAGGGGAAAGTAGTAGAAACAGATTTATACATCTATGTGTCCCACGGTAAGAGTATTCTAACTCAGAGGAGGAAGATGGTATTGCCACTGTGGAGCATTGTTTTTGTGTTTGTAGCAGTCTATCTCACCTTCCCTATTGGTACGCTGAAAGAAGGACACACTACACAGAGCAATGTGAACAGAAATTGGGAAGTATATTAGAAATTGGTATTAAGAATAATTGGTATAACATAATAATTTGTCATATAGTCAATGCTTATATGGTTTCTTGGATTAGAAATGAAATCAATTGAACTGTTATGTTTTGTCTTCTAGTGAGGTAAATACAGATGGTGTCTTGATGCATAGCAGGGATAATTTGGCCTAGAATGGTGTGAATCTAAAAAAGAAACAACCTCTGTACTGGCTGAAGATGAACATCAGATGCGTTGAAGACGTTTTTGTAAAGCACCACTTCTACAGGCAACCGGGGTAAAACAGCCAATTGAAGCAATCAACGGATTGTATCATGTTTTTATATCAAGAGAGTGGGAAAGGAGTCCACCATTGAGTGAGAATGGAGAAATATATGTTCATATACAACATTTGTAATGTTGTGGGTATAATGGTTGGCAAATGGGCAAGACAAGGAGGTTGTAGGGTAGGTGGTGACTTGGATGAGACATTGAAGTTGGGATATTGTCATGGGCAATTCATTTTGAAATATGAAGATGTCTGAAGAACATAATGAAGAGACGCCAGAAGATCTAAGGGCCGGGAAAAAGAAGGGGTTACTTAGCTGTGTTGATAATACATTTGAATTTATCTAAATTTGCTAATGTGAATAGGAGGTATATACACTGCTAAATTAATAGTATTAATAATGCATTGAGAGGATGATCTGTATTTATTATCAGGATGAGGAAGGTCATAATAGAATTATGGATATTTATACTGTATGTTAATATAAGTGTACATTCTGACAGTTGAAATGGGTGATAAAGTTGAGGGTTTTAATTTTGATTGATAAGGACCAAGTGAATCAATAAGAATTGTCATTCTAAATATGGTTTTGGTTATAATATAAGATGACAGTGATTTAAGTAAATCATTAGTATATATTAGTAACTAACTATTTTCAGCATGAAGGATATTGATTGTACAATTGAGATAACTGTCTTATATAGATATTGTGGTTGAATTTCTCGATCATAAATAGTTCAGGGGTGTACTCATTTAACAGGGACTGAAAACTGAGTGTTATACTGTGTATCTCTACTCATGCATATTATGAGAAGAGTGTAATTATCATGGGTTTTCAAGCAATTGGGTTTGAAATATCACTCATTGGAAACTATGCAATTGATAATCGCATAGCATTGGATGCTATTATAGTAGATAAGGGGGAATGTATGCGATTATAGGGGGAGAATCATGTTGTACATGCTTGACATCAGGATTAGTAAGGTATTGGGAATTTAAGTAAAGCTATGGGAAATATTAGAGATCTACAGGAAGGTATTAAGAGTATTAAATCTTCATCTATATCATCTTATTCCATTGTAGAGTTCATGGATAATGTTGATTGAGGAATGTGGAATGTTAAGTTGGAACTGTATAGTGTGGAATTTAAGGTTTACAGGATTGAAGATGTGGAAAGAAGAAGATCTCAGTTGATCAGATAGCGCCCCATGTGACCAGAGAAAAGCTTGGGCTTCCTCTGAATGAACATTGATGAAGAAGATTAAAGTTATTTTTATTGGGATATATTCATTTGAATATATTATAATTTCCATGCAACTTAGAATGTGTCATGAATCAATGTATTTTGTGGAATGATGTCAGGATGTTAGGAATTCATTTGTATGTTTTGTTTGTTTTGTTCAATGAATGTTATATTAATGGAATTCTCTTTGCAACAACAAATAGAAAGAAAAATAGGAATTGTTATGATGATTTGTGATACAAGATTAATTAAATGTATGGAGAAATCATAAGCTGTATGTGGACAGAGAACAAGGACAAGCCATGTGTTATGTCGGTCACAAATGAGTACTAGAAGGTCAGGTTGTATTCGGCGAATATGACATAAAATTGGGTTTGATGGGTAGGGTGGAGGGGTGCATTGCTGCTAGCGTTAGCGCAATGACATGCTAGCTGTTCCCGTAGACTTCCATTAATTGAGCCAACGACTATCCATTTAAAAGCGTGTTTATTAGGTACACCCCCCGGTCACGAGAATTGATCACTTCTACAGACAGTGAGTCACGTGGCCGTGGCTTGCAATATAACGCAGGCAAACAGACATTGAGGCATTCAGTTACTGTTCGATTTAACATTAGAATGGGCAAAACACGTGACCTAAGCGACTTTGAGCGTGGTACGATCGTCGGTGCCAGGCACACCGGATCTATTGTCTCAGAAATGGCCAATCTCCTGGACTTTTCGCCCACGACAGTGTCTAGGGTTTACCGAGAATGGTGCGACAAAAAAAAAACATCCAGTCAGCGGGGCAAAAACAGTTAATTGATGGGAGAGATCGAAGGAGAATGGCAAGAATCGTGCAAGCCAACAGGCGGGCCACAAACAAACAAATAACGATGCAGTACCACAGTGGTATGCAGAACGGCATCTCGGAACGCACAACTCGTCGATCATTGTCACGGATGGTTATTGCAGCAGACGACCACAACGGGTTCCACTCCTATCAGCTAAAAACAAGAAGAAGCGGCTCCAGTGGGCACACGATCACCAACACTGGACAATTGAATTGTGGAAAAACATTGCCTGGGATATGACAGCGAGTTCAGTTTACTTGAGTGGCCTGCGCAGTCCCCAGACCTCAACCCAATAGAGCATCTTTGGGATGAGATGGAACGGGCTGTTCACAGCATGAATGTACCGCCGTCCAATATGCAGAAACTGTGTGATACCATCGCGTCAGCATGGACCAACATCCTTGTGGAAAGTTTCCTACAATTTGTAGAATTATGTTCTGGAGGCAAAGGGGGGTCTGACCTGGTAGTAGATGGGTGTACCAAATAAACTGGCCGGAGAGTGTGTGTGTGTGTGTGTGTGTATACATACAGTACCAGTCAAAAGTTTGGACACGTACTCATTCAAGGGTTTTTCTTTATTTGTACTATTTTCTACATTGTAGAATAATAGTGAAGACATCACAACTATGAAATAACACATATGGAATCATGTAGTAACCAAAACATTTGAGATTCTTCAAATAGCCACCCTTTGCCTTGATGACAGCTTTGCACACTCTTGGCATTCTCTCAACCAGCTTCACCTGGAATGCTTTTCCAACAGTCTTGAAGGAGTTCCCACATATGCTGAGCACTTGTTGGGTGCCTTTTCTTCGCTCTGCCGTCCGACTCATCCCAAACCATCTCAATTTGGTTGAGGTCGGGGGATTGTGGAGGCCAGGTCATCTGATGCAGCACTCCACCACTCTCCTTGATAAAATAGCCCTTACACAGCCTGGAGGTGTGTTGGGTCATTGTCCTGTTGAAAAACAAATGATAGTCCCACTAAGCCCAAACCAGATGGGAAGGCGTATCGCTGCAGAATGCTGTGGTACCCATGCTGGTTAAGTGTGCCTTGAATTCTAAATAAATCACAGACAGTGTCACCAGCAAAGCACCCCCACACCATAACACCTCATCCTTAATGCTTTATGGTGGTAACTACACATAAGGAAATCATCCGTTCACCCACACAGCGGTTGGAACCAAAAATCTCCAATTTGGACTCCAGACCAAAGGGCAAATTTCCACCTGTCTAATGTCCATTGCTCGTGTTTCTTGGCACAAGCAGGTCTCTTCTTATTATTGGTGTCCTTTAGTAGTGGTTTCTTTGCAGCAATTCAATCATGAAGGCCTGATTCACACAGTCCCCTCTGAACAGTTGATGTTAATATGTGTCTGTTACTTGAACTCTGTGAAGCATTTATTTGGGCTGCAATTTCTGAGGCTGGTAACTCTAATGAACTTATCCTCTGCAGCAGAGGTAACTCTGGGTCTTCCATTCCTGTGGCGGTCCTCACTAGAGCCAGTTTCATCATAGCGCTTGATGTTTTTTGCGACTGCACTTGAAGAAACTTTCAAAGTTGTTGAAATTTTCCGTATTAACTGACCTTCCATGTCTTAAAGTAATGATGGACTGTCGTTTCTCTTTGCTTATTTGAGCTGTTCTTGCCATAATATGGACTTGGTCTTTTACCAAATAGGGCTATCTTCTGTATACCACCCCTACCTTGTGACAACACAACTGATTGGCTCAAACGCATTAAGAAGGAAAGAAATTCCACAAATTAACTTTTAAGAAGGCACACCTGTTAATTGTAATGCATTCCAGGTGACTACCTCATGAAGCTGGTTGAGAGAATGCCAAGAGTGTGCAAAGCTGTCATCAAGGAAAAGGGTGGCTATTTGAAGAATCTCAAATCTAAAATATATTTAGATTTGTTTAACACTTTTTTGGTTACTACATGATTCCATGTGTTATTTCATAGTTTTGATGTCTTCACTATTATTCTACAATGTAAAACATTTGTAAAGATAAAGAATAACCCTTGAATGAGTAGGTGTGTCAAAACTTTTGACTGGCAATATATATATATATATATACAATTTCAGCGGTGGCAACAATTTAGCAGGGGTGGGCCACCACTGCTAAATTTATATAGGGGAAACACTGCATTATGACATTTAGATCTACCTGATTTAGTTACCATTCCGCTCAAAAATAACTATCTTTGGCATTGCTCCTTTTGTTTCATAAAATGAAGGTTGAGTAAGTTTGACAAACGTAATGAGTTACAAACCTGCTCCGTCTTGCTTTATCTCAGGTTGAAGAACAATGTCGAGCAGCCTCTGTAGACGGACAACTTCCTCCTGATACTCTGCTATAGTTTTTTCAACGACCTCGAATATCTCTTCAGCAGCAGCTGTTAATCTATCGTAGAGAAAAATTCTCAACAACTGTATTTTAGACATGTTTAGATAATGCAAGATGAGTAGCTAGCTAGCTGTGTTGTTATAATTGTCCGAAATTTCGTGACCCGGAAGTGCCTTTTTTGGTCCGCGACACTAAAAAAGTACTTCCGGATCACGGAATTTCGAAACATTTTCACAGTAAAAGTCCCCCACGTAATAGCAGAAACGTGTCAATAACATATATTTATTCATGATATATGAAAATTATTTGTCTAAACTTTAACAATGATTCATATTTGTTCATATTTAGGTGACATTTACATTAAATGTGGGTTTTAAAATATGTTCCAAGGTCAAATAAATGGCCACAATGCAAATCACTTTGAGTGGAATACATATTGGCTTATAGAGCAAAAACTATTGTTGGTCACACAGTAAAGGTTTTGTAGGGAATACTCAGTAGGGTCTGTAGAATGTATATATGGTGTCATTTCATGGAGCTATGAATAATACGAAGTGTTGCTGTCATTTTACTACACCCATTCCATTGGCCACAATGCGAATCACTGTATATGGAATACATATTGGCATAGAGAAAAAAATATTATTTGTGCCAATGTAAAAGTGGGGTGGGGAGTACTAAGTAGGGTCTGTAGAACCTATCTATGGTGTTATTTCATAGGGCTCTGAATAATACGAAGTGTTGCTGGCCTTTTACTGTGGTCAAATAGCTTCAAATGGGGTGCCTGGACACTATACGCTACAAATATAGCACTGTACAGGAAAAACAATTATTTGTGCCGATGTAACAGTGGGGTGGGGAGTACTCAATAGGGTCTGTAGAATCTACACTGAGTGTACAAAACATTAGGAACACCTTCCTAATATTGAGTTGCACCCCCTTTTCCCCTCAGAACAGCCTCAATTTATTGGGGCATGGACTCTACAAGGTGTCGAAAGCATTCCACAGGGATGCTGACCTATGTTGACTCCAATGCTTCCCACAGTTGTGTCAAGTTGGCTGGATGTCCTTTGGGTGGTGGACCATTCTTACATTTACATTTAAGTCATTTAGCAGACGCTCTTATCCAGAGCGACTTACAAATTGGTGCATTCAACTTAGGATAGCCAGTGGGACAACCACATCTTGATCACAGTAAGTACACTTCTTCAAACAAGCAGCTGTGAGAAAAGTCAGTGCAATCAGGGACAACTACATCTCGATCACAATAAGTACATTTCTTTAAACAAGTCAGTGCTAGCAGGTGAAATAAGTCAGATGTTAGTTTAGACAAAAGACAGTGGTAGTAAAGGGGGGGTAGAAGGATTACTATTATACTATTCCAGGTATTCCTTAAAGAGGTAGGGTTTCAAGTGTCTCCGGAACGTGGTCAGTGACTCCGCTGTCCTGGCGTCGTGGGGGAGCTTGTTCCACCATTGGGGTGCCAGAGCAGCGAATAGCTTTGACTGGGCTGAGCGGGAACTGTGCTTCCGTAGAGGTAGGGGGGCTAGCAGGCCAGAGGTGGATGAACGTAGTGCCCTCGTTTGGGTGTAGTGTCTGATCAGAGCCTGAAGGTAAGGAGGTGCCGTTCCCCTCACAGCTCCGTAGGCAAGCACCATGGTTTTGTAGTAGATGCGAGCTTCAACTGGAAGCCAGTGGAGTGTGCGGAGGAGCGGGGTGACGTGAGAGAACTTGGGAAGGTTGAACACCAGACGGGCTGCAGCGTTCTGGATAAGTTGCAGGGGTTTAATGGCACAGGCAGGGAGCCCAGCCAACAGCGAGTTGCAGTAATCCAGACGGGAGATGACAAGTGCCTGGATTAGGACCTGTGCCGCTTTCTGTGTAAGGTAGGGTCGTACTCTGCGAATGTTATAGAGCATGAACCTGCAGGATCGGGTCACCGCTTTGATGTTAGCAGAGAACGACAGGGTGTTGTCAAGGTTCTTTGCACTCTGGGAGGAGGACACAATGGAGTTGTCAACCGTGATGGCGAGATCATGGAGCGGGCAGTCCTTCCCCAGGAGGAAGAGCAGCTCCGTCTTGCCGAGGTTCAGCTTGAGGTGGTGATCCGACATCCACACGGATATGTCTGCCAGACATGAAGAGATGCGATTCGCCACCTGGTTATCAGAAGGGGGAAAGGAGAAAATTAATTGTGTATCGTCTGCGTAGCAATGATAGGAGAGACCATGTGAGGATATGACAGAGCCAAGTGACTTGGTGTATAGAGAGAATAGGAGAGAGCCTAGAACTGAGCCCTGGGGGACACCAGTGGTGAGAGCACGTGGTGCGGAGACAGATTCTCGACACGCCACTTGGTAGGAGCGACCTGTCAGGTAGGACGCAATCCAAGAGTGAGCAGCGCTGGAGATGCCCAACTTGGAGAGGGTGGAGAGGAGGAACTGATGGTTCACAGTATCAAAGGCAGCAGACAGGTCTAGAAGGACAAGAGCAGAGGAGAGAGAGTTAGCTTTAGCAGTGCAGAGAGCCTCCGTGACACAGAGAAGAGCAGTCTCAGTTGAATGACCAGTCTTGAAACCTGACTGGTTTGGATCAAGAATGTAATTCTGAGAGAGATAGCAAGAGAGTTGGCTAAAGACGGCACGCTCAAGAGTTTTGGAGAGAAAAGAAAGAAGGGATACTGGTCTGTAGTTGTTGACATCGGAGGGATCGAGTGTTGGTTTTTTGAGAAGGGGTGCAACTCTCGCTCTCTTGAAGACGGAAGGGACATAGCCAGCGGTCAAGGATGAGTTGATGAGCGAGGTGAGGTAAGGGAGAAGGTCACCGGAGATGGTCTGGAGAAGAGAGGAGGGGATAGGGTCAAGCGGGCAGGTTGTTGGGCGGCTGGCCGTCACAAGTCGCAAGATTTCATCTGGAGAGAGAGGGGAGAAAGAAGTCAAAGCATAGGGTAGGGCAGTGTGAGCAGGACCAGCAGTGTCATTTGACTCCTTTTCAAAATGGTTGACGAAGTCATCCACAGAGAGGGAGGAGGGGGGGAGGGGGAGGAGTAGCCTAGCCAGTCTCCAGATCTCAACCCCATAGAAAATCTTTGGAGGGAGTTGAAAGTCTGTGTTGCCCAGTGACAGCCCCAAAACATCACTGCTCTAGAGGAGATCTGCATGGAGGAATGGGCCAAAATACCAGCAACAGTGTGTGAAAACCTTGTGAAGACTTACAGAAAACGTTTGACCTGTGTCATTGCCAACAAAGGGTATATAACAAAGTATTGAGAAACTTTTGTTATTGACCAAATACTTATTTTCCACCATAATTTGCAAATAAATTCATAAAAAATCCTACAATGTGATTTTCTGGATTTTTTCCCCCTCATTTTGTCTGTCATAGTTGACGTGTACCTATGATGAAAATTACAGGCCTCTCTCATCTTTTGAAGTGGGAGAACTTGCACAATTGGTGGCTGACTAAATACTTTTTTTCCCCACTGTATTCTATTATTCTATTCTAGTTATTCTATTGTTTACCTAAATATTTCCAAAGTCTTAATGTTGTGGCTATTAGTCTTAGATGTCAATTTAGCCACTTGATGCTTGAGTGAATGTTGACTGCATTGTACACGCTTGGCAAACAGTCTTGGAGAGGAGGGCAGGGTCACTTGGCATACAATACAGGTGAGTCTTGGAGAGGAGGCTTTCTGTGACTTGGCATACAGTACAGGTGAGTCTTGGAGAGGATGGCAGGGTTAATGTGACTTGGCATACAGTACAGGTGAGTTGTAGGGCAGGGGCAGGGTTACTTGGCATATAGTACAGGTGAGTTGTAGGGCAGGGGCAGGGTTACTTGGCATACAGTACAGGAGACGATGGTCAACTGGTTGAATCAACGTTGTTTCCACGTCATTTCAACCCCCCAAATCTGTGATGACATTGAATCAACGTGGAAAACTATTTGGATTTGCAAAAAGTCATCAATGTAAGGGCATTTTGTATTTTTCTTCACCAAACTTTTAACCTAAATCCAATGACATGGTGAATATTTTTTGTTGATTTCGCATTAATTGACAACTCAACCAAATGTAAATCAAAACTACACGTTGAACTGACGTCTGTGCCCAGTGCGGGGTTACAAAAATACTTACCTGGTGCACAATGTTCAGTTAATGTTGTTTTGCCTTTTGAATAATATGGGACACAGTTGTTTCTTCTTGATCCAACATACTCCTGATGAAGTCCCTGATTAAATTAAACCTATATGATTATGTTTTACAGATACATATTGGAGAGGGGGTTTTCATCCAAAAGGACCAGTTTAAAAATAAATCTGCAAATCAGAGATTCCATGTTTGTGAAATAATTAGCCACGTCCATCTAGGGTTCAGCAACCCTCAGCACCAGGAGCCTGGAGGGAAAAGCCTTCCCCACATTAAAAACTGCTCCAAAACCTCCCCTGACTCCGAAGAAATATTAGGCCTTGAAAGGTAATTATAGCTAATTACAATTTATGCCCATCCTCTTTTTTTGTATTGTATTGCAAGCTATGGTCCTTTAGTCTGGGTACCAGTCTTTTTAGCTAACATTCCACTCCTTGTCATTTGCCAAAGAGACTGGCCTTTCGGAAATCTCAGCGATTTATGGCACAGTTGCTAATTGGTAGTTGGAAAAAACATAAATAATTTCCATGACAATGTTATGGAACATGGGGTTAAGTTATATTATTTGTCCCTCCTCTCTTATTAATTGATGTAGTCCAGACAGGCTACTTTAGGAAACTTTCTGAATTGACATAGAGAGAATTAGCGAACTCACACACGCACACACTAAAAGTCTAGACCAGGGGTGTCAAACTCATTTTAGCTCAGGGGCCACATGGAGGAAAATCTATTCCCAAGTGGGCCGGACCGGAAAAATCATGGTATATATAACTTAAAAACAACAACTTCAGATTGTTTTCTTTGTTTTAATACGATCAACATACAACATAAAGCTGGAGCCTGAGGACAGTGTGTCCAAAATAGTATAAGCACAACATCACTATTAATCATAAAACACGTCAAGTTTATTTGAAAATTCGAAAGAAAAAGAACACACAAACACACAATGCCTCAGTGATTAACAGAACTGTTTCACAGATCACAGAACTATATCAGGGTGTCATTTCTCAGGCAGAAATGTAGATAAAAATAATGAAATCCTGTTCCCCAAACAAGTGCAAGAACCACAGAGTCAAGAATAGGTTAAATATACAAATAAAATAAAATCAATTAAAAACAATAGCACATCAACATAAAAACATATAAACATAAATCTGAAAGCGTTGCTCAAACTCCCGTAAACAGTCCAGTTATTTTATCTTTGAACCGCTTCATGTCTGCCACATGTTGGGTCGCGCACACATTTTTCAGACAGGGGAAGTGAGCTGCATCACCACCGGCAAGTTGCATCTCCCACAATGACAGCTTCAACTTGAAAGAACGTATGCTGTCATAATACTGCGTGACAACTTTGTTGCGCCCTTGCAGCTGTTTGTTCAATTTATTCAGGTGCTCTGTAACATCCACCATAAATGCAAGGTCCGGCATCCATTCTGCGGAATGAAATTCTAACACTGGTTTGCCCTTTTCTTCCATGAACTGTTCAATTTCTTCTCGTAAATCAAAGAAACGCCTCAGCACAGCACCTCGGCTTAACCATCTTACCTCAGTGTGGTATGGCAGGCCATAGATGTGGTCTTTCTCTCTGAGAAGGCTGTCAAACTGACGGTGATTCAGGCTTCTGGATCGGATGAAATTAACAGTTTGGATGACCACCTTCATGACATTATCCATCTTTAATGACTTGCAACACAAAGCCTCCTGGTGCAAAATACGGTGAAAAGTCAAAAAATCACGTCCTCCATTTGCAGATTGCACTTTCTCTCTGAACTTTGTCACAACGCCTGCTTTTTTCCCGATCATTGAGGGCGCACCATCTGTAGCCAGGCTGAAAGCGCGGGACCAGTCCACTCCGACCCTGTCCAGCGCGCCGACGAGTGCGGTAAAAATATCAGCTGCTGTCGTTGTATCTGTCATCGGCACCAACTCCACGAACTCCTCGGTGACGGTCAATGTGTCATCAACTCCGCGGATGAAAAAATGGCCAGTTGTGCAACATCTGTAATGTCCGTGCTTTCATCAATTGCAACCGAAAACGCAATAAATTACTTTACTTTTTGCTTCAACTGGCTGTCCAAATCCACTGAAAGATCGGAAATCCTGTCTGCAACTGTGTTTCTTGTCAGGCTGATATTTGCAAAAGCCTGCCGCTTTTCAGGGCACACAATCTCCGCTGCCTTCATCATACATGTTTTTACAAATTCACCCTCACTAAATGGTTTTGAAGCCACTGCGATTTCATTAGCAATGAGGTAGCTAGCTTTCACTGCAGCGTCACTGATGTCTCGGCTGTGAGTAAACACAGACTGCTGTTTCTTCAGACCCGCCAACAGTTCATTCACCTTCTCTCATCTCCGCTGTCCTTGAAAGTTGTCATATTTGTCGGCATGAAGACTCACATAGTGGCGACGAAGGTTATATTCTTTCAGCACTGCAACATGCTCTGAACACACCAAACATACAGCTTTCCCATTCAATTCCGTGATTAAATAGGATGACCATTTTTCTTGGAACACTCTGCACTCTGCATCCACTTTTCTCTTTTTTGACAGAGACATATTGGGGCAATGAGGGTGCCAAAGTTGTTAAAAGTAGAAGCCGTAATAAATATTGCGGGCAAAACAAAGTAGCTCATTGGCTGCACGTGCATGACCTACTTGCTCTGCCCCGGTATAAACAGTTTGCTTGCTTAACACAATTGCTATTGCGCCATCCAGTGGACGCAATTGGAACAGCAGTTTATTTTGTTGAAAAATTGCAGCGCATTTTTATACTTAAAAAAAAAAAAAAAAAAAATTAATCTCGCGGGCCGGATTAAACCCGTTTGCGGGCCTGATTCGGCCCGTGGGCCGTACGTTTGACACCCCTGAGCTAGACCATCTACCAACTTGAACAGGTTGACCAACTTGAACTGGTTGACCAACTAAAACAGCTAGACCATCTACCAGCTAGAAGTGGTTGACCAGCTAAAACCAGCCCAACCATCTACTAGCTAAAATCAGACAGAACATTTACCAGCTTTAGCTGGTTTGCCCCGATCAGTACCAGCTTTAGCTGGTTTGACTACCTAGTACCAGCTTCAGTGCAGGACTAGGTGGTATTCTGGGCCGATAGCAGTCAGTGGGTGCGCAGCAACCAATGGTTGCAACCTCTGCTTAATGGAACACTGCATTACTACCTAATTATACCTTTCCTGTCAATTCTAACTATAGCAGTCATCCACACAAGGACCATTAGCCTGAATACCAGTCTCTTTAGCTAACATTCCACTCCTTGTCATTGCCAAAGAGACTGGCCTTTCGGCAATCTTCAAATATGAACATTCTATCATTAATGAGCTCAAGGAGATCAGAGGATTTGATCATGATTCGATAACCCTCACAGCTATCCTCCAATCACAATGTTTATGCAAATTAGACTGATAGGGAACACATATTTGATTGTAAACATTCTAGCATTGGGCATTCTGACATTATACATTTCAATGTAAACATATACATCGGGAAAACAGTGGATTCCCGTTTAGTGCCTTTTTCCCAACAGCCAACGTGATCACATCACAAGAAGCTCTCGCCATTCAAACTTCCCCGCCAGTTCATTGTGAATGCTGTAGCATTTTTTATATCCAGCAAGCAAGAGCAAGGTGCTTCTTTCCCGAATATATATATTTTTAATTGCTCAAAATAAGTGACCAAACTATATTGCTACTTCTGGGACATGCATTGAGCTAGGCTACTGGTTCAAGATCTATAAGAGGAATAGAAAAGGGAGATACCTAGTCAGTTGTACAACTGAATACATTCAACTGAAATGTGTCTTTTGCATTTAACCCAACCCCTCTGAATCAGAGGTGCGGGGGGCTGCCTTGATTGCCATCCACGTCATCGGCGCCCGGGGAACAGTGGGTTAACTGCCTTGCTCAGGGGCAGAACGACTGATTTTTATCATGTCAGTTTAGGGATTAGATCCAGCAACCTTTCGGTTACTGGCCCAACGTTCCTACCCGCCAGGATACCTGCCGGCCCCATATATACATTTTACATTTTACATTTTCCAGAGCGATTTACAGTTAGTGAGTGCACACATTTATTTGTCATATAATAGAGAGAGGATGAAAGTGAGAGGCCAGTGCGATGCCAGTGGATATGCATGAATTGCACAAGAAGGGAACAGTGAAGACAGAGATGTGTAAATAAGAAGTTAATTCATAGGCTGGCCATTAATCCATAATTCGTATGCTCGCTTACATTAGGCCTAGCCTACAACAGTGAATTTAGGCGACCACCACCTGTGCTATATGCAAGCCAGAGACAACACATTTTTGGGGGTCTGACGCACATTTTGTGCCAATTTAATGAAACCCTGGCTGTTGACGTAGGCAATAAATCGCAAAACAAGGAATCTCCGATTCCCCCATTGAGCTCCTTTTTGGAAATGGCAAATTCACTTTCTCATCCATAAACGCATTTCAATTGCAAGTGCGCTGCCCAGCATCTCATATCAGCAGGATGGGGGGCCTTTTCATTAGGAGGGACATCTAACGTGGATCGCTAAAATAATGATTAAGGCTATGATCACATTTCCTCAATTTAAATATTAGGCCTATGGCTGGGGAAACCTATACATTTGGCAGCCAAGCACAAGTGATCAGTGTAGCCTATTATCGTCTAGACCAGGGGTGTCAAACGTACGGCCCGCGGGCCGAATCAGGCCCGCAAACGGGTTTAATCCGGCCCGCGAGATGATTATTATTATTTTTTTTTTTTTAAGTATAAAAATGCGCTGCAATTTTTCAATAAAATAAACTGCTGTTCCAATTGCGTCCACTGGATGGCGCAATAGCAATTGTGTTAAGCAAGCAAACTGTTTATACCGGGGCAGAGCAAGTAGGTCATGCACGTGCAGCCAATGAGCTACTTTGTTTTGCCCGCAATATTTATTACGGCTTCTACTTTTAACATTATGTGCTTTGGCACCCTCATTGCCCCAATATGTCTCTGTCAAAAAAGAGAAAAGTGGATGCAGAGTGCAGAGTGTTCCAAGAAAAATGGTCATCCTATTTAATCACGGAATTGAATGGGAAAGCTGTATGTTTGGTGTGTTCAGAGCATGTTGCAGTGCTGAAAGAATATAACCTTCGTCGCCACTATGTGAGTCTTCATGCCGACAAATATGACAACTTTCAAGGACAGCGGAGATGAGAGAAGGTGAATGAACTGTTGGCGGGTCTGAAGAAACAGCAGTCTGTGTTTACTCACAGCCGAGACATCAGTGACGCTGCAGTGAAAGCTAGCTACCTCATTGCTAATGAAATCGCAGTGGCTTCAAAACCATTTAGTGAGGGTGAATTTGTAAAAACATGCATGATGAAGGCAGCGGAGATTGTGTGCCCTGAAAAGCGGCAGGCTTTTGCAAATATCAGCCTGACAAGAAACACAGTTGCAGACAGGATTTCCGATCTTTCAGTGGATTTGGACAGCCAGTTGAAGCAAAAAGTAAAGTAATTTATTGCGTTTTCGGTTGCAATTGATGAAAGCACGGACATTACAGATGTTGCACAACTGGCCATTTTTTCATCCGCGGAGTTGATGACACATTGACCGTCACCGAGGAGTTCGTGGAGTTGGTGCCGATGACAGATACAACGACAGCAGCTGATATTTTTACCGCACTCGTCGGCGCGCTGGACAGGGTCGGAGTGGACTGGTCCCGCGCTTTCAGCCTGGCTACAGATGGTGCGTGATTTTTTGACTTTTCACCGTATTTTGCACCAGGAGGCTTTGTGTTGCAAGTCATTAAAGATGGATAACGTCATGAAGGTGGTCATCCAAACTGTTAATTTCATCCGATCCAGAAGCCTGAATCACCGTCAGTTTGACAGCCTTCTCAGAGAGAAAGACCACATCTATGGCCTGCCATACCACACTGAGGTAAGATGGTTAAGCCGAGGTGCTGTGCTGAGGCGTTTCTTTGATTTACGAGAAGAAATTGAACAGTTCATGGAAGAAAAGGGCAAACCAGTGTTAGAATTTCATTCCGCAGAATGGATGCCGGACCTTGCATTTATGGTGGATGTTACAGAGCACCTGAATAAATTGAACAAACAGCTGCAAGGGCGCAACAAAGTTGTCACGCAGTATTATGACAGCATACGTTCTTTCAAGTTGAAGCTGTCATTGTGGGAGATGCAACTTGCCGGTGGTGATGCAGCTCACTTCCCCTGTCTGAAAAATGTGTGCGCGACCCAACATGTGGCAGACATGAAGCGGTTCAAAGATAAAATAACTGGACTGTTACGGGAGTTTGAGCAACGTTTTCAGATTTATGTTTATATGTTTTTATGTTGATGTGCTATTGTTTTTAATTGATTTTATTTTATTTGTATATTTAACCTATTCTTGACTCTGTGGTTCTTGCACTTGTTTGGGGAACAGGATTTCATTATTTTTATCTACATTTCTGCCTGAGAAATGACACCCTGATATAGTTCTGTGATCTGTGATATACTTCTGTGAATCACTGAGGCATTGTGTGTTTGTGTGTTCTTTGTCCTCAGAACTTTCAAATAACTTGAGGTGTTTTATGATTAATAGTGATGTTGTGCTTTTGGACACTGTCCTCAGGCTCCAGCTTTATGTTTATATGTTTTTATGTTGATGTGCTATTGTTTTTAATTGATTTTATTTTATTTGTATATTTAACCTATTCTTGACTCTGTGGTTCTTGCACTTGTTTGGGGAACAGGATTTCATTATTTTTATCTACATTTCTGCCTGAGAAATGACACCCTGATATAGTTCTGTGATCTGTGAAACAGTTCTGTTAATCACTGAGGCATTGTGTGTTTGTGTGTTCTTTTTCTTTCGAATTTTCAAATAAACTTGACGTGTTTTATGATTAATAGTGATGTTGTGCTTATACTATTTTGGACACACTGTCCTCAGGCTCCAGCTTTATGTTGTATGTTGATCGTATTAAAACAAAGAAAACAATCTGAAGTTGTTGTTTTTAAGTTATATATACCATGATTTTTCCGGTCCGGCCCACTTGGGAATAGATTTTCCTCCATGTGGCCCCTGAGCTAAAATGAGTTTGACACCCCTGGTCTAGCTGTTTTAACTGGTCAACCAGCTACCATGTTCCAAAACATAGGTCGAACTGGTCAGGCTGGTGCCAGCTTGATCTGGTCAAGCTGAATTTTCCATCAGGGTATTTATTGGCTTATAGAGCAAAAACTATTCTGGGTGCCGCAGTAAAAGGATTGTAGGGAATACTCAGTAGGGTCTGTAGAATGTATATATGGTGTCATTTCATGGAGCTATGAATAATACGGAGTGTTGCTGGCCTTTTACTCCTCCTATTCCATTGGCCACAATGCGAATCACTGCATATGGAAAACATTTTGTCTTATAGAGCAAATATCGGTTGCATTTTTTGATTCGTTATTGATATTATATCAGTTCGTAGAAAATACATTGCAACTGTGTGAATGTTCACTTCTCTGTGAATTCCAGACAACTGCATGCGGATTGCCCATTGGGCCAGGTGTGTTCTGGTCGTATAAACCTACCTAACCAGCTTTAATAGAATGGGAAGCCCATCCACAATTGTTGGCACATCAGCATGCAATTAAGTATGCTAAGCAGCCTGTTTTTCAAAAGTACTTTCAACTAAGTAATTTCCTCTCTGATAACTTATGTAAAACATAGATGTTACGGACACAGGTATCCTGTATGTGTATTTGTGTTTTTCCTCTCCTTCTGCCCTAATCACAGGTGTCCCTTGTTTTCCTGATTGGTGGTCGTTGGTGTGTCCCTGTCCGACATCCGTTCGTCTGCTGATTGCTGAGGTGGACCAATCAGTGGACACTCCTCCGTACTGCAGCACCTGTTTCTGGTTTTTTCATTACCATATCACATCGCACATCCCCTGGTTTTAAAAACCCAGTCAGTTGTGTTTTTGACCAAGGCTCTTTTTTTTGTGAGTATGTATTACTGTGGTGTCTTGTTTTTGTGTACTCACTCGTTTGCTGTTTAGTCCATATTGTACCTATGTTGTTTGATTGTGCCTGGGAAAAGTTTTTTTTAGCAAGTCACCCATGGGCATACACTACCTGTAGGAAAACCTTGTCTAAACACACTAGTTAGACCTGAGCGGACCACCCACTGTATTTTTGTATGGTTAGTAGTAAGCTTAGCGGTTCTTGAGGCAGGCAAGATCAGGTTAGGTTTTTTTACTTTATTGTTTCATTCCTTGGGTCCTGCTCAGCCCCTTTTCCCCAAACCGTTTACAATAAACATCTTGTGTTTGACGGTAGCATTCTCCGAGCATGCACTTCGTATAGCTTAGTATAGACTATGGATAATTTGATTGAGACCACCCTAAATATAGGCACACTTGATATTGCGTGCCCAGAACAGAATTGGGGATGAGGCAACACGTACATTGGCATACATACATTTTACTTCGGCACCTAGAATAGTTCTCTCTATAAGCCAACATCTAATTTATAGGCCTATAGTGTATTGCATTGGGATCAATGAAGTGGGTGGCGTAAAAAGGGTTGCTGGCAGGGCCTTAATTAACTTTTTGGCCCACCAGCCACTGTGGCAGGTAGATGAAAAAAGTCAGTGGCAGAACAAGGGGGAGTTCTTATAGCATGCCAGCAAAAAAAGCCTCTATTGCAGTGGAAGCTGCTGAAGGGAGGACGGCTCATAATAATGGCTGGAACGGCGCAAATGAAATACCATCCAACACATAGAAACCATGTGTTTAATTCCGCTCCAGCCATTACCACGAGCTTGTGCTCCCCAATTAAGGTGCCACCAACCTCCTGTGCTCTATTTACATACTGCTTATGAGTGCATTTCACACTACTTTTGGATTATAATTGGATTTTAAAGCTTGTATGAATGTGCTGCTTAATATATTTGTGGCATCGCAACTCAACTGCATTATACACTAAACAAAAATATAAACGCAAACATGCAACAATTTCAAAGATTTTACTGAGTTACAGTTCATATAAGAAAATCAGTCAATTGAAATTAATTCATTAGGCCCTAATCAATGGATTTCACATGACTGGGAATACAGATGTGCATCTGTTGGTCACTGATACCTTGAAAGAAAGGTAGGTGAAGAAGGCGGATATGGAAGTCCTGGGCTGGTGTGGTTACACCTGGTCTGTAGTTGTGAGGCTGGTTGGACATACTGGCAACGTTGAAGGTGGCTTATGGTAGAGAAATGAACATATCATTCTCTGACAACAGCTCTGGTGGACATTCCTGCAGTTAGCATGCCAATTGCACGCTCCCTCAACTTGAGACATCTGTGGCATTTTGTTGTGTCACAAAACTGCACACTTTAGAGTGCCCTTTTATTGTCCCCAGCACAAGGTGCACCAGTGTAATGATCATGCTGTCTAATGAGCTTCTTGATATGCCACACCTATCAGGTGGACGGATTATCTTTGCAAATGAGAAATGCTCACTAACAGGGATGTAAACAAATGTGTAGACACAATTTGAGAGAAATAAGCTTGTGTGTGTACAGTGAGGGGAAAAAAGTATTTGACCCCCTCTCAATCAGAAAGATTTCTGGCTCCCAGGTGACTTTTATACAGGTTACGAGCTGAGATTAGGAGCACACTCTTAAAGGGAGTGCTCCTAATCTCAGCGTGTAACCTGTATAAAAGTAGCTTGGTGACAACATTTGGTGCAAATGGAAGAAACACAAAAGAACTGTCAATCTCCCTCGGCCTGGGGCTCCATGCAAGATCTCACCTCATGGAGTTGCAATGATCATGAGAACGGTGAGGAATCAGCCCAGAACTACACGGGAGGATCTTGTCAATGATCTCAAGGCAGCTGGGACCATAGTCACCAAGAAAACAATTGGTAACACACTACGCCGTGAAGGACTGAAATCCTGCAGCGCCCACAAGTTCCCCCTGCTCAAGAAAGCACATATACAGGCCCGTCTGAAGTTTGCCAATGAACATCTGAATGATTCAGAGGAGAACTGGGTGAAAGTGTTGTGGTCAGATGAGACCAAAATCGAGCTCTTTGGCATCAACTCAACTCGCCGTGTTTGGAGGAGGAGGAATGCTGCCTATGACCCCAAGAACACCATCCCCACCGTCAAACATGGAGGTGGAAACATTATGCTTTGGGGGTGTTTTTCTGCTGAGGGGACAGGACAACTTCACCGCATCAAAGGGACGATGGACGGGCCATGTACCGTCAAATCTTGGGTGAGAACCTCCTTCCCTCAGCCAGGGCATTGAAAATGGGTCGTGGATGAGTATTCCAGCATGACAATGACCCAAAACAAATCGCCAAGGCAACAAAGGAGTGGCTCAAGAAGAAGCACATTAAGGTCCTGGAGTGGCCTAGCCAGTCTCCAGACCTTAATCCCATAGAAAATCTGTGGAGGGAGCTTAAGGTTCGAGTTGCCAAACGTCAGCCTCGAAACCTTAATGACTTGGAGAAGATCTGCAAAGAGGAGTGGGACAAAATCCCTCCTGAGATGTGTGCAAACCTGGTGGCCAACTACAAGAAACGTCTGACCTCTGTGATTGCCAACAAGGGTTTTGCCACCAAGTACTATGTCATGTTTTGCAGAGGGGTCAAATACTTATTTCCCTCATTAAAATGCAAATCAATTTATAACATTTTTGACATGCGTTTTTCTGGATTGTTTTGGTATTCTGTCTCTCACTGTTCAAATCAACCTACCATTAAAATGATAGACTGATCATGTCTTTGTCAGTTGGCAAACGTACAAAATCAGCAGGGGATCAAATACTTTTTTCCCTCACTGTATGGAGCATTTATTTTATTTTATTTCAGCTCATGAAACATGGGACCAACACTTTACATGTGTTTTATATTTTGGTTCAGTATACTTAAAAACACCAAAACGTCAACCAGTAAAATGGCTCTTTGGCTAGCTTTTTCTACAACCTATATCAATGAGCGTTAGCATTCTAGCTAACAACTGCTGCATCCAAAATAGTTATTTTGCAAAGATCACCACCAAATATAATCTTAGCGACTGTTCAAGCTAAAATCAAAACATAATTGTAAGCGTATGAGAATCCATTTTTTTTATTTTGTTTAGAAGTAATAGAAACGTAAATCTAGCTATGTTGAATGGGCGCAGATGGCTTTCTTACCAGCGCCAATAGTTGCGCGCATCTGTGCGTGAAGTCAGTGTGTTGTGTACGTGTCGTGTACTGGAAAGGGGTCTATAGGATTCATATTTCTTTGTGGGATTAGCAGCTATGAAACAAAACAGCAGAAATACTTTGAAAACAGCTGCTGCAGCATTTTCTAACCCTAACTCGCACATGTGCTCATACTTGACTTTAAGGCACTGTATCTCAGTGCTTGAGGCGTCACTACAGACCCCCTGGTTTGATTCCAGTCTGTATCACAACCGGCTGTGATTGGGAGTCCCATAGGGCGGCGCACAATTGGCCCAGCGTCGTCCGGGTTTGGCCGGTGTAGGCCGTCATTGTAAATAATAATTAGTTCTTAACTGACTTGCCTAGTTAAATAAAGGAAAAATAAAAAAATGCCCGCACTTTATAGCCCTGCAAACTGACCACCCGTCAACGTGGCTGGTGAAATAGACATTCTTACCCGCCAATATCTAAATCGACCTGCATTTGGCGTGGCTGGTGTTAATTTTATGCCCTGGTCGCTGGGCACATAGACCTAAGTCCACCATTAATTAACACCCATATATAGATTCTACAGACCCTACTGTGTACCCCCCACCCCACTTTTACATCGGCACAAATTATATATTTTTCTCTATAAGCCAATATGTATTCCATATACAGTGATTCGCATTGTGGCCAATGGAATGGGTGGAGGAAAAGGCCAGCAACACTCCGTACTATTCAGAGCCCCGTGAAATGACACCATATACATTCTACAGACCTTACGGAGTATTACCTAAAATACTTTTAATGCGGCACCCAGAATAGTTTTTGCTCTATAAGTCAATATGTATTCCATATAGTGGGATTCGCATTGTGGCCAATGGAATTGGTGGAGGAAAAGGCCAGCAACACTCATTATTCAGAGCCTCATGAACTGACACAATATATACATTCTACAGACACTACTGAGTACTCCCCACCCCACTTTTACATCGACACAAATAATAATTTTTCCTGCACAGTGCTATGTTTGTACCTTATGGTGTCCATGCACCCCATTTTAAGCTAAAAGGTCAGCAACACTCAGCATTATTCAGAGCCCCATGAAATAACACCATATACACTACCAGTCAAAAGTTTTAGAACACCTACTCATTCAAGGGTTTTCCTTTATTTTTTACTATTTTCTACATTATAGAATAATATTGAAGACATCAAAACTATGAAGTAACACATATGGAATCATGTAGTAACCAAAAAGTGTTAAACAAATCAAAATCTATTTTATATTTGAGATTCTTCAAATAGCCACCCTTTGCTTGATGACAGCATTGCACACTCTTCGCATTCTCTCAACCAGCTTCATGAGGTAGTCACCTGGAAAGCATTTCAATTAACAGGTGTGCCTTCATAAAAGTTAATTTGTGGAATTTCTGTCCTTAATGCGTTTGAGCCAATCAGTTGTGTTGTGACAAGGTAGGGGTGGTATACAGAAGATAGCCCTATTTGGTAAAAGACCAAGTCCATATTATGGCAAGAACAGCTCAAATAAGCAAAGAGAAACAACAGTCCATCATTACTTTAAGACATGAAGGTCAGTAATCCGGAAAATTTCAAGAACTTTGAAAGTTTCTTCAAGTGCAGTCGCAAAAACCATTAAGCGCTATGATGAAACTGGCTGTCATGAGGATCACCACAGGAATGGAAGACCCAGAGTTATCTCTGCTGCAGAGGATAAGTTCATTAGAGTTACCAGCCTCAGAAATTGCAGCTCAAATAAATACTTCACGGAGTTCAAGTCACAGACACATCTCAACATCAACTGTTCAGAGGGGACTGTGTGAATCAGGCCTTCATGGTTGAATTGCTGCAAAGAAACCACTACTAAAGAACACCAATAAGAAGAGACCTGCTTGGGCCAAGAAACACGATCAATGGACATAAGACCGGTTTAAATGTGTCCTTTGGTCTGGAGTCCAAATTTGAGATTTTTGGTTCCAACCGCTGTGTCTTTGTGAGACGCGGTGTGGGTGAACGGATGATCTCTGCATGTGTATTTCCCACAGTAAAGCATGGAGGAGGTGGTGTGATTGTGTGGGAGTGCTTTGCTGGTGACATTGTCAGTGATTTATTTAGAATTCATGGCACACTTAACCAGCATGGGTACCACAGCTTTCTGCAGCGATACGCCATCCCATCTGGTTTGGGCTTAGTGGGACTATCATATCAGGACAATGACCCAACACACCTCCAGGCTGTGTAAGGGCTATTTTACCAAGAAGGAGAGTGATGGAGTGCTGCATCAGATGACCTGGCCTCCACAATCACCAAACCTCAACCAAATTGAGATGGTTTGGGATGAGTTGGACCGCAGTGAAAGAAAAGCAGCCAACAAGTGGTCAGCATATGTGGGAACTCCTTCAAGACTGTTGGAAAAGCCTTCTAGGTGAAGCTGGTTGAGACATTTACATCATTTAGCAGACACTCTTATCCAGAGCAATTAGGGTTTGCTCAAGGGCACATCAACAGATTTTTCACCTAGTCAGCTCAGGGATTAGAACCAGCAACCTTTTGGTTACTGGCACAACACTTTTAACCACTAAGCTACCTGCCGCCCCAGGCAGAGAGAATGCAAAGGGTGGCTATTTGAAGAATCTCAAATATAAAATATATTTTGATTTGTTTAACACTTATTTGGTTACCACATGATTCCATATGTGTTATTTCATAGTTTTGATGTCTTCACTATTATTCTACAATGTAGAAAATAGTAAAAATAAAGAAAAACCCTTGTGTATGTATATATATATATGCTACAGACCCTACTGAGTATTACCAGCCCCACTTTTACATGTAGTTAATGTTTTAAAAACATTATTTGATTGATTTCGGATATACACCTAGCGTTTTACATAGACTTTTATTTTGAAGGCTAAATCTGAAATTCGGAAGTCTTAATATTGCTGCTGGGACACTAATGCTGCTTTCATGACGCTAATAAAGAGAAATAGTAATGGTGTCTTTTTGTAGGCACCAACTCCGCCAGGGTTCGTTGGACAATGAATGGAGTTTTTGAATAAACGCCAAAAAATAAAGTCTGTGGTAAACACAGGCTTAGGATAGAAGTTTTGTTCATCACATGCGGTATCAACGACAAAAGAATACGTTGCATCAACAAGTAAAAAATGTGCCCTCTTGGTCTGCACGGATAAATACTTTTTGCCTTATCGTCACCTGCTGGAGTGGAGTGCGACTGGGTCAGTTTGGTTTATCAGATGAGAGCCTGTTGAAATACCCTACTGGCAAAATGCATCCTTGTTTCCGAGAAACAAACAATAATATTATAGTAAACAATAATAGTATATTATTAATAATATATTCAGGCCCCTCAGGAATATAATCAAAATGGTCCAATCATACTCCTAACAACTAAGAACCTCAGTTAAATTTAACTTGATTGGCCTTTATAGTGCTTTAGAAACATAACACATTGTATGAATTGGTGATTAGATAACTCAAACGTTTTCATGTCTTCGATTTTTCATATAATCATGCAAAACTATAAGAAGAAAGAGAAGAGTGCAGGTAAAGACATCAATATTTATTCTGTAATACTTTGTAGATAAGCTTCAAGCTTCAATGCCATACAACAATCCTTCAGTAGCCTCCAACTGCTCTTAAACACTAGTAAAACTAAATGCATGCTTTTCAATCGAACGCTGCTGGCACCCGCCCACCCGACTAGAATCACCACTCTCGACGGGTCTGACCTAGAGTATGTGGACAACTACAAATACCTAGGTGTCTGGTTAGACTGTAAACTCAACTTCCAGACTCACATAAAGAATCTCCAATCCAAAGTTAAATCTAGAATCGGCTTCCTATTTCGCAACAAAGCCTCCTTCACTCATGCTGCCAAACATGCCCTCGTAAAACTGACTATCCTACCAATCCTTGACTTCGGCGATGTCATTTACAAAATAGCCTCCAACACTCTACTCAGCAAATTGGATGTAGTCTATCACAGTGCCATCCGTTTTGTCTCCAAAGCCCCATACACTACCCACCACTGTGACCTGTACGCTCTTGTTGGCTGGTCCTCACTACATGTTCGTCGTCAAACCCACTGGCTCCAGGCCATCTATAAATCACTGCTAGGCAAATCCCCGCCTTATCTTAGCTCATTGGTCACCATAGCAGCACCCACCCGTAGTCTGCGCTCCAGCAGGTATATCTCACTGGTCATTCCCAAAGCCAACACCTCCTTTGGCCGCCATTCCTTCCAGTTCTCTGCTGCCAATGACTGGAACAAATTGCAAAAATCTCTGAAGCTGGAGACTCTTATCTCCCTCAATAACTTTAAGCATCAGTTGTCAGAGCACCTTACCGATCATTGCACCTGTACACAGCCCATCTGAAATTAGCCCACCCAACTACCTCATCCCTATATTGTTATTTATTTTGCTCTTTTGCACCCCAGTATCTCTATTTGCACATAATCTCTTGCACATCTAGCATTCCAGTGTTAATACTATTGTAATTATTCTGCACTATAGCCTATTTATTGCCTTACCTCCATAACTTGCTACATTTGCACAAACTGTATATATATTTTCTGTTGTATTTTTGACTTTATGTTTTTTTACCCCATATGTAACTCTGTGTTGTTTTTATTGCACTGCTTTGCTTTATCTTGGCCAGGTCGCAGTTGTAAATGAGAACCTGTTCTCAACTGGTTTACCTGGTTAAATAAAGGTGAAATAAATAAAAATAAATAAAACGTACAATCTCTGGATGAAAAATAAAACACATTTTGAAGGTTCATTTATCTGAATGGTTCACTTGGGCTTATCATATCAATTGTCTTAATGTTGGTCAAAACATGCAAAAATTCAATAAAAATTAACGTTCCCACAAAGTGGATATTGACATCAAGCCCATAGATGATGACAAAACAATTGGTGTGTTTAGGATTCTCTCAGCTGTTATAGAAACCAGAGGGCACATAAACACAAAGTAACAACATCAAAACAGATATAATGTAGCCTATTTCAACATATTGACAAGACATTTAACTCTCAAAACAAAAACATGTTTTATGTGCAAAAGGAGGAAATAGGTTTTTCTGTCTTTCTATAACTAATGAGCAGGCACTCATGTTGCTCAGAAAAAATCCATTAACTACTCTGTTAGACAGCGATGGGGAGTTCTTATGTTCAAGCAGTAATTCAGTCATATCTTATTCACCCAAGAGTAGCATCCTGAGGGTCGTTCCATATGATTTCAATCACTTTCTGACTGCACCCTTTTTTATTTGAACGAAACCTTCCATACATGCTTGCCCATGGTGGAAGTGGTCAGAAAGTGACTTTTTGGACCTGATTGCCAAAACATTCAGGAGATAGAGGTGCTCAAAGTTGACATATTTTGCATACCCCACCCAACCGTGAGACGTCTATGTCTTCATCGCTAAAAAAGATAAACGGTTGAGTTTGATTTCATTTGAAAGCTAACAAACAGGGTTGTCAAAGTATTCTATGATCTCTTGAAATAAAGAAATACGTTTTAACGTCAATGATCTAAAAACACTTAAACTCCCGATTTTTCTCTTTCACATGTTGTAGCTTAGACCCTATTTTACATCATCTGAAATATGTTTTGGCCCCGTCATCGGTTAAGATACAGCATCATCTTGAATACAGTGTGGGTGTCATTTCAATCAGAGAAATAGAATTCATAGAATGGATATATCCCTTCAGACCACTGCAATTTAGCTGGTACATCATTTAATTTAAATTGAATTGACATTTTTACTTCCAATTAATACCAGTAAGATGACTGCCGGTCCATCCACCGTCGAATGTCAACTTGAATGTCTATTCTATTATCTATATTTCTATGATTTCAATAGGGTTCCTATGGAGGAGCGACGGTTTAATTTAGAACAATGGATATTCCCACTCAAGTCAACATTATTTGATATGTGGATCACCAATCATCTTTGTGATACCATTTGAAAGTTGAAATGTCAACTTTATTCAAATTTTAGTACATTTCTTAGCCAAAACATGACATCCACCCTGTATTCAAATCAAATGATATTTGTATTGTCACATGCTTTGTAAACAACAAGTGTAGACTAACAGTGAAATGCTTACTTACGGGACCTTCCCAACAATGCAGAATACAATAAAAAAATTACAAAATAGTAACACAAGGAATAAATATACATTTGAGGAAGGATAGGTTGGCTATATACACATTTACATTTTAGTAATTTAGCAGATGCTCTTATCCAGAGCGACATACAGTTAGAGTGCATTCATATTTTTTTTCAAATGTAAAAATGTATACATGGGATACCAGTACCGAGTTGATGTGCAGGGGTACGAGGTACCCCTGCACATGTACATATAGGTAGGGGTAAAGTGACTAGGCAACAGGATAGATAATAAACAGGAGCAGCAGCATATATGAGTGTGGAAGTGTATGTGTGTGGCGACAGTGTGCCTGTCTGTATGTGTTATGTGTGAGTGTGTGTGTGTGTGTGTGTGTGTGTGTGTGTTGGAGTGTCAGTGTAAGTACAGTACCAGTCAAAAGTTTGGACACACCTACTCATTCCAGGGTTTTTCTTTATTTTTACTATTTTCTACATTGTAGAATAATAGTGAAGACATCAAAACTATGAAATAACACATATGGAATCATGTAGTAACCAAAAAAGTGTTAAACAAATCAAAATATATTTTATATTTGAGATTCTTCAAATAGTCACCCTTTGCCTTGATGACAGCTTGGGGTAGAAGCTGTTCCGGTACTGCTTGCCGTGCGGTAACAGAGAGAACAGTCTATGACTTGGGTTGCTGGAGTCTTTAACAATTTTTAGGCCTTCCTCTGTCATCACCTGGTACAGAGGTCCTGGATGCCAGGGAGTTCGGCCCCAGTGATGTACTGGGCCGTACACACTACCCTCTGTAGCGCCTTGCGGTCGGATGTTGAGCAGGTGCCATACAAAGCGGTAATGCAGCCAGTCAAGATGCTCTCAATGGTGCAGCTGTATTACTTTTTTAGATCTGAGGGCCCATGCCAAATCTTTCAGCCTACTGGGGGGGAAGAGGCGTTGTCGTGCCCTCTTCAAGAGTATGCTGTGTCTTAACCGATGGAAGGCACAACACAAACACTTCAGATGATGTAAAATAGGGTCTAAGCTAGAACCTTTATGAACATGAAAACGTTTGCACGTTTTTTATAATTGACGTTCAAGCTTTAAAAAAGCTTTCAAATACTATCAAACTCAACCATTTCGATTTTTCAGTGATGAATACATGGAAGTCTCATGGTAGGTTGGGGTATGCAAAGTGGGTCAACTTTGAGCACCTCTCTTCTCAACTTTTGAGCACGCTGTCATGTTTCTCCCTCTTATGACTGTTAGTCATGTGCCTTTGTTGGAGTTCTAGCATTTAAAAAAATACTGCATTGCAACTATTATATGTTCAATGACTACATTGAATAACAATCAAAGACACAGAAAGCATTGTATGATATACTGTGCTTCCTCGGTGTGCCTTTCATTGCTATTCAATGTAACTGATTAGGAAAAGCATTTTCTACTTTAATGACATCAGTCGGGTCTCTCCCCTGTGAGTCCTTATGTCAGGGGTGTCAAACTCATTCCATGGAGGGCCTAGTGTCTGCTGTTCCCCCCCCCCCCCCCCTCTTTTAATTAAGACCTAGACAACCAGGTGAGGGGAGTTCTTTACTAATCAGTGACCTAAATTCATCAATCAAGTACAAGGGAAGAGCGAAAACATGCAGACACTCAGCCCTCCGTGGAATTAGTTTGACACATGCCTTATGTGCACTTTCAGATTTGTGCCAGCACCTTTTGTGTTTTCTCTCCTGTGTGAATTGGCATGTCCACTGACAGATTACTGGGAATGCTGAATCCTTTGCCACAATCAGGGCAGCAAAATGGCTTCTCCCCTGTGTGAATCCTAATGTGTTTTTTCAGATAGCTGCTGTTGCTGAATCCTTTGCCACAATCAGGGCAGGGAAAAGGTTTCTCCCCTGTGTGGCTTCTCATGTGCACTATCAGCTTACTGTTAAAGGTGAACCATTTACTACAAACATGACAACAAAACCTAGGTGCAATGTGAGTTGAGGTGATCTTCCATACTTTCTGTGGACTGAAAACGTTTTCCACACACTCCACAAAGCTGTTCTTTATCCTTAGTATGAATTTGAACATGTTTGATTAATGAACCCATGTGATGAAAATATGTAAGGTGTGTGGCACAACAACTGGGAGTAGCGTGACTTTGCCTGGGTGATTTCAGGAGGGACAACTCTGTGGATTTCTTACCCTTAGTATTGATACAGGAGTTTTGTCCTTTTACCATCTTTGTTCTCTTTGATTTGACTGAGTTAAAACCTGACGCAGGTCCGTCAGTCTCCATACCACTGTCACTGTTTTCCACTCTGAGCTGCAGAACACTGTTGGTTCTGATTCTCCGTAGTCCTCTCCATCAGGTTCTGTTTTGATCTGTTTAGTTGTAGTACTGGGTAGAGTGTCTCTCTCCATTTCCTTCCTTCCTTTTGGGTGTGATAGGGATGTGAGAGTTGAGTCGGGTCCTCAGTCATAAGCAGGAGTTAATATGGAGTCTTTAGTATGAGTCTCAAGACCTTGAAGCTGCTCTTATTCCTGACTGGCCCTGAGTTCCTCCTGTTCCTCTTTGATCTGTGTGGGCTCTGGGTCCTCCTGCCCAAGACTGAGGCTCTACTCCTGCTCACAGTGCCGCTGCTCAGGGGGAATCTCCGCTTCAGAGACAGTGTGAGTGAGCTGCTGGAGGTCTGAAGGAAGAACGAAACAGAACTCAATGCTGACATGTAGAATTACCCCCCATCTGGTGCGCCTGCAATAATTGACTTCTTCTGAGTCGTTCCACCTCAAAAAGCACAAGAAACAGGATTACGATTGTTCTGAAATATTTTCTATAGTTAGAAACAGATAAGATAAATATTGAACTTTAAGAAATTAAGCTAATTGATTGCACCCAAATTGGATAGGATTTGGACCAAACCTCTTCCTAACAATGATGAAGGAATCCAAATAAATGGGAAACCAAATAAATGGTAAAAAGCCACCCACAGACCCCCCAAACCCCACCCCAATGGCCAGTATACAATACTCTGTGTTTGACAAGTAGTATAAAGCTGTGGCTTGGAGGATTGCTTATTCAAGCTATGTAATGTATTCTCATTGAATTTGGTGATGTTTTTTTTCCCTGTTCAGAGAAATTAGGAATTTAAGTTAAGTTTATGTCCCATCATACAATCTGATATTACCAGGTTCTGACCACTAGATGGTGCTGTTCCTGGTATTAGGTGAAAAGTGTGAATCAGCGATTTTTGAACTTTTCCTGTTGAAAAGCGATATCCTAAGTATAAGTACAGTAAAGTAAAGTACACACACTAAAGGCTAAAAAAGTAAATTCTGAGCAAAATAGTGTTTTCATGCAAAAAATACTGCACCAAACATCTTAGTTAGATGTAAAATTAGATGTAATATCTCCTCTGCAAAAACTTCAAAAATGACCGATTTCTTGAGTTATCTTAGATTAATTAGGACTATTTTGAGGAAGTGTATACTGGCTTCGGCATCTCAAAATGGACAAACAGTACTATTGCCATTCTTTTCTAGTTTTTCAAGCTAAGGTCTTTTAAGGGAGTATCCCAGCACACTCGTTCAGTTCGCCGACTTCGGCTAGGCGCGAGCCGAACTGAAGCATGCTGATGCCTTAACTACCCTCTAACCAGGGGTGGTGTCAGTGGGTCACAGGTCAGCAAATACATAGAGCCAGGTTGCTCTCTTTCACAAGGAGTTGGTCTGATGGGGATTGGTGATGTCATCGGCCTCCCCCCTTGCTTGAGAAACAATAAAAGAGCAATAGAGAACCAAAGAGGAAAGCACCCCCCTCCCCCTCCACTTGTGCAATGTCATGAGGATACTTGGACCACCTATTGAGGTGTGCCTTTTAAGTAAATCAGGTGATAAATGACCTGAAAAGAAGACTGGAGTAGGACTTTCACCTTTGGGTGAATGCTGTGGATGATGAAAACATGGACGTAAAGGTGAAATTGATCCAAGTTATCCAGCCATGTCATTTTCTTGGCCAAACAGAGAGGACACATGTTATGTAGCATTAAGGCACCAACCACTCCAACTATATCATTTGGGATCACTGTAATAGAAGATGCACTGAAGAAAAGAACGTGAAAGAATAAAATGAAGAATGAGTAGTCTTCAATGCTGTTTTTTTTCTTTGAGCAATTTATTTGTCCAAAAACATTTAAATATTTAACTCTTTACTCTACATGTACACTATATATACACAAAAGTATATGGACACCCCTTCAAATTAGTGGTATTGGCTATTTCAGCCACACTCGTTGCTGACAGATGTATCGAGCACACAGCCATGCAATCTCCATAGACAAACATTTACAGTAGAATGGCCTTACTGAAGAGCTCAGTGACTTTCAACTTGGCACCGTCATAGGATGACACCTTTCCAACAAGTCAGTTCATCAAAGTTCTGCCCTGCTAAAGCTGCCCGTCAACTGTACATACTGTTTTTGTGAATTGGAAACATCTAGGAGCAACAACGACTCAGCCGTGAAGTGGTAGGCCACACAAGCTCACAGAACGGGACCGCCGAGTGCTGAAGCACGTAGTGCGTAAAAACCGTCTGTCCTCGGTTGCAACACTCACGACCAAGTTCCAAACTGCCTCTGGAAGCAACGTCAGCACAATAACTGTTCGGCAGGAGCTTCATGAAATGGGTTTCCATTGCCGAGCAGCCGCACACAAGCCTAACATCACCATGCGCAATGCCAAGCGTCGGATGGACTGGTGTAAAGCTCGCCGCCATTGGACTCTGGAACAGTGGAAACACGTTCTCTGGAGTGATTAATCACGCTTCAGCATCTAGCAGTCTGACGGACAAATCTGGGTTTGGCAGATGCCTGGAGAATGCTACCTGCCCAAATGTATAGTGCCAACTGTAAAGTTTAGTGGAGTAGGAATAATGATATGGGGCTGTTTTTCATGGCTCGGGCTAGGCCCCTTAGTTCCAGTGAAGGGAAATCTTAACGCTACAGCATACAATGACATTCTAGACAATTCTGTGCTTCCAACTTTGTGGCGACAGTTTGAGGAAGGCGCTTTCCTGTTTCAGCATGACAATGCACCCGTGCACAAAGCGAGGTCCATACAGAAATGGTTTGTCGAGATTGGTGTGGAAGAACTTGACTGGCCTGCACAGAGCCGTGACCTCAACCCCATCTAACACCTTGCCCGACACCTTGCCCAACATCAGTGCCCGACCTCACTAATGCTCTTGTGGCTGAATGGAAGCAATTCCAGGCAACAGTGTTCCAACATCTAGTGGAAAGCCTTCCCAGAAGAGTGGAGGCTGTTGTACCAGCAAAGGGGGGACCAACTCCATATTAATGCCCATGATTTTGGAATGAGATGTACGACGAGTAGGTGTCCGCATACTTCTGTTCATGTAGTGTATAAATCATTATCATTTGAAGGTTACATTTTGAATTAACATTGGAACACCAGGAACAGCCCAATCCAGCCTAGTGGTCAGAACCTGGTAATATCAGGTTGTATGATGGGACATAAACCTAACAACTTGAATGACTAATTGATCTGAACACTGGGGAAAAAACATCACCAAAAGACATAGGTTGAATAAACAATTCTCCAAAACGCAGTTTCATATTACTTGTCAAACATAGAGAACTGATACTGTATGATGGCTGTTGGGGTGGGCTTGGTGTGTGGTCTGGGGGGTCCGTGGGTGGCTTTTGACCATTTATTTGGATTCCTCACAACTTGGCCATTGTTAGGAAGAGGTTTGGTCCATATCGGACTTTGGGTACTATATTTATTGAATATTATATGAATCACATAAATTGAAATGTCCAATTTGGGTGCAATAAATTAGTTTAATTTCTCTTAAAATACTTTAAATTGTCTTTCAACAAAAGAATGTTGCAGGAATTAATATTTAGCTATGGGTTTCTAACTACAGAAACCATTTCAGAAAAATCAGAGATGGTGTGTCATGGCTTGCTGAAATGGAACGACCCTTATAGTAAAATATACTGGAAGTTAGGGTAAGTGTACCACAGAAGGTTGGTGGCACCTTAATTGGGAAGGACGGGCTCGTGGTAATGGCTGAAGAGACGTAAGTGGAATGGTATCAAATACATCAAACACATGGTTCCCATGTGTTTGATGCCATTCCATTCGCTCCATTCCGGACAATATAATGAGCTGTCCTCCCCTCAGCAGCCTCCACTGAAGTGTACCTATTAAACCCACCAAAATGTTTAGACATTTCTATTGTACACAGCCCTAATTTTCATAAGAAAAATGGAGATAAAATGAAAGATGAATCTTTCATGTGAAGTTTTATGACTTTACTTACACAATTTGTTTTATCTTTAAAATATTTGATACAATTATGTGAAAGTCCAGACTGGGCTTAATGGGTACCGAATGTACCCTTTAAGCCTATGGGTGTTCTAAATAAGCCCACCTCTTAAATAATCATTTATGAATTTCCAAACGTAAAAGCTTAAATTATAATACATTAAGTATTTTATGGGGAAAATATGTTTATCTGAGTGTCGCCTCCACACCAACGTTTCTTTGCAGCTTTGAAAATTGTCCACTAGTAGGAATTTACACAACTGTCAATAACTTAATAATAAAACATCTGATTGGCTTAGAATAAAAACGGGTATGGATACAACAACCACATGAACTGGTTGAAACATTAAATAGCAGAAAATGTTTATTTTGTATTTGAATCCAAATATGGAAGTGGGCTTAATGGGTACGTGGGCTTAATAGGTACACTTACCCTAACTGTAACCATATACACCTTGTCTCAAAAACAACTAACTTAAACTAACATTGCCCGAATGTCGATACATTTAAGGTTGAGTAAGTTAGACAAACGTAATGAGTAACAAACCTGCTATGTGTAACATTAGCTTTATCTCTGGTTGAAGAACAATGTCGAGCAGCCTCTGAAGACAGACAACTTCCTCCTGATACTCTGCTATCATTTTTTCGACTAACCATTATATCTCCTCAGCAGCAGCCGTTAATCTCTTGTTGAGAAAAACACTCAACAACTGTATTTTAGACATTTTTAGATAATGCAAGTTTATTAGCTAGCTAGCTAGTTGTGTTGTTTTCATCACGCGCTGCATCAGCGACAAAAGCATCCGGTTGCATCGACAAGTAAAACATTCTCGGTCTGATTGACTGTTGTCTTATCAAATTAAGGCACCTATTGAAACGTTTAATCAGAATTGTATCATTTAAACCAGGTGAATACAATATTTAGTTTAATTGTAATTTTGCCAGTTATTTTCCATAGGGATTATTTTTCAGAGGAGATGGGTACTGTACATGACATTTTTACTAAAATAACACAAATATTGGCACCAAAAACAATGACATGGATGTGCAGTCTTGGGGTTTATAGTTCTCTCTCCTTTCTCCCTCTTGCCCTCTTTTCTTTCTTCTGTGTGTAATATACATTAGAAGTCATTAGGTGTCGCCCATGGACAACCAAACACAATCCTGCTCATGCAGCTGTGTAAAATAAACTAAATCAAACAAGCAAGCACTAGTAAAATGAGATGAAAAACTACTTTCTCATGCATTGTCTTGACGTTTGGCTCCTCTGGTACATATAGATATACCACAATGAAGGTTCCACCTTCTGCTCCTCTCTTTCACATCACACAGTTGTAAAGTTCACTCCAGCTCCCAATGCTCTCAATCCACCTCTTCCACAGTAGTTTCACTGGGAAAGCAACCCTCCCAGTGCTTCTTTGGGTCCTGACAGACAATCGTATGGTGCTTACAGAGGAGATTGTCCATGGTTGGGTTTGTTGTTGTTATTGTTGTTGTGCTATAGTGGTTCTCTGTCCACAGGGCTGTCTCAGTCTTTGACAAGCCTGTAAATATGGTGCTGGGCTCCATGCTCACTAGTAGACACCTCAAAGACGTAGGCTATACACAGCAGGGTCTCCAGTGTGTCCCTGTTGGTCACCACCTGCAGAGAGACACACACATAGTCAGTTGTGTAAATTATTTAAGTAAAAATACTTTAAAGTACTACTTAAGTAGTTTTTTGGGGTATCTGTACTTTACTTGACTATTTATATTTTGGACAACTTTTACTTTTACTCCACTACAGTCCTAAAGAAAATAATGTACTTTCTATTCCATACATTTTCCCTGACACCCAAAAGTATTCATTACATTTGGAATGCTTAGCAGAACAAGAACATTGTGGTTTGCCTAATGACATTACATTTTAGTCATTTAGCAGACGCTCTTATCCAGAGCGACTTACAGTTAGTGAGTGCATACATATACTGGCCCCCCTGTGGGAATCAAACCCAAACGCCATGCTCTACCAACTGAGCTACATCCCTGACGGCCATTCCAATTGTGCTAGTGGCACAGCTAGCACAATTGCGATGCAGTGCCTTAGACCACTGCGCCACTTGGGAGATTATTTTATACTTTTACTTTTACTTTTGATACTTAACTATATTTTAGCAATTACATTTACTTTTGATACTTAAGTATATTTAAAACCAAATACTTTTTGACTTTTACTCAAGTAGGATTTTACTGGGTGACTTTCATTTAAGTCATTTTCTTTACTTTTAGTATGAAAATTTGATACTTTTTCCACCACAGCACATAGTCCTATTATACCACTAGTACAACACACATTTGAAAAATAAACTTTTTAAAGAAATACCAATCGAGTTTTCATTATTTTGATACAGGTGGGTCTCAACTCTCACTAAGAACATGAGGTAAAGCGAACTACACAAAATCGAACTGTCAAAAATGCATGAGCTCCTTTTGAGAATGAATCTTTCACCATTTTATTCCCCTATCCCTGAATGAAGAACTTGTTGCATCTTGATCCATAGCATTGATACAATGTGTGTGTGTGTGCAGCTCACAGTTAACCTATGTTGCCATGTGGTCTGCTGTGTGGGTTCAATATGGTCATTGTGTCTAGACTCTAGTAAGAATGCAGTTGCCAATGGAATGGACAGCGTCTTTGAAACCTTATGTTGATTTCCACTTTGTTACTATGGTGATACTCTCATTGCCCCTGTTTCCCCATTCCATGCCCTCTCAATCTCTTCTGCTTCTGTATTGAAAGTGCTTTAAGCAACAATAGGTGGATGCCAACAAGTGAAAAGTTGTCTGGTACAACATTTTAAATGGTTGAGTCTTAATAGATAGTAATCAGGGATGCAAACTAGTCACCTTTCGGCAAAATTCGCCGTTTTGAATCCAAAATAGGTAACCTACGTGATTCGTGTAGCTCCGATGAGAAAAGTTTGGGGTCACTACTGGCTGTAAGCGAACGAGTGATGCACGTTTGGAGCAATACTGGCTGTATCCAAGGCTCAGCCAATTGTTCACATAGCAACATAATGCAGCACGCGACTGACAGCTGCGCGTCCCCTGAACGATAACGAAGAGGTAGGTGAGAAGCCTGACGACGGAAAAAACAACTGGCATTTGGAAAGTTTGAGGTAAGGGAGCAAGTGTGGTGGAACAAGAATTGTTAGCATTGATAAGTATCTTGCTAGCTGGATCAAATTCTCTGTTAGTAGTTAGTTCATTAGCTAGTTAACTAGCTATCTATGAACTAAAGTTTTCCCTCTACAGTATGTGGTTCATTTTCAGAATGAGAGAATTAGGTGAAAATGAGGCGTTGCTTGTTAAACAAGTGGATTCAGGGATGAAGTGTAGCTGGAGCTGGGCCTGGTTTAAGCTGGATGCCACACACTTTACCTCTTTCTCACTTTTTCAATACGGTGGATAAAAAGGGGTATGCCAGGTGTACTCTCTGCCTGAAAGAGATCAATTATGCCAACAAAGGGTCTCATGCTCTGCTGCTGGCACATTGTAGAACAGATGTCCACAGGCAGAAAGTGTACAAGGTAATAATGTGCAGTGTAGCCCAAAGCTATTGCTTTTGTTGTGTTGAACTTGACATACAGTTGTGTGTGAGTGAGGGGGGATTATTTTAGTTTTTACTCAGTGAACATTATTTTTGCACACATACAGTGAGGGAAAAAAGTATTTGATCCCCTGCTGATTTTGTACGTTTGCCCACTGACAAAGACATGTTCAGTCTATAATTTTAATGGTAGGTTTATTTGAACAGTGAGAGAAAGAATAACAGCAAAAACATCCAGAAAAACGCATGTCAAAAATGTTATAAATTGATTTGCATTCTAATGAGGGAAATAAGTATTTGACCCCTCTGCAAAACATGACTTAGTACTTGGTGGCAAAACCCTTGTTGGCAATCACAGAGGTCAGACGTTTCTTGTAGTTGGCCACCAGGTTTGCACACATCTCAGGAGGGATTTTGTCCCACTTCTCTTTGCAGATCTGCTCCAAGTCATTAAGGTTTCGAGGCTGACCTTTGGCAACTCGAACCTTAAGCTCCCTCCACAGATTTTCTATGGGATTAAGGTCTGGAGACTGGCTAGGCCACTCCAGGACCTTAATGTGCTTCTTCTTGAGCCACTCCTTTGTTGCCTTGGCCATGTGTTTTGGGTCATTGTCATGCTGGAATACTCATCCACGACCCATTTTCAATGCCCTGGCTGAGGGAAGGAGGTTCTCACCCAAGATTTGACGGTACATGGCCCCGTCCATCGTCCCTTTGATGCGGTGAAGTTGTCCTGTCCCCTCAGAAGAAAAACACCCCCAAAGCATAATGTTTCCACCTCCATGTTTGACGGTGGGGATGGTGTTCTTGGGGTCATAGGCAGCATTCCTCCTCCTCCAAACACGGCGAGTTGAGTTGATGCCAAAGAGCTCGATTTTGGTCTCATCTGACCACAACACTTTCACCCAGTTCTCCTCTGAATCATTCAGATGTTCATTGGCAAACTTCAGACGGGCCTGTATATGTGCTTTCTTGAGGATTTCAGTCCTTCACGGCGTAGTGTGTTACCAATTGTTTTCTTGGTGACTATGGTCCCAGCTGCCTTGAGATCATTGACAAGATCCTCCCGTGTAGTTCTGGGCTGATTCCTCACCGTTCTCATGATCATTGCAACTCCACGAGGTGAGATCTTGCATGGAGCCCCAGGCCGAGGGAGATTGACAGTTCTTTTGTGTTTCTTCCATTTGCGAATAATCACACCAACTGTTGTCACTTTCTCACCAAGCTGCTTGGCGATGGTCTTGTAGCCCATTCCAGCCTTGTGTAGGTCTACAATCTTGTCCCTGACATCCTTGGAGAGCTCTTTGGTCTTGGCCATGGTGGAGAGTTTGGAATCTGATTGATTGATTGCTTCTGTGGACAGGTGTCTTTTATACAGGTAACAAACTGAGATTAGGAGCACTCCCTTTAAGAGTGTGCTCCTAATCTCAGCTCGTTACCTGTATAAAAGACACCTGGGAGCCAGAAATCTTTCTGATTGAGAGGGGGTCAAATAATTATTTCCCTCATTAAAATGCAAATCAATTTATAAAATGTTTTACATGCGTCTTACTGGATTTTTTTGTTGTTATTCTGTCTCTCACTGTTCAAATAAACCTACCATTAAAATTATAGACTGATCATTTCTTTGTCAGTGGGCAAACGTACAAAATCAGCAGGGGATCAAATACTTTTTTCCCTCACTGTATAGCCTAGTGCACTTGATCAATGTCTACTATAGTGGCCACTATAATCGTAGCCACTATAATAGAGAAAAAATTGAATGCCTGTTTGTTTAATTCTATTTCTATTTTAAGATGTTTTTTTCCCAAGTGCAATGTGTGTGTGGACACAAGCGTTATATTATAAAAGTTGTCATGGCTAACTGCAATATTAATGTATAGTTTTTTCTCTGGACTTGAGTGTCATTTGCAGTAAAGTCTAGGCAACAAATAACATCGGATTGCTTTCCTTACATTTTTTTGCTGTGTGTTAGGTTCACATTAACCACTTTTTATTTTACACAGAGAGACTGATCATGTAGATCATATTCTTTGTTGTTTAATTAGTTAAAACCTGCATTTCAAGAAGGGATCTAGCCTAAGTCACTAGAAATTAGCATTGTAAAGATCATATTTATTTTTTAGCCCCCCTAGCAGGGATGTTTCAGTACAAAAAACAAAAGTGTCACCTTTTTGGACCCTCACCAGTTTGCATCCCTGAGTAATATTGTGTGTGTGTGTGTGTGTACGCAACTATACCCTTTGACCCCTGTGTACAAATACTCACGCCCTCATGACCCTGCCTAGAGGACACCAACTCACACATTAGCACATAGCCATCCCAGGCTTGCTGTATGGAAAATAAGGTGCTATCTGCAGTGGTGTAAAGTGCTTAAGTAAAAATACTTTTAAGTACTACTAAGTAGTTTTGGGGGGTATATGTATTTTCCCTGACATCCAAAAGTACTCGTTACATTTGGAATGCTTAGCAGGACAGGGAAATGGTCCAATTCACACACTTATCAAGAGAACATCCCTGGTCATCCCTACTGCCTCTGATCTGGCAGACTCACTAAACAAATGCTTTGTTTGTAAATTATGTCTGAAGGTTGAAGTGTGCCCCTGGCTATCCGTACATTTTTAAAAGAAGAGAATCATGCTCTCTGGTTTGCTTAATATAAGGAATTTGAAATGATTCATACTTTTACTTTTGATACTTAAGTACATTAGAAATTACATTACATTTTGGTACTTAAGTATACTGAACAAAAATATAAACACAACATGTAAAGTGTTGGTCCTATGTTTCATTAGCTGAAATAAAATATTCCAGAAATGTTCCATACGCACAAAAAGCTTATTTCTCTCATATTTGTTTACATCCCTGTTAGTGAGCATTTCTCCTTTGCCAATATAATCCATCCATCTGACAGGTGTGGCATATCAAGATTAAACAGCATGATCATTACACAGGTGCACCTTGTGCTGGGGACAATAAAAGGCCACTCTAAAATGTGCAGTTTTGTCACACAACATAATGCCACAGATGTCTCAAGCATTGAGGGAGTGTCCAATTAGCATGCTGACTAGAGGAATGTCCACCAGAGCTGTTGCCAGAGAATTCTCTACCATAAGCCGCCTCCAACTTCGTTTTAGAGAATTTAGCAATACGTCCAACAGGCCTCACAACCGCAGACCACGTGTATGGCGTCGTGTGGGCGAGTGGTGTGCTGATGTCAACGTTGTGAACAGAGTGCCCCATGGTGGCAGGGTGGTTATGGTATGGGCAGGTAAAAGCTACGGACAACGCACTTAATTGCATTTTATCGATGGCAATTTGAATACACAGAGATACAGTGGGGAAAAAAAGTATTTAGTCAGCCACCAATTGTGCAAGTTCTCCCACTTAAAAAGATGAGAGAGGCCTGTAATTTTCATCATAGGTACACGTCAACTATGACAGACAAATTGAGAATTTTTTCTCCAGAAAATCACATTGTAGGATTTTTTATGAATTTATTTCCAAATTATGGTGGAAAATAAGTATTTGGTCACCTACAAACAAGCAAGATTTCTGGCTCTCACAGACCTGTAACTTCTTCTTTAAGAGGCTCCTCTGTTCTCCACTCGTTACCTGTATTAATGGCACCTGTTTGAACTTGTTATCAGTATAAAAGACACCTGTCCACAACCTCAAACAGTCACACTCCAAACTCCACTATGGCCAAGACCAAAGAGCTGTCAAAGGACACCAGAAACAAAATTGTAGACCTGCACCAGGCTGGGAAGACTGAATCTGCAATAGGTAAGCAGCTTGGTTTGAAGAAATCAACTGTGGGAGCAATTATTAGGAAATGGAAGACATACAAGACCACTGATAATCTCCCTCGATCTGGGGCTCCACGCAAGATCTCACCCCGTGGGGTCAAAATGATCACAAGAACGGTGAGCAAAAATCCCAGAACCACACAGGGGGACCTAGTAAATGACCTGCAGAGAGCTGGGACCAAAGTAACAAAGCATACCATCAGTAACACACTACGTCGCCAGGGACTCAAATCCTGCAGTGAAAGACGTGTCCCCCTGCTTAAGCCAGTACATGTCCAGGCCCGTCTGAAGTTTGCTAGAGTGCATTTGGATGATCCAGAAGAGGATTGGGAGAATGTCATATGGTCAGATGAAACCAAAATATAACTTTTTGGTAAAAACTCAACTCGTCGTGTTTGGAGGACAAAGAATGCTGAGTTGCATCCAAAGAACACCATACCTACTGTGAAGCATGGGGGTGGAAACATCATGCTTTGGGGCTGTTTTTCTGCAAAGGGACCAGGACGACTGATCCGTGTAAAGGAAAGAATGAATGGGGCCATGTATCGTGAGATTTTGAGTGAAAACCTTCCATCAGCAAGGGCATTGAAGATGAAACGTGGCTGGGTCTTTCAGCATGACAATGATCCCAAACACACCGCCCGGGCAATGAAGGAGTGGCTTCGTAAAAAGCATTTCAAGGTCCTGGAGTGGCCTAGCCAGTCTCCAGATCTCAACCCCATAGAAAATCTTTGGAGGGAGTTGAAAGTCCGTGTTGCCCAGCGACAGCCCCAAAACATCACTGCTCTAGAGGAGATCTGCATGGAGGAATGGGCCAAAATACCAGCAACAGTGTGTGAAAACCTTGTGAAGACTTACAGAAAACGTTTGACCTGTGTCATTGCCAACAAAGGGTATATAACAAAGTATTGAGAAACTTTTGTTATTGACCAAATACTTATTTTCCACCATAATTTGCAAATAAATTCATTAAAAATCCTACAATGTGATTTTCTGGATTTTCTTTTCTCATTTTGTCTGTCATAGTTGACGCGTACCTATGATGAAAATTACAGGCCTCTCTCATCTTTTTAAGTGGGAGAACTTGCACAATTGGTGGCTGACTAAATACTTTTTCCTCCCACTGTACCGTGACGAGATCATGAGGCCCATTGTCGTGCCATTCATCCGCCGCCATCACCTCATGTTTCAGCATGATAATGCATGGCCCCATGTCGCAAGGATCTGTACACAATTCCTGGAAGCTGAAAATGTCCCAGTTCTTCCACGACCTGCATACTCACCCATTGAGCTCGTTTGGGATGCATGAAGCAAATTGTGGTCACACCAGATATTGACTGGTTTTCTGATCCACGCCTCTACCTTTTTAAAAAGTTATCTGTGACCAACAGATGCATATCTGTATTCCCAGTCATGTGAAATCCATAGATTAGGGCCTAATTAATTTATTTCAATTGACTAATTTGTCATGTGGTGAGGTGTATGTGTGGTGGAAGTCAGGCGCAGGACACCGAGGCTCAGTCCAACAGAGTTTACTCAAAATTTCCAAAAGGAAACGGAAAACAAACGACCTCAAAAACAAGAGGCGAGCATTTACGCTAAAATGCGAAAACACAAAAATGCAAACAAGAAACAAAACACGCAGCACGACAGGCGAACAACAACACACAATCCTACCAAGCAAAAGGACGGAACTTATAGGACAGGTGATGAATACACAATAGGACACAGGTGTGACAGACAGACAAAAGCAATCACACACAGAAACATAGATCGGTGGCAGCTAGTACTCCGGGGACGGCGACCGCCGACGCCTGCTCGTACCAGGAGGGGGAGCAGCCTCGGCAGAATCCGTGACAGTACCCCCCCCTTGACGCGCGGCTCCAGCCGTGCGCCGACCCCGGCCTCGGGGACGGCCAGGAGGACGCGGACCCGGGCGCGTGGGATGCCCACGGTGGAAATCAGTCAGGAGGGATGGATCGAGGATGTCCCTCCTGGGCACCCAGCACCGTTCCTCCGGACCGTACCCCTCCCACTCCACGAGATACTGGAGACCACTCATCCGGCGCCTCGAGTCCAAGATGGTCCGGACTCTGTACGCCGGGGCCCCCTCGATGTCCAAAGGGGGCGGAGGGGTCTCTCCTATCTCATTATCCTGGAGTGGACCAGCTACCACCGGCCTGAGAAGAGACACATGGAACGAGGGGTTAATATTTTTGTACTCTATAGGCAGCTGTAACCTGTAACACACCTCGTTCAACCTTCTCAGGACTTTAAAGGGCCCCACAAACCGCCGACCCAGCTTCCGGCAGGGCAGGCGGAGGGGCAGGTTTCGAGTCGAGAGCCAGACTCGATCTCCCGGTGCGTACACCGGCCCCTCACTGCGGTGGCGATCGGCGCTCGCCTTTTGTTGACGGATGGCACGCTGCAGATGGACATGGGCAGCGTCCCACGTCTCCTCCGAGCGCCGAATCCACTCGTCCACCGCAGGGGCCTCGGTCTGGCTCTCGTGCCACGGTGCCAGGACCGGCTGATACCCTAAAATACACTGGAAAGGTGTTAATCCGGTGGAGGAGTGGCGGAGAGAGTTCTGGGCCATCTCTGCCCAGGGGATATACCTCGACCACTCCTCCGGCCGGCCCCGGCAATAGGACCTCAAAAACCTACCCACATCCTGGTTAACACGTTCAACCTGCCCATTGCTCTCTGGGTGGTACCCCGAGGTAAGGCTAACCGAGACCCCCAGGCGTTCCATGAAAGCCCCCCAGACTCTGGAGGTGAACTGGGGACCTCGGTCGGACACAATATCCTCGGGGACCCCATAGTGCCGGAACACGTGGGTAAAGAGGGCCTCGGCGGTCTGTAGGGCAGTAGGGAGACCCGGCAGTGGGAGGAGACGACAGGCCTTAGAAAACCGATCCACAATGACCAAAATGGTGGTATTACCCTGGGAAGGGGGTAGATCGGTCACAAAATCTACCGAGAGGTGGGACCATGGTCGTTGTGGAACGGGCAGAGGATGTAACTTACCTCTGGGCAAATGTCTAGGTGCCTTACACTGGGCACATACCGAGCAGGAGGAGACATAAACCCTCACATCCCTGGCTAACGTTGGCCACCAGTATTTTACGCTAAGGCAGTGCACCGTCCGACCAATACCAGGATGTCCAGAGGAGGGTGATGTATGAGCCCAAGAAATAAGCCGATCACGAACCTCGAGCGGAACGTACGTCCGCCCCACAGGACACTCGGGGGGAGTAGGGTCGGTACGCAGCGCCCGCTCGATTTCCGCATCGACCTCCCACACTACCGGAGCCACCAGACAAGACTCCGGCAGTATGGAAATAGGCTCAATGGACCTCTCCTCTGTGTCATACTGCCGGGACAGGGCGTCTGCCTTAACGTTCTGGGACCCAGGGATGTATGTGATCTTAAAAACAAACCGGGTCAGGAACATGTTCCACCTAGCCTGACGAGGGTTCAATCTCCTAGCTGCCCGGATGTACTCCAGGTTACGGTGATCAGTCAGAATGAGGAAAGGGTGTTGAGCCCCCTCAAGCCAATGCCTCCACACCTTTAGGGCCTGGACTACAGCTAACAGCTCCCTGTCCCCAACGTCATAATTGCGCTCCGCCGAGCTGAGCTTCTTAGAGTAGAATGCACAGGGGCGGAGCTTAGGTGGCGTGCCGGACCGTTGTGACAGGACTGCCCCAATACCGGTCTCGGACGCGTCCACCTCTACTTGGAAAGGCAAAGAGGGGTCCGGATGCGCCAGCACCGGGGCCGAAACGAACAGGTTCTTCAGCTTGACAAATGCCCTGTCCGCCTCAGCTGACCACTGCAAGCGCACCGGACCCCCCTTTAGCAGGGACGTAATGGGAACTGCAACCTGTCCAAAGCCCCGGATAAACCTCCGGTAGTAATTAGCAAAACCCAAGAACCGCTGCACCTCTTTTACGGTGGTTGGAGTTTGCCAATTACGCACAGCCGATACCCGATCTACCTCTATCTCCACGCCAGACGCGGACAATCGATAACCCAAAAAGGAGACGGACTCCTGGAAGAACAGGCATTTCTCTGCCTTGACATACAAGTCATGCTCCAACAGTCGTCTCAATACTCGGCGCACCTGGGCTACATGCTCGGCTCGTGTAGAAGAGTACACCAGGATGTCGTCGATGTAAACTACTACACCCTGCCCATGCATGTCCCGGAAAATCTCATCAACAAAGGATTGGAAGACTGAAGGAGCATTCATTAACCCGTATGGCATGACGAGATACTCGTAATGACCCGAGGTGGTACTAAATGCTGTCTTCCATTCATCCCCCCCCTTAATGCGCACCAGATTGTACGCGCTCCTGAGATCTAACTTTGTGAAGAATCGCGCTCCGCGTAATGATTCCGTCATCGTCGCAATCAGTGGCAGTGGGTAGCTGTATTTAACTGTAATCTGATTGAGACTACGATAATCAATACACGGGCGCAATCCCCCGTCCTTCTTCTTCACAAAGAAGAAACTCGAGGAGACTGGGGAAATAGAAGGCCGTATGTATCCCTGTGCCAAGGACTCGGCTATGTATGTCTCCATAGCCGCTGTCTCCTCTTGAGACAAGGGATACACATGACTCCTGGGAAGAGCTGCTCCAGTCTGGATATTTATCGCACAGTCCCCCTGTCTATGAGGAGGTAGCCTTGTTGCCCTCGATTTACTAAAGACCAGTGCTAAATCCTCATACTCGGGGGGAATGCGCAGTGCGGGCACTTGGTTCGGACTCTCTACCGAGGTCGCCCCTATGGAAACACCTAGACATCTCCCTACACACTGGGCAGACCACTCCATAAGAGCCCTCTGTTGCCACGCTATGGTAGGATCGTGGGTACTTAACCAGGGAAGCCCCAACACCACTGGGTACGCAGGAGTGTCAATCAGATAGAACTGAATGATCTCCTCATGACCCCCCTGCGTAGTCATCGTCAGCGGTGCCGTGACATCCCTGATCAGACCCGACCCCAACGGCCGGCTGTCTAATGCATGGACAGGGAATGGAACTTCTACCGGCCGAAGGGGAATTCCTAACCTAGCACAAAATTTACGATCAATAAAGTTCCCAGCTGCGCCTGAATCTACTAGCGCCTTATGCTGGGAATGAGGTGCCACCTGTGGAAAACGCACAGGAATACTCATGTGACCAACAGAGAGCTCTGGGTAAGTGGGGCGCCTACTCACCTGAAATGACTCCCCAGTGCGTGACCTGTTGTCCCCTCTCTCAGAAGACCCTCCCCAGCACCTGGCCGTGGTGTGTCCTCCACGGCCACAGTTGGTGCAGGGGTTGGCCCTCCTCGGGTTCTCCCTCCTCCTCTCTCTAGCGCCAGCACCCCCGAGCTCCATAGGAATAGGCTCGGAGGTGCTGGAGGACGGAATGGACGACCCCCACTCGGGACGTCCGCGGGTAGCCAGCAGGGTGTCTAGACTGATGGAGATGTCCACCAGCTGGTCGAACGACAGGTTGGTGTCCCTGCAGGCCATCTCACGACGAACGTCCTCTCGTAGGCTACACCGATAGTGGTCAATGAGGGCCCTCTCACTCCATCCCGCATCCGCTGCTAGTATCCGGAACTCCAGTGCGAACTCCTGTGCGCTCCTCTTCCCCTGTCGGAGGTGGAATAGACGCTCTCCCGCCGCTTTCCCCTCAGGTGGATGATCGAAGACAGTCCTGAAGCGGCGGGAAAACTCCGCGTAGGTGATGGTGGCGGCGTCTATTCCCCTCCATTCGGCGTTGGCCCACTCCAACGCCTTCCCGGAGAGACAGGAGATGAGGGCGGAGACGCTCTCGTATCCCGAGGGCGCCGGGTGTATGGTGGCAAGGTAAAGTTCTACCTGTAGGAGAAAGCCCTGACACCCGGCTGCAGAACCGTCATATGCCCTCGGGAGCGAGAGCCGAATGCCACTGGGTCCCGGTGCTGAGAGAGGAGGACTGGCCGTTGTTCCTGCTGACTCCATGGAGAAGGTGTGTTGTTCTGTCATGTGGTGAGGTGTATGTGTGGTGGAAGTCAGGCGCAGGACACCGAGGCTCAGTCCAACAGAGTTTACTCAAAATTTCCAAAAGGAAACGGAAAACAAACGACCTCAAAAACAAGAGGCGAGCATTTACGCTAAAATGCGAAAACACAAAAATGCAAACAAGAAACAAAACACGCAGCACGACAGGCGAACAACAACACACAATCCTACCAAGCAAAAGGACGGAACTTATAGGACAGGTGATGAATACACAATAGGACACAGGTGTGACAGACAGACAAAAGCAATCACACACAGAAACATAGATCGGTGGCAGCTAGTACTCCGGGGACGGCGACCGCCGACGCCTGCTCGTACCAGGAGGGGGAGCAGCCTCGGCAGAATCCGTGACATAATTTCCTTATATTAACTGTAACTCAGTAAAATCTTAGAAATTGTTGCATGTTGCGTTAATATTTTTGTTCAGTATATATTTAAAACCAAATACTTTTAGACTTTTACTCAAGTAGTACTTTACTGGGGTACTTTCACTTTTACTTGAGTCATTTTCTATGAAGGTATCTTTACTTTTACTCAAGTATGACAATTGGGTACTTTTTCCACCACTGGCTATCTGTTTCCCTAGGTGTCCAGCTATCCCTCTCCAGAAATGTTTGAATCCTTATTGTATGAATTATGATTTGTGGATTAAAATAAAATATTTAGAATGTGCGTGTGTGTGTGTGTGCGTTCATGTGCTTGTTTACCTGTAGGATGGTGAAGTTCTCCAGTACACTGTTCATCATGTACTTCTCCGGCAGGTGTTTGAGCTTGTGGATGAAGTTGATCATGTATTCACACAGTGGGGAACGGTGGATTCTGAACACATACCGCCCATTCTCAAACCGCGCATATTCTGTCTGGGGAGACACAATATATCCAAAATATGATATATGTGTAATATATCAAGAGATGGTCACACTGAAAATACATTATATTATTTCATAGATGAAAGTCAAGGTAATACATTTATAATTTACCTGATATATGGCAAGATAGCTATAGCACTAAACATATACTGTAGGTAATGGCTACCATAATCAAATTGATGTCCCTGTTGAATGTCATTATATTATAGTTCATGGCCCATAAGGCTCTGATCAAAAGTAGTGCACTACATAGGGAATAGGGTGCCATTTGGGACGTGACCAATGAGTCAGGGTGAGGAGGAGTGTAAGTGGTGTCTTGTGGCCGTCTGTTCTAGACCACAGATGGTTGAGTAGTGAGTTGAATCCATCCCAACCACTGGTTGGGTTATTCATTTATTCTCAGAGTGGTAATCATCACGGTCATGAACAGTCATGATCTCAAATGTTGAGATAGCAGGTCTAAAACATAGATTTTTATGCCAATCCTGGACTGTACACAAAGCTTGGTTGACCATCATCTCGACATAATCCATATCCATTTCTGTTTATTTATCTACTGTAAACCTAAACTACCGTTCAAAAGTTTGGGGTCACTTAGAAATGTCCTTGTTTTCGAAAGAAAAGCAATTTATTTGTCCATTAAAATAACATCAAATTGATCAGAAATACAGTGTAGACATTGTTAATGTTGTAAATGGCTATTGTAGCTGGAAACGGCTGATTTTTAATGGAATATCTACATAGGCGTACAGAGGCCCATTATCAGCAACCATCAGTCCTGTGTTCCAATGGCACGTTGTGTTTGCTAATCCAAGTTTATCATTTTAAAAGGCTAATTGATCATTTATGTTAGCACAGCTGAAAACTGTTGTGCTGCTTAAAGAAGCAATAAAACTGGCCTTCTTGAGACTAGTTGAGTATCTGGAGCATCAGCAATTGTGGGTTCGATTACAGGCTCAAAATGACTAGAAACAAATAATTTTCTTCTGAAACTCGTCAGTCTATTCTTGTTCTGAGAAATGAAGGCTATTCCATGCGAGAAATTGCCAAGAAACTGAAGATCTCGTACAACGCTGTGTACTACTCCCGTCACAGAACAGCACAAACTGGCTCTAACCAGAATAGAAAGAGGAGTGGGAGGCCCCGGTGCACAACTGAGCAAGAGGACAAATACATTAGTGTCTAGTTTGAGAAACAGACGCCTCACAGGTCCTCAACTGGCAGCTTCATTAAATAGTACCTACAAAACACCAGTCTCAATGTCAACAGTGAAGAGGCGAGTCAGGGATGCTGACCTTCTAGGCAGAGTTACAAAGAAAAAGCCATATCTCAGACTGCCCATCTTAATCTTTTATTTTTAATGGCCAGTCTGAGATATGGCTTTTTCTTTGCAACTCTGCCTAGAAGGTCAGCATCCTGGAGTCGCCTCCTTTGGGTGGTGAATGGGCAAGACAAAAGATTTAAGTGCCTTTGAACGGGGTATGGTAGTAGGTGCCAGGCGCACTTGACACAACTGTGGGAAGCATTGGAGTCAGCATGGGCCAGCATCCCTGTGGAACGCTTTCGACACCTTGTAGAGTCCATGCCCGACAAATTGAGTCTGTTCTGAGGGCAAAAGGGGGTGCAACTCAATATTAGGAAGATGTTCCTAATGTTTTGCACACTCAGTGTATACTGTATGTATATTTACTATATCTCTATTCATATTCATAGACCTGGAGCAATCCGTTGTTTTTCGCTCACCTCTACTTTCTCGACCACCTGCTTTCCGAAGGAGCAGACTTTGGTGGAGGAGGTGATGATCATGTTCTCAGAGCTCTCGTACTGACTGGACACGCCGTAGAAGAAACTGCTGTCGTCCTGCAGGTTGGCACTCAGATCAGCCTGCACAGAGAGAATGGAACCACACAGTCAACAACAACAGATCAGCTTGCAGAGTGAGGAACCACACAGTCAACAACAACAGATCAGCCTGCAGAGAGAGGAACCACACAGTCAACAACAACAGATCAGCCTGCAGAGAGAGGAACCACACAGTCAACAACAACAGATCAGCCTGCAGAGAGAGGAACCACACAGTCAACAACAACAGATCAGCCTGCAGAGAGAGGAACCACACAGTCAACAACAACAGATCAGCCTGCAGAGAGAGGAACCACACAGTCAACAACAACAGATCAGCCTGCAGAGAGAGGAACCACACAGTCAACAACAACAGATCAGCCTGCAGAGAGAGGAACCACACAGTCAACAACAACAGATCAGCCTGCAGAGAGAGGAACCACACAGTCAACAACAACAGATCAGCCTGCAGAGAGAGGAACCACACACACGGTCAACAACAATCTGCCAGTCCCTCCCCCTTTTTTTGAAACAGGAGGAGGTCCACACAGGCCACACACAACCTGTCAGTCTTACCAATACGATAAGGCATTGTTCAAACAACCTGCAACCTGCCAGTCTTTAAGAGGAGAGACCTTTTTAGTTCCGGACAGTTCAATCAAAAATCTGAAGAGAAACCTGTATGTTATTTCAGTCGTAATACATCAAGCTTTCTTTCAGTAATGCCAGGTTCTTCTTAATAGACTTCATTTCAAGGAGCAGGGAACAAGTGTGTGTATGTTTGTGTGTGTGTCTTAGTTGGCTTTCCAAAACGTATTACCCCAGTGTGACGGCTCAACAAAGCCTGCGACTGAATCTCTGCAAAGCCAAGCAGCATCTATTGCTGTTGCCTGTGTTGACTTAGCTTAGGCTGCCAATCCAGCCGCTGCATTCCCAAGATGCTGTGTGTCTAGCTGTGGCGTTAGTCCTGTCTGGGCCTCTCTCTCCGTCAGGTGCATCCAAGCTCTTGTCTGTCTGAGAAAGTAGAATCTGCCCCTAGTCACTGATACTGGGTCAGACATATTTTCATCCACCCTAACGGTTAAGGGAAGGATCTGGGTCAGGGTAATCTGATCCTAGATCTGATTTTACATCTAGATGAGGTGTCATCTCTGTCATGGTAGATAAGGACAGACAGACATTGAGAGGGCTTTACCTTTTCCCCTCTCAGGCTCTTGTCTCCTAATGGGCCATTAATACAGCGCTCAGCCTCTCTTCATCGCCCCGCTCCTCGTCTTCATCCCTTGCTCCTGTAATTCTCTCATTTGTCTTCATCCCCGGGGCTCAGTGACCCTCCCAGAACCCGCGCTCCCCCCTTCCTTAACGGCCTGCGAGGGAATTCATCCAATTACAATCAACAGCCCACAATTGGCTGATTAGATCAGCCAGGCCGGGCTCCTGTGTAACAATTTACAAGGGCCGTCTCAAATCGGATTCTCCGGGCACTTCAAAGGCGCGAGACAATCCGTTAGGACAGGGCCATGGGCGCTGCGGGGAGCAGGCTGGGCCGGCCGTGGAGCTGGAAATTCAATCTAGAATGCCATAGCTTTGGAGATGGGCCAGCAGCCTGTCACCGTCGCCATGACAACCAGCCGGAGCCTCAGGACACCCCCAAGTCATGATCCGGGTGGCTGGCTGGCTGGATGCATGGATGGTTGTTTATTTGTTTGTCTGTGTGTTTTGTCATGGGTGCCATGAGGGTTAGAGAGCCCCTTAGGACAATCGGACCTACTATAATATGATGTGGTGATGTATCTGGTGCTAGCAGCAGTCATATGGGCTTGTTTTCTCCAGTCAGTCTGAGCTAGCTGTATATATCATGGGTGCTCGAGCCCAACAGGGCAATGAAAGGAAGTAAGAGGCTGCCCTGATGAATGTCTTGTTGGACACATTCCCCTTTCTCTTTCTCTCCCACTTTCATGATATACGGCTGGGTCCCTTGCTCCCTCCTTCCCATTACCCCTGCATCAAATGCCATGGCTCTCAGCAGCTGCTTCTTCCAAGGGGTGGAGATGGCTGCTTGATATGGGTGTCACTTTCCAATGTCTTTTATCTCTCTCAACAATAAATAACGCCTCAGAGAGAAGCATGTGAGGGTGACTAACACCTCATGTACAAGCCAACTGGGGGGAGAGATCGTTAGGGGGCACATTCTATCTTTGGGAATGTAGAGTTGGGATGTAAAGGTGTGACTCGAAACATGATAATCATGCTCTGAAAATCTTCATTCTGTAGAATATAGCGTGTATAAATAGTGTTTCTGAAGCAAGTTATGCACATTCAGAGCAAAGAAGTGGTCAGAGGAGATGGACACAGTGGATTCAATCTCTCTCACTCTCTCACACAAGCTCTCCCTCTCTTACACCCCCCCCCCTTCTCCTTTCTATAATAATAATAATATAATATGCCATTTAGCAGACGCTTTTATCCAAAGCGACTTACAGTCATGTGTGCATACATTTTTACATATGGGCGGTCCCGGGGATCGAACCCACTACCCTGGCGCTACAAGCGCCGTGCTCTACCAATTGAGCTACAGAGGACTTTCTCTCCCTATCCCCTACACTCTGTACATTCCCTCTCTCTTGGTTGGGGGGAAATCTATAAATAAGTGGATGCGTGTGGGGTGGGTTCAGCCTAATAGCGAGTGGACAGGTGCCCAGGCTCAGATTTCTCCAGTGAAAGAGCAGCCCTGCCACTCTCCTGCCCAAGGCTGCCGTCACACACACACACACACACACACACTACAATGTGCCCTCTATACCCACGGGCAGAAAACAGCCAGGTCTTAATAGATTACTTTTAATTAGTTTCAAACAGAAATCGCTAATAAATTCCTTTAGCTCCAGTGCTAAAGATATCCTAACACAGTTAAAGGCCCAGTGCTGTCAAAAGTCTGTTTTTCCTGTGTTTTATATCATATTGTACAACACCTTATGAAACTAACGCTGTAAAAGTGGATTTTTTTTAAAAATCAGTGTTATTTCCTGATAGTTCCTGGTTGAAAATACAATCTACGCAGGACCTTCTAATCAGCAGATTTGCATGGGTGGGAGTTGCGGCTTTCCATGGTGACATCACCATGCGGTAAATTGCTAGTTTTCAGTTTTCCCCTCCCCACTCAGACCACTCCCAGACAGTCCTAGCAAAATGCTTGCTTAAGAAATAGTATTTAGCTAAAAAGCTATTTTTGTCAATTGTAATGGAAATCTATTACAGTAAGCAGGGCCGGCTTAATGCAGGGGCTTACCGGGGCTGAAGCCCAGGCCCGTGGGAGGCCCAAGAGGCAGCAAAAAAATACAAAATAAAAAAAATAAAAAAATATACAAACAGTATATATTACACAGTATATACAATAAATATTATATATACAGTGGGGAGAACAAGTATTTGATACACTGCCGATTTTGCAGGTTTTCCTACTTACAAAGCATGTAGAGGTCTGTAATTTTTATCATAGGTACACTTCAACTGTGAGAGACGGAATCTAAAACAAAAATCTAGAAAATCACATTGTATGATTTTAAAGTAATTCATTTGCATTTTATTGCATGACATAAGTATTTGATACATCAGAAAAGCAGAACTTAATATTTGGTACAGAAACCTTTGTTTGCAATTACAGAGATCATACGTTTCCTGTAGGTCTTGACCAGGTTTGCACACACTGCAGCAGGGATTTTGGCCCACTGCTCCATACAGACCTTCTCCAGATCCTTCAGGTTTCGGGGCTGTCGCTGGGCAATACGGACTTTCAGCTCCCTCCAAAGATTTTCTATTGGGTTCAGGTCTGGAGACTGGCTAGGCCACTCCAGGACCTTGAGATGCTTCTTACGGAGCCACTCCTTAGTTGCCCTGGCTGTGTGTTTCGGGTCGTTGTCATGCTGGAAGACCCAGCCACGACCCATCTTCAATGCTCTTACTGAGGGAAGGAGATTGTTGGCCAAGATCTCGCGATACATGGCCCCATCCATCCTCCCCTCAATACGGTGCAGTCGTCCTGTCCCCTTTGCAGAAAATTATCCCCAAAGAATGATGTTTCCACCTCCATGATTCACGGTTGGGATGGTGTTCTTGGGGTTGTACTCATCCTTCTTCTTCCTCCAAACACGGCGAGTGGAGTTTAGACCAAAAAGCTCTATTTTTGTCTCATCAGACCACATGACCTTCTCCCATTCCTCCTCTGGATCATCCAGATGGTCATTGGCAAACTTCAGACGGGCCTGGACATGCGATGGCTTGAGCAGGGGGACCTTGCGCACGCTGCAGGATTTTAATCCATGACGGCGTAGTGTGTTACTAATGGTTTTCTTTGAGACTGTGGTCCCAGCTCTCTTCAGGTCATTGACCAGTTCCTGCCGTGTAGTTCTGGGCTGATCCCTCACCTTCCTCATGATCATTGATGCCCCACGAGGTGAGATCTTGCATGGAGCCCCAGACCGAGGGTGATTGACCGTCATCTTGAACTTCTTCCATTTTCTAATAATTGCGCCAACAGTTGTTGCCTTCTCACCAAGCTGCTTGCCTATTGTCCTGCAGCCCATCCCAGCCTTGTGCAGGTCTACAATTTTATCCCTGATGTCCTTACACAGCTCTCTGGTCTTGGCCATTGTGGAGAGGTTGGAGTCTGTTTGATTGAGTGTGTGGACAGGTGTCTTTTATACAGGTAACGAGTTCAAACAGGTGCAGTTAATACAGGTAATGAGTGGAGAACAGGAGGGCTTCTTAAAGAAAAACTAACAGGTCTGTGAGAGCCGGAATTCTTACTGGTTGGTAGGTGATCAAATACTTATGTCATGCAATAAAATGCAAATTAATTACTTAAAAATCATACAATGTGATTTTCTGGATTTTTGTTTTAGATTCCGTCTCTCACAGTTGAAGTGTACCTATGATAAAAATTACAGACCTCTACATGCTTTGTAAGTAGGAAAACCTGCAAAATCGGCAGTGTATCAAATACTTGTTCTCCCCACTGTATATATATATATACAGTGAGGGAAAAAAGTATTTGATCCCCTGCTGATTTTGCACATTTGCCCACTGACAAAGAAATGATCAGTCTATAATTTTAATGGTAGGTTTATTTGAACAGTGAGAGACAGAATAACAACAAAAAAATCCAGAAAAACGCATGTCAAAAATGTTATAAATTGATTTGCATTTTAATGAGGGAAACAAATTCACCTTTATTTAACCAGGTGTCTTTTATACAGGTAACGAGCTGAGATTAGGAGCACACTCTTAAAGGGAGTACTCCTAATCTCAGCTTGTTACCTGTATAAAAGACACCTGTCCACAGAAGCAATCCATCAATCAGATTCCAAACTCTCCACCATGGCCAAGACCAAAGAGCTCTCCAAGGATGTCAGGGACAAGATTGTAGACCTACACAAGGCTGGAATGGGCTACAAGACCATCGCCAAGCAGCTTGGTGAGAAGGTGACAACAGTTGGTGTGATTATTCGCAAATGGAAGAAACACAAAAGAACTGTCAATCTCCCTCGGCCTGGGGCTCCATGCAAGATCTCACCTCGTGGAGTTGCAATGATCATGAGAACGGTGAGGAATCAGCCCAGAACTACACGGGAGGATCTTGTCAATGATCTCAAGGCAGCTGGGACCATAGTCACCAAGAAAACAATTGGTAACACACTACGCCGTGAAGGACTGAAATTCTGCAGCGCCCGCAAGGTCCCCCTGCTCAAGAAAGCACATATACAGGGCCGTCTGAAGTTTGCCAATGAACATCTGAATGATTCAGAGGAGAACTGGGTGAAAGTGTTGTGGTCAGATGAGACCAAAATCGAGCTCTTTGGCATCAACTCAACTCGCTGTGTTTGAAGGAGGAGGAATGCTGCCTATGACCCCAAGAACACCATCCCCACCGTCAAACATGGAGGTGGACACATCATGCTTTGGGGGTGTTTTTCTGCTAAGGGGACAGGACAACTTCACTGCATCAAAGGGACGATGGACGGGGCCATGTACCGTCAAATCTTGGGTGAGAACCTCCTTCCCTTAGCCAGGGCATTGAAAATGGGTCATGGATGGGTATTCCAGCATGACAATGACCCAAAACACACGGCCAAGGCAACAAAGGAGTGGCTCAAGAAGAAGCACATTAAGGTCCTGGAGTGGCCTAGCCAGTCTCCAGACCTTAATCCCATAGAAAATCTGTGGAGGGAGCTGAAGGTTCGAGTTGCCAAACGTCAGCCTCGAAACCTTAATGACTTGGAGAAGATCTGCAAAGAGGAGTGGAACAAAATCCCTCCTGAGATGTGTGCAAACCTGGTGGCCAACTACAAGAAATGTCTGACCTCTGTGATTGCCAACAAGGGTTTTGCCACCAAGTACTAAGTCATGTTTAGCAGAGGGGTCAAATACTTATTTCCCTCATTAAAATGCAAATCAATTTATAACATTTTTGACATGCGTTTTTCTGGATTGTTTTGTTGTTATTCTGTCTCTCACTGTTCAAATAAACCTACCATTAAAATTATAGACTGATCATGTCTTTGTCAGTGGGCAAACGTACAAAATCAGCAGGGGATCAAATACTTTTTTCCCTCACTGTATATATATTACACAGCATGTACAGTAAATATTATATATATATATATATATGTATAATATTTACTGTATATACTGTGTAATATATACTGTTTGTGTATATATATATATATACAGTGGGCTCCAAAATTACTGGCATCCCTGACTCCAATGCACAAACAATACTTGAATTATATTGTTTATATTTTTTATAGAGAAACTCAAAATACCAACATGCGAGAAATACTGTACTATATTAATGTTCCAATGGAACCCACCAAAATCATTTATTGATTTAATTAAAAATCAATGTCCTCCAAATCAAGGTTTCACAATTAATGGCACCCTTAAAGATTATTGTAAATAACATCTACCAAAATTAAACCAGGATTTAAATTCCACTTATTGAAGTTTATCTAAGTCTTAAAGGAACTATATTGAGCCATTACATCACTTCCTGTTTCACTAGGGTATACAAATGAGGTAACACGCATGCAATATCCCTTTGTCATCTAACACCAAGAAGAAAACAAAAGAACTGGCAGTTCAAACGAGACAGATGGTTGTAGACCTTCATAAATCTGGTAATGGCTACAAGAAGATCCACAAACGATTGAATATACCACTGAGCACTTGCAGGGCAATTATTTTAAAAAATAAAAAGATATGGAACAGTTGAAAACCTCATGGGTAGAGGACGCAAATGCATTTTGCCCCCCAGGATAGGGAGGAGGATGGTGAGAGAAGCAACAAAATCCCCAAGTATCACTATGAAAGAATTGCAGGCCTTGGTGGCGTCTTTGGGTCACCAGGTTTCAAAAAGCACCATCAAACGCCACCTCCACAACCACAGGCTCTTTGGAAGGGTTGCCAGAAGAAAGCCCTTTCTGACCCCAAGACACAGACGCAAGCGCTTGGAGTTTGCCAACCGTCATTTAAATTATGACTGGAAGAAGGTGCTCTGGTCAGATGAGACCAAAATTGAACGTTTTGGTCAGATACAGCATTGGCATGTTTGGCGTCAAAACAGAGATGCATACAAGGAGAGGCACCTCATACCCACTGTGAAATATGGTGGTGGGTCAGTGATGTTTTGGGGCTGTTTTAATTCCAGAGATCCAGAGGCACTGGTTAAGATTGATGGCATAATGAATTCCACCAAGTCTCAGGCAATTTTGGCTGACAATCTGGTTGCCTCTGGTAGAAGGCTGGGACTTGGCCGTAGGTGGACTTTCCAACAAGACAATGACCCAGAACATACCTCAAGATCCACACAGAAATGGTTCTGTGACAACAAAATCAATGTTCTGCCATGGCCATCTCAGTCGCCGGACCTCAATCCAATAGAAAATCTGTGGGCTGAGTTGAAGAGGGCAGTTGATAAGCGCAAACCCAAGAATGTGAAGGATCTTGAAAGGATCTGCATAGAAGAATGGGCCAAAATCCCTCCAAATGTGTTCCTTAACCTTGTCAAACATTACAGGAAAAGACTCCATGCTGTTATCCTTGCCAGAGGTGGTTGCACTAAGTACTAAATGAGGAGTGCCAATAATGATGAAACCTTGATTTTGGTGACATTTATTTTGTATTAAATAATTGTATGATTTTGGTTGGTTCCATTGAAACATTAATAAAGTACAGTATTTCTCACATGTTGGTATTTTGAGTTTCTCTATAAAAAATATAAACAATATAATTAAAGTATTGTTTGTGCATTGGAGTCAGGGGTGCCAGTAATTTTGGAGCCCACTATATATATATATATATATATATATATATATATATATATATATATATATATATATATATATATATACACACACAGTGAGGGAAAAAAGTATTTGATCCCCTGCTGATTTTGTACGTTTGCCCACTGACAAAGAAATGATCAGTCTATAATTTTAATGGTAGGTGTATTTGAACAGTGAGAGACAGAATAACAAACAAAAAATCCAGAAAAACGCATGTCAACATTTTTTATAAATTGATTTGCATTTTAAATGAGGGAAATAAGTATTTGACCCCTCTGCAAAACATGACTTAGTACTTGGTGGCAAAACCCTTGTTGGCAATCACAGAGGTCAGACGTTTCTTGTAGTTGGCCACCAGGTTTGCACACATCTCAGGAGGGATTTTCTCCCACTCCTCTTTGCAGATCTTCTCCAAGTCATGAATGTTTGGCAACTCGAACCTTCAGCTCCCTCCACAGATTTTCTATGGGATTAAGGTCTGGAGACTGGCTAGGCCACTCCAGGACCTTAATGTGCTTCTTCTTGAGCCACTCCTTTGTTGCCTTGGCCGTGTGTTTTGGGTCATGGTCATGCTGGAATACCCATCCACAACCCATTTTCAATGCCCTGGCTGAGGGAAGGAGGTTCTCACCCAAGATTTGACGGTACATGGCCCCATCCATCGTCCATTTGATGCGGTGAAGTTGTCCTGTGCCCTTAGCAGAAAAACACCCCCAAAGCATAATGTTTCCACCTCCATGTTTGACGGTGGGGATAGTGTTCTTGGGGTCATAGGCAGCATTCCTCCTCCTCCAAACACGGCGAGTTGAGTTGATGCCAAAGAGCTCCATTTTGGTCTCATCTGACCACAACACTTTCACCCAGTTCTCCTCTGAATCATTCAGATGTTCATTGGCAATCTTCAGACGGGCATGTATATGTGCTTTCTTGAGCAGGGGGAACTTGTGGGCGCTGCAGGATTTCAGTCCTTCACGGCGTAGTGTGTTACCAATTGTTTTCTTGGTGACTATGGTCCCAGCTGCCTTGAGATCATTGACAAGATCCTCCCGTGTAGTTCTGGGCTGATTCCTCACCGTTCTCATGATCATTGCAACTCCACGAGGTGAGATCTTGCATGGAGCCCCAGGCAGAGGGAGATTGACAGTTATTTTGTGTTTCCTCCATTTGCGAATAATCACACCAACTGTTGTCACCTTCTCACCAAGCTGCTTGGCGATGGTCTTGTAGCCCATTCCAGCCTTGTGTAGTTCTACAATCTTGTCCCTGACATCCTTGGAGAGCTCTTTGGTCTTGGCCATGGTGGAGAGTTTGGAATCTGATTGATGGATTGCTTCTGTGGACAGGTGTCTTTTATACAGGTAACAAACTGAGATTAGGAGCACTCCCTTTAAGAGTGTGCTCCTAATCTCAGCTCGTTACCTGTATAAAAGACACCTGGTTAAATAAAGGTGAATTTGTTTTATAAATATATATTTTTTAAAAAACACCTGGGAGCGAGACATTTTTCTGATTGAGAGGGGGTCAAATACTTAATTCCCTAATTAAAATGCAAATCAATTTATAACATTTTTGACATGCTTTTTCTGGATTTTTTTGTTGTTATTCTGTCTCTCACTGTTCAAATAAACCTACCATTAAAATGATAGACTCATCATTTCTTTGTCAGTGTACAAACTTACAAAATCAGCAGGGGATCAAATACGTTTTTCCCTCACTGTATATATATAGTACCAGACAAAAAAAAATGACACAGGGCCTATGATTTCTTCATCTGGCCCTGACAGTAAAGTACTTCATTGTTACTCAGAAATTATTTGATATTGATATAAAAACGGCTGCATTGGGCCTTTAACACATTTAGGTCATTAACAGCTGACAGGTGCTACAAAAACCTTTACCATACCAAATAGTCTCCCCTTTTGTGATTGGAGTGATTCTTTGCTTCACCTCTCTTTATATGATTCTATTCAGAAAGCAGAAAGACACACACACACACACACTTTTGTATTGCTATCCTTGTGGGGACCAAATAATTAATTCCCATCCAAAATCCTATTTTCCCTAACCCTAAATCTAAATCTAAATCTAACCCTAACCTTAACCCTAAGCCTAACCTTAACCCCTAACCCTAAAACTAAACCTAACCCTAACCGTAACCTCTAACCTTAATTCTAACCCTAATTGTAACCCTAACCCTAAAATAGCATTTTTCCTCGTGGGGACTGGCAAATTTGTCCCCACTTGTCTGAATTTTCCTTGTTTTACTATCCTTGTAAGGACATCTGGTACCTACAAAGATAGTTAAACAAAACACACACACACACACACACACACACACACACACACACACACACACACACACGAACACAGACACACACCTGCATGCACACACACATTCACACACTACAATGCGGCCTCTAACACACACCTCGCTTTGATTCTGCTTTGACTCACCCAGAACTTGACGAGGAAGAAAGCGTTGGGCGGCCCCTTCTCAAACAACTCCTTCATCCCTCCCTTCTTCTCAGGGAACTTGTCGTAGATCTGCCGGATGTCCACTGCCTCCAGGTAAGGGTCACTGAAGGTGGGGTTGGACTGACCGATGTGCACAAACAGGTGCTTGTTAAACTGCAAAACAAAGTGGAGAGAGAGATGTTGATTACTATCAGAGCGCTGCTTCAGTTCATGGTCAAGATGCAGTCATGGCCTGAGGAAGGAAGTAACACCTTTAGAAAAAGGCTTGTTGGATGAAAGTGAGCATAGATATTTATTTAAAGCTTTTTGTCGCACTCTTTTACATTGATGAGAACTGAAATGTTGCTTATTAATTTGCAGTGTCGTATTAACTAAGGCTGCATTTAAAAAGGCAGCCCAATTCTGATTTTTTTCCCACTAATTGTCTGTGTCAACGCAGCCTACGTGAGATGAATATGGATGTAGAGGCTTATCAGGCAGGGCGAGGGGCTACTAAGTGACTACTCACGGTCTCTGGGTCCTGAGGCTGCTCCAGGAAAGCGGAGAACTCCAGCATGCGAAGCTTGGAGCTGGCGATACTGCGCCCCTGCCACGGGGGGGTACCCGGCGACATGGACAGGCCTGCCGTGCTCTCATAGCCTGGTGAAGAAGAAGTTTTTTTTTAAATGTTGTTACATTCTGTCTGTTTCTCTGAGCTTTGTTGGAGCTCTTCATCAGTATCTTGTGTATTTCATCACTTGTAGACCGTGACAGCATCTGTCGACACATGGGGATGTGAGGGAAGCTGAGAAAACCCACCTGTTATGGGGGGCAGGCTGGACGCTTGCATGGCGTAACTCTGCTGGGAAAAGGGCTTAATACTGGAGAGACAAGACAGGCAGTAGACACATTACACCCTCACCCACCTGACCCCTCGCACACACACACACACCTAATTGGCTGACGCTTAAACACACTGGGGGCTCAGCTTCATCAACTAAAGTGCTTTTTAAATAAACTTGTTAAGATGTTTCTCTGTCATATTCAGTGTTGACGGATTGTGATTTCCATGTATTCCATTGAAGTAGGCCTATGCCTTTTGACAAACAGAAGGACAGACAGACAGGCAGGCACGCACACAGGGTTGTAACTTACTCTTCAGGACCCCTAGGCTGTCCTGGAAGACCGCCATGCCAAAACTGGAGAAAAGAAAACATATTTTATTACACACACTACATGACACCACCTCTCCTTCTATATGTGACCCTCAGTGTTGCCCAAGGACAGGGTGTGTGTGTGTGTTTGTCCATGCACTCTTCTCACCCCCCCGGCAGTGGGGTACGGCGGCCTGGACAGCCCCTGCAGAGCCATCTTGTTCTGAAAGGCGGTGGCGGAGATGATCTGGGCAGAGGACATGGTGGCCATGCTCTGGAGGGCCTTGTCTTTGGCAGCCTGGTCCTGCAGACACACACAGCAGGCCCCAGGGGTCAGACACACACGCTTTCCACTTTAGTCAGCGACCTGTTTTCCTGGGAACACTAGCCCCACTATGTTGTTAGTTGGGTGGGAAAAGAGGGGTGAAAGAAAGGTTGCATCATCCGGCGCTGGGCTGGGATGCTGGGTGATATTGCAGTCAAGGGCTCTGGAGTCGAAAGTAAGGTTTATTGCCTTGGCAGAGGCCGGAAGTGTTGACAAGCAGTCTATGTCTCTGCTAGAGGTCACAGTGGGAGCTGGGCCGGGCACATCAGAGGGCTAGCTCCATGCTAATGCTAATCAAGCTAGTTCACGGCTAAATGTTAACGATAAGAAGGTGACACGGTGGCTACCAGAAACGGCAGAGTCATTCCTGTCTAGTGTCTATGGTAAAGTGTTATTGTTCTGTGCGTGTCCATCATGTTTACTTCAGCAGTTTCCAACTCATCTGGGACTACAAACACTCTCAGCCCAACCCTTTTATGCAAGGCCAACCGGCACATTCTTTTTCCCAGAACCGGCCAACACAAGGGCATAGCTGAAATATGGGGAGTACATCTGGTAATGTTCTCAGTTACAAGAAAGACCTATTTAAAAGGGCTGTCAGAGGCTTGTGACCAATGCCGGGCCTTGCCAGCTGAGGCCCAGTGGCCGCCGTCCAGGGTGACAGAGAGCTGTGTCAGTTGGTGTGCGTGTGTGTGGGCGCGTGCTTGCATGCATGCGTGTGTGTCTGTGGTGAGAAACGTAAACACGCAAGCTCAGGGGAAAAGCTTTCACCCACCAAACAGGAACACTTTTATTGAAATACTTACCAAATGAAATGCCTGGAAGGAACAATACAAACATTAATTTATATCCTGACAAATGCATTTGTTCATATTGTGCACAGCAAGCCTCAAGCCAGGAATGCTGGAGCATATTTAAATTGACTGTGGTGATTTGTAGAGATGCATCATCTGTACTGAGCATTCCATAAAACACTCATACAAATGAAGGGGGTGCTATTAAATACAATCCACTCTCTCGGTTTCTCATTGTTTTGTCTCGCCATATTGTTTTCACTGAAATGTAGGAATGGGAATCCATTAGAAATTCCATATCGGATTAATGGATAAAGGCCATGGTATATTTAGTTATTTTTTCATGGAATCAAACGTCAAAATGAGAAGAGAATAACATGGGTTAAGGTACATGAAGACCATAGGAAGCTTTCCTGATGATCTCAGCTCTGTGGTTTTAAAGGAACAACATCATGGCTACAGCCAAGCACCACCACAGCCTCCCCAACAACCCTCCATTTTAACTTCCCACCTTAAAAACATCAGCCAACAGCATGGTACTCCAAATAACCTGCATAGCTAGTGCTTTAGCAGTCATAGAATTGGAATGGGTAGAATGGTAGACATTGAGACATTCCCATTGAAAGCAAGGTCCCTACAATGGTATGTGGCCCGACATACATTGGTGAGGAGGATTGGAATTTGGATGTGTTTTGTTCTAAATGCAATCGTAAAAGGTTGAATTGCGCCTCCATATTGGCAGATCCACGTAGATCTTGCAGAATTTACATGTACATTTTAATCATTTAGCAGACGCTCTTATCCAGAGCGACTTACAGTTAGTGAATGCATACATGTTTATTTTTTTAGTTTTTTTCATACTGGCCCCCCGTGGGAAACGAACCCACATCCCTGCCGGCCAAACCCTCCCCTACCTTGGACGACGCTGGACCAATTGTGCACCGTCAATGGGTCTCCCGGTCGCGGCCGGCTGCGACAGAGCCTGGACTCGAACCAGGATCTCTAGTGGCACAGCTAGCACTGCGATGCAGTGCCTTAGACCACTGTGCCACTCTGGAGTAAACCCAAGAACCTGTTTGATTTGTTTTTCTACCCATTCCATTACTATATTGAGCAAATCCATAATGCAGCGCAACAGTTTAAGATCCAAAAACGGGGGAGACTCACGTAGCGTACCTTCAGCTTCACCTGGATCTCCCGGGCCTTCCGTCGCGCTAGCACCTGGATGTGACTGGACACCTGGAGGAGAGGGAGGGAGGGAGATCAGGTATTTGGTAGATGTGTCTGTATCTCCATGTTGACGCCAAATGTCCGACAAACAATGATATTAATATTCTCATTCTTACGACAGTGCAATGTTGTCTTGAAACTTTTGGTACCAACATGGCACTCATTAAGAATGGAAAATAAAAAGGAAAACGCTGCACACTGCTGCTCATGCTCCCAGGTGATTTTATTATTACGTTTCAACCATTAGGTCTTCATCAAGCATCCATGAACTCACCTACAACGTCAGCACCTGGATGTGCGTATGTTCTTCAGCTTTTTTACTAATTAAGAATGACATATTTACAAACTGATTTACACTACAAAAGTATGTGGACACCCCCTTCAAATTAGTGGATTCAGCTATTTAAGCCACACCCGTTGCTGACAGGTGTATAAAATCGAGCACGGAGCTATGCAATCTCCACAGACAAACATTGGCAGAAGAATGGCCCGTACTGAAGAGCGCAGTGACTTTCAACGTGGCACCGTCATAGGATGACACCTAACCAACAAGTCAGTTTGTCAACTTTCTGCCCTGCTAGAGCTGCCCCAGTCAACTGCAAGTGCTGTTATTGTGAAGTGGAAATGTTTAGGAGCAACAACGGCTCAGCCACGAAGTGGTAGGCCACACAAGCTCACAGAACGGGACCGCCGAGTGCTGAAGCACATAGCGTCTGTCCTCGGTTGCAACACTTACTACCGAATTTCCAAACTGCCTCTGGAAGCAACGTCAGCACAAGAACTGTTCATCGGGAGCTTCATGAAATGGGTTTCCATGGCCGAGCAGTCGCACACAAGCCTAAGATCACCATGCACAATGCCAAGCGTCGGCTGGAGTGGTGTAAAGCTCGCCGCCATTGGACTCTGGAGCAGTGGAAATGCGTTCTCTGGAGTGATGAATCACGCTTCACCATCTGGCAGTCCGACGGACAAATCTGGGTTTGACGGATGCCAGGAGAACGCTACCTGCCCGAATGCATAGTGCCAACTATAACGTTTGGTGTAGGAGGAATAATGATCTGGGGCTGCTTTTCATGGGTTGGGCTAGGCCCCTTAGTTCCAATGAAGGGAAATCGTAAATTGTTGTAGCAGCAAAGGGGGGACCAACTCCATATTAATGCCCATGATTTTGGAATGAGATGTTCGACAAGCAGGTGTCCATATACCTTTGGCCCTGGCCATTGCTAGACCCTTCCTCAACTCAATGTCAACCCCAACCCCTCTCCCTCTTTACCCCCATCCCATCATCACATAAGGGCTCAAAGATGAAACCCCTCTCCCTCTCTCTCCATGTAATGCAACATCAGTCCGTGCCAACACGTCAGTCAGTCACTCCATATAAAATCCCATGTCCCAGATAGGGTTCCAAATCCCTGCCTCATCCAGCCCTATACAGCGTCCTCTCTGCCGTAAAGATCCTGTATTGGCCGGCTTCTTGCTCTCCTAACGAGGCTGGGCTATGTGCTACGTGAGGTGGTGAAAAAACACACCGTCATCTGATCCTATAGCATCTGCACATTGGGCCCCGGCCCTCTAAATCACTCAGCAGAGGCCCATTTCAGCGTGAGAAGGGGGCTAGGGCTCGGGGACAGTTTAGGAGTGAAGGCAGCATCACTTCCCCCTGTCATGGCTATGCTATGGTCTTCTCTCTCTGTCTTTTTTTTTGCCTCTGATTGGAGCACAGACAGCTTGGACAGACATGGGGTGGGTGGGTTGTGTAAGGGGAGCACATGGTTCGGGAGAAAGGGCTCGGAACATGTAGAGCAGGAGTGGATTGGTGCTACGTGAAACTCACCTGCTTTCTTGTCCGCGTCTTCCCTGTGCGTAGCTTGATGTACCGTGCTATCAGCTCATTCCGTCCTGTAAGCCAGACAATATACATTTTAGTTTTGACATTGATTTAGATTTTATTTTTAATGGCATGAAGAAAATGCAAATTATCCAGTTTAAAAGGTGATATTTGTTTAGATGCAAAGTTTGATTTTGTTTATTTTTTCATAGTGATATGGTCCAACAGTGTAAATCCTAGTTTAATGCAGTTAAATACAACAAGCTGGGTGTCAGTAGGATACGGGATGATAAGGTACTGTAGATGATGAGGATGTTTTAACCAGCAGGAATTAAAATGTTTACTGAAGCTAACTCATCGTGCCTGGCTGGGCAAATCAGCTGCAGAGGTGGGAGGGGTGTGTGAGTTTGTGTACTCATGTTTCCTGTATGTGTGTGTATTGGTGTAATGTGTGTATGTGTAAATGTTTAAGGCCATGCGTGTGTGTAACAGCGCAAGTGTGTGTGTGTGCTTGCCCTGGTCTGTGTGTCCTGTGGGGCTGTGCTGCTGACAGACAGGTCACAGTGGCTGAGCAGGTGAAGGGGTATGGCAGCCGTGCTCCGAACAGACACGCCACGGCCACAGGGAGCGATGAAGGAGGCCTGGAGAGGCTGCTCGGCAGCTGGTGTGTGTGTCAATGTTTATAGAATATGCCTTTACGCCTGCAGTAAATCTTGGGCTTGTTCCACCATCAAGGTTATGGTTACAGGGCAAGGGACTTGGTCATGTGACCTCTCACCTCTCTTCTTGGCCCTGCACATACACACACGCGCACATGCACGCACAGTCGCACTTGATGGGATGGACGCACGTCTATGGCATGCACATACACACACTCAGCCAGCCACCCAGCCATCTATTGGTAGAGTTTGCACCACCTCTTAAACACTGTCATTTTTCGTTCTCACACCACATCTCCATGTGAATTAACACAGAGATCAGTCACACATCGCAACCTGGAACAACCAGCGTAAGACTTTCCTCACATAGTGATGCTTGGGTCAGAAAACCCTGCCCTACGCCACTGACCAATCAGAACGCCCGGTTGGGTTGAGGAAAGGCAACCCGAACCCTAAGGAGCCCAGAACACTGGCAGGCGATAAAAGTGATCAGATTCAGGTTGCGTCCCAATTGGCACCCTATACTCCCTATATAGTGCACCACTTTTGACAAGCCCTGGTCAACAGTAGTGCACTATATAGGGAATAGGGTGCCATTTGGGACGTATACGCCGAGTGGAATGCAAAACATTGTTTCTCCAGCCCTCCTCTGAGCCACACTGGTGGGGATAAGGTTCTAGCAGACTGTGTTTGTTCAGACATAACTTTCCTACTAATCAATCTCTCAAAATATTCAAGTTTAATAGGGGACTAGTCCACTGCAGGCAAACGTCTGACTTATGAAAGTAGCAGCTGTATGCATCAGAGGGTATTGCGGTGAATTTGGCGGTGATGGTTATCTGTGAAGTGGCCCCGTGTAGCTCAGTTGGTAGAGCATGGCGCTTGCAATGCCAAGGTTGTGGGTTCGTTTCCCACGGGGGGCCGGGGGGGCCAGTATGAAAATGTATGCACTCACTAACTGTAAGTCGCTCTGGATAAGAGCGTCTGCTAAATGACTAAAATGTAAGTGGAGACATGTTCACAAAGGAGGAAAATGAAGAAGGGCGATGCTAACCTCTTCACACACACGAGCGCTTACATGCACACACACACACACACACACACACACACAGAGCTGTAGGGCTCCCTTTGTGTCAGGCTTTTGTGGATTTAAACCCTTCTCTCAGTCTCCGTCTGCCTCCACACAAGGCCCAGTCACGGCACTCATTCACCCTCAATCTTATTTTAATTTCTGTGCTGGAACTGCTCAAGTGTTCAGTGTTTATCGGAAGGTGCACTCGCTCGCCGATTGTTTAAGCATCTAAATACATATTTCTTTAATCCCTTTGGATTAAAAACGTGTACCACATTTCTTGTGCACTTTGCAGACGCTGACTTAAGGCAGGCGAATACTTTTTGTGAGGTCACTGGGGTGACTTCTGGATGCCGTAGAGATGTTTTGTCAGGTGATGGACTACACGGTATAACGGTGAAGGCAGAGAGCTTTTATCTTATTTCCTGACCTCAAATGAACAAGGCAACTTTAATATTAAGTTCCCATTATTCAGTTGCAACTTGCAAGTTACTCTAGATACCACCAGTAGATAATCATTTAGAAAGCACATTGTTAGTAAAAGTACATGTAGGCTTCTTAAAAAGTAACAGACATGCGAGTACAGTACACTTCACTCCACATGGACTGGAGGAAACCACTACATTATGTTCCATCTTCGTCTAACTTTGTAAGTGCTGTGTTGTTACGAAAGACTTCCAGATACCGTACCTTTTAAATATTTTATTTGTAATTTTATTTTTAAAAACATATTTTTACACTATTTTCAATAACTTACGAAAGTTCTGACAATTTTTTTCACCTTAACTATTGATATTGATCTCTTTCATTCATTGAGAGTGGAATCTTGATTTTCGGCATTGTGCTTATAAATAATTTGAGCCATGATTCAGCATTATGCTCACATACTGTCACAAAAAGTCTGTACACACATGGCATCCTCCTAGTCCATTCAAAATTAGCATACTGTATTTGTGACCATTACACCAAGTCATTAATGAGCTGTTAAGAGGCTGGTCTTTATATCAGATGTCCCTGCCACTCCTAGAAATGGACGGGTGGTATGATTTAAATATATTCAGACACAAGTGCGAGATCACAGAAGGAGTCGGTCAGTCACACAATGATGAGGTCATCATCGTGTGATCGTGTCCACTGGGAAGGATCCAGAGTGGGTGACAGACAGAGACAGAACCTGACCCCGGTCTACTCATTGCATTGCAGGCACAGCATGTCCTTAACCACTGGTCCAAGGCCAGTTTGAGTTGTGTAGCTCTCTCTCAGTGTTTAAGGTTAAAGCGTCAGGGACTGGGATCAGGTCAAAGGACCCTGTGTAAGTTCTCAAGAGCAGTCAGTAACCGACCACAACAACAATACTCTACTCGTCCGGCTCTGGGACCATCTGGGAGAGCTGGTCTCCCCCTCGCCCCTTTTCCCTCTCACCCTCTCCCCACCGTCCCCCTCCAGCTCTGTTTGTTGGGGTCAGGGAAAGGTCAGAGGGGTTGGTGATGGTTGCAGGCTGTGTCACGTGAAGGTGCAGCCCTCCCCTCCCTCCCTGTCATACATATGCCTCTTCTCAGAAGGCTGGGTTCCTCTCTGGCCCTAAACGGCCGACCCTGCTCTCTGAGCTCTATCCTCCCCAGAGCATTCCTCACATACCAACACACTGACAGCCCTGCATGCTGCAGCACCGGCCATGCATCTGTTCCCTTTAATGCTACCTGCCTCATGGAGGCGTACTGGGTTGGGTGTGTGTGGTTGTGTGTGTGAGTGCACGCAACTACACCCTTTGACCCTTGTGCACAAACACTCACACCCTCATGACCCTGCCTAGAGGACATCGACTCACACCTTAGCACATAGCCATCCCAGGCTGGCTAGCCAACCCAGACTCCAGCACAGACGACAACAGAGGACTCAGCTTCTTACATCTACTCTCTATCTATTCTGAACAGTGGCAATCCATGGGATCGATAGGAGGCCGCCAACCATGCCAGCCAGGGAGCACACACACACACACACACACAGCGAGCCCCTCTCTGAACACACGTCTTCCAGCCATACGGCTTCCGCAAGCACATGTGCCTCTCTGTCTGTGGGCGAGAACAACAGTCACATTTAGGCCGCAGGAATGTGTTGGCAGGGTGCGATTTCCCCTCCGATAGGATAGTGAGCCGAGCAGAGTGGCGTGGAGACTCCCGACGAACAGGCCTGTCTCTGAAGCCACTCTGCTATTTCACCCCTCTCTCATTGACACTGTCTGATACCGTGCAGTCCCTGTAATGTAAACAGGATTTAAAGGTACGTCCACATAGCATTGCGATTCATTCAGAGGTGTTACCATGGTAACAGCAGTAGCTGACTGTTTACTGTCAGTTTCATTTGATTGAAGTGAATCCTGGCCATACAGTACAGTATGCATCTCTCCACTGGTTACATCATTTCTCCCCATCTCCTCCCGTTTGAATATATCCTAAAAGTAATCACTGACTTACCACCATTGGATAGGTGTAAGCAAGGGCAAGGGGTTCCATTACATAGCTTTTATTTATCCAGTCATGTTAGATCTTGGAATAAGTTTATGGGAGAGAGCGCTCGATCAGGGCCCTATAATGAGATTCATGTCAGAGCCAAGCAGACAGCCATGTCTGAATTCCAGAGGCACCTTAGCAGAAAGGCAGTGATGGTTCCTTCAAAGTCCCTTAGGGGATCCTATCACAGGTGAGAGTGAAGGTCAAGACAGGGGCTAGGGTTACAGCCAGGGTCTGGTTTAGACTCAGGACCCTCCCATGTGAGGGCTGTCCCCCTGAGCACCGCCCCAGCCTCAGGGGGGCTCAGGTGACCCCCGCCAGTGTCCACTCACAGCCTCACACACACGCCACTACCCACTCACTACCCAGCAACCCCCTGACCTGGCCATTCCTTCTCAAGTACTCTCTCTGGAGACAGTGACCCCACTGCCCTAGTACACACTGTGGAGACTCAGCAATGATATGATGACTGTACAGAGAACTCTGTGTCCTCTCAGCTGCAAAGACTAAAAAACATAACACACAAGCACTTTATCAAAAGGCTACTGGCCACACACAGCCTTCTGTCAGTGAATCTCTCACTTGACTGGGAAAGTTGGGACCTGGGTGAGGAGGATAACTATTTCTTTCCATTGGGCCTTTCCTTTACATCACACACTGTTATTAATGAGGGTTGAGCTGACAGAAAAAACTGCTGCTCTCTGCTTGCAGGGCACTTTGGCTTTGTACACAAGACAGACAAACACATCAACATGTTTATAGGCAATAAAATCCTTGCAATGAAGGACAGGGAAAACAGATTTTCACTATAGGTGTTATAGAGGGAGAGCAGGTGTGAAAGAACATAATGACTGAACAAAATATGATAATGTCAGTTATTTTTGCATTAGGCATAAGTCTAGACACAATTTTTGATTATGTAAATAATAAAAGGGATTACAAGAAGAGTTATGTCTGATTATCCAATCACTGTGAATAAACAGCCAACATGATCACATTTCCACTTCATATACGGCCTATATGGGTATCCTATACCTTGGGACAAAGCACTTATCCAACTGTCCCTCTCTCCTCCTTTATAACACACATCATTTGTCATCCCGGCTCTGAAAAGCCATTCTACCCGGTGGATCCCTGTTACTTTACACACCGGCCGTAAATCCAATGGGGCCTAGCACAACAGGGACCCATGGAAGATAGTAAATGTTTTCATTGGCAATGCATGTCGAATGACTGACCGCCGCACAAACAAACGGCACAATATCCGTGACACTGTCTTAATAGGCGAGCTACTAACTTCAATGTGTAATAGGCATGATGGCCAGCGCTTTGCAGACTATTACGAGAAGAATGCCAGGAATGCATGAGGAAATATGAGACAAAAACATTCCTCTCAATATAAGAATTTACAATGGATTGAAGAGGATTCACACACATACCATCCAATTAACGGTTTGCCATCTTAGTATGGCGTTGTTGCCTCTGAAATGAACCTCAGTCTGTGTTGTAGAGAGGAAATCCAACACATACTCTACATTCCTGAGTTCTCCCTATAGGAACCTTGTTACATAGACATCTTAAATAGACATATTTTCATAGGTTTTCCTCTCACTTAATGTAGCCTAACAATTTACTTCTGTTCAAAACCTCAACATGAGAATGAGTCACATAGCTTTAGGTTGAAATTAGTTGAGTTGTAGCAAAGTGTCAAAAGGGCTGTCGGTGACCCTGACAGAGCTGGTGGGGTGGAAGGGGGGGGGCTACGTGCTTAGTCTTGTCTCATGTTGTAAATCTGGGCTGGCCGCGATGCTGCGAGGCTGGGGTGAACTTGGGGAGCAGCTGGAGGTTAGCTGAAAGGCAGCCAGACCCACTGACAGACTGACGGACAGACCTGGAGGGGGGACTCTGGCAGGGCCTACGGTGTGTGTGTGTTCGTGTGTGAGGGATGTGGAAGGGGGACAGAGTGCATGAGGGGCTGGTAAATGACAGAAATAGCAGGGAACAGAGGAGGGAGGCATAAAGACACACAACAGGGACAGGTGCAGAGCGCGAGTGCCCCACAAGACACCGCCGCTACCTTGGTGTTTATTTATTCCTCCCACTCAAAGGGTAAACGTCTATTCTGGTATAGGGTTGCAGCAGAGCTGCCTTGAACCCCGGCTCCAAACGCATACCATTCCTAACGGGCCATCGTGCTCCCTGGTGCACATCACCCGCCCCTGACCCCCATGGGGAGGAAGGGGTACCTCAGCGCCCACCCCCAGCCCTCACCACCCTTCCCTCCCCCTCTTTTCCCCATGACACAGAATGTGACACCTGCCCTCTCTCCTCTGCCCCATTATTGCAGGCTTTATAAGGGTTTAGAGTTGATCAGGGGACGGCTGTGACCTCGCTGGGCCTAGCTAGCCTAGCCTAGTGTGTGGCTAATGGCTAATGGCTAGAGGAGCTGGCGCAGTGACAGGGGCGATGGCAGACCGCGTCTGATAAGCACACAACCATCTATTCTGTTTGGGCCCCTCGCTTTTCCACCACCGGTGATCCGGATCCGTTATCAAACAGTCAAGCAGACGAGCTATCAGCAAGCCATATTTTATCAGACATCTATCAGCAACACATAGTGTGGCCTATAGTCATTGTATGACTTTCTGAAGGGTCTATAAGCACTCTATACTATTAGCATTTTTATGGTAGACAATACAATCCTTCTTTGTCTACAAAACACGCCTTTTTTTATTTCACCTCTTTTTTTCTCCCCAATTTCGATCTTGTCTCATCGCTGCAACTCCCCAATGGGCTCGGGAGAGGCGAAGGTCGAGTCATGCGTCCTCCGAAACATGACCCGCCAAACCGCGCTCCTTAACACCCGCCCGCTTAACCCGGAAGCCAGCCGCACCAATGTGTCGGAGGAAACACTGTTCAACTGACGACCGAAGTCAGCCTGCAGGAGCCCGGCTCACCACAAGGAGTCGCTAGAGCGCGATGAGCCAAGTAAAGCACCCCCGGCCAAAACCCTCCCCTAACCCGGACGACGCTGGGCCAATTGTGCGGCTCCCTATGTGACTCCCGGTCACGGCCGGTTGTGACACAGCCTGGGATCGAACCCGGGTCTGTAGCGACGCTTCAAGCCTTAGACCGCTGCGCCACAAAACACTTCTTACCTAAATATTTGACCTCATCACGACATACGCTGAGTGTACAAAACATTAGGAACACCTTCTTAATATTGAGTTGCACCCCCCTTTGCCCTCAGAACAGCCTAAATTCTTCGAAAGCGTTCCACAGGGATGCTGGCCCATGTTGACTCCAATCCTTCCCACAGTTGTGTGAACTTGGCTGGATGTCCTTTGGATGGTGGACCATTCTTGATACACACGGGAAAAACTGTTGAGCGGAAAAACCCAGCATTGTTTTAGTTCTTGACACAAACCGGTGTGCCTGGCACCTACTATAATACCCCGTTCAAAATATTTTGTCTTGCCCATTCACTCTATAAATGGCACACATACACAATCCATGTCTCAATATTCTCAAGTCTTAAAAATCCTTCTTTAACCTGTCTCCTTCCCTTCATCTACACTGATTGAAGTGTGTTAACAGGTGACATCAATAAGGGATTATAGCTTTCACCTGGATTCACCTGTTCAGTCTGTCATGGAAAGAGCAGGTGTTCCTAATATTTTGTACACTCAGTGTATAACTTCTCCATTTTTGTTCTTCACTTTTCATTGGACTACAACACTTAAAAGAGAGGGAGGGAAGTTAAGCAGATTCTGTGAAGTATCAATCAGAGTGGGAGCAGCAACATGGAGAGGAGAGGGTACACATCAATCGTGCCATCACACGCTACTCAGCCACGAGGGAAGAGGTCTGGTATTTTGGCATTTTATTAGGATCCCCATTAGCTGTTGCAAAATCAGCAGCTACTCTTCCTGGGGTCCACACAAAACATGAAACATGACATAATACAGAACATTAATAGACAAGAACAGCTCAAGGACAGAACTACATTAAAAAATGGGCAGCTGTGTGGTTTGAACAAGAGTGCTCTGAAACATGAAGATAGTGATTGGGTGTGTGCATGTGTATTTGTACATAAAGGTCACACAAATGTGTGAGGGACAGCGCTCCGTTCAAATATGACCAGAAATAAGGAAATATATTGCACATCAAGGGACAGCGCCTGAGACAGTGTGTCCATATAAGAGTGAGAGGACAGCAGAGTCATCACATAACACCGGGGAACAGATGGAAAAGGGTGGGGCGTACCGTACATCTTTCCCTCATCGGAGAGGATGATCTTCCTGCGTCCGCAGGGCGGGTAGATGGCCAGGGCCTCCTGGAAGCTCTGCTCGATGTCGGGGCTCCACACGCCCTCCGCATCGTTCTCCAGAGGCTTGTCCAGAGGCTCATTCAGCTCCTCACTGGTGCCCCCAGGGGAGGGGGCCGGCACCCACTCCGCAGACGTGGTGGGGGGCCGGGGGGACCACAGGACAGGGCTGGGGTGGGAGGAGCAGGGGGGGTAGACCCAGGAGGGGGGAAGGGGGTTGGTGTAGGGGGTAGAGGGTGCGTTCCAGGGGCCAAGGACAGGACAGAGGAGGGTGATCCTGAGGAAGCAAAATACACAATATTTAGGTGAGGTGAGGTCTGTGACTAAAATCTTGCCAGATCTCCCTCAAAGAGGTTCAAACATCAATCAATTAAGATGAAACAAAAACCACAAACAATATTCAGATCATTTGATGTCAGCCCAAGGAGGTGATCTATCTAGAAAAGCGATCGCTACGTCAGAGTGCAGTCATATGAAGAGCAGTGTGCGTGCGTAGGCTATAAGATCTTAGACCACATCACTGGGGAGTTGCTAATCCTACTTGGAAAAAGCACCTCGGATCCAAAATTAAATTATGGAGCCATGAAAACAAACAGCGTGGCACCTCGAGGCAGAGGGCTGAGGAGTCACTAAGCCAACAGACCAGGAAACACATTCAACTGGGATCTCCACCACACCACCATTGAGAGAGAGAGAGAGAGAGAGAGAGAGAGAGAGAGAGAGAGAGAGAGAGAGAGAGAGAGAGAGAGAGAGAGAGAGAGAGAGAGAGAGAGAGAGAGAGAGAGAGAGAGAGAGAGAGAGAGAGAGAGAGAGAGAGAGAGAGAGAGAGAGAGAGAGAGAGAGAGAGAGAGAGAGAGAGAGAGAGAGAGAGAGAGAGTTGGACAGACACATCAAGGAGGAGATCATATCAGGGTTATTTTAAGGCTCAATCAGCACTCTCTATCTAGTCAATTACACTTTAACACTCAAGCTGGATGTACAGTACTGATCACATATTGACTAGGGTGGGCCAGGAGTTTTTGCTGACCATGTGACCTGAATAGATCATTAGGTTTCTGGGTAATGTATAAGTAAGCTCTCAACAACATAGAGGCAACAGAGAGACACTCAGGAATGATAAGACCTCAATGGAGAACGACGTTCCTTGATGGGTCTGTGTCTTTGGGGCTGGGACAATATGAATGTTTTTGGTCCGATTCCTAAACCCCAACACCCTCCAAAGTCCTTCATGTTCAGTCCAAATATTGCCAGGAGTGTTCGGTCCTTGCCATAAGCTCGTGGACACACACCCACACAATCCCCTTCTTCATGCTATCAACAGGGAGTTTGGGTCCTTAGACGTCTTTAGGCAAAGTGTTTTGTTCTCTGCCTCATTTGAACACGCTCTCGCTCATGGAGTCCCCTCCCGAGGCATCATTTCTTGGACAGGAATTTCATCTTATTTCCTGAAAATAAAAACAGCCAACAGAACCAGATCAAAATAACTTTGGCGTGAGTGACAACCTTTTCATACATTGAAGAGGAATGTAGTTTCACGAATGTAACAACTATTATTCAGTGACTTGGTATATGATGCATGTAGGTATTAGAGTGGATAGGGTGTACAGTGGCGTACTAAAGTATTCTTATTTTGTTGCCTGGAATTAAAATGGAGTTTTTCCTGCTCTGGTCACTGGGTGAGGCCCGTCTCTATCATTGTTTGTTTTCCTCTAGAGGCAAATCTGGGTTGCCAATTGACGTTTAAGGCTATTGACATGGTTAGTCATGATAATGTGTGATTTGCCTGGTTGTATCTGGGCTGCCTGGTGGTGTGCTGTAGGGGTGTAAAGGGAAAAACAGGAGGGAAGGGGTTGTCCTGATGAGTCACTGAGTGTCACGTCTGAGTGAGGAACAATCTCCATCCAGCCAGTCCACCCTCTCTTCCTCTGAGCCCCCTGGCATTCCAATGGACTTCCTGTAAATGAGCTGGCCAGATAACCCTGCTCACACACATGCACCTAACAACACTATGTAAAACAACTGAGGAGGGCAAACGTAGACTGTAGAGCCCCTTTCTTTGCTCTGGTGGTTTTTAAATGAGGGGTCTATGGTGAAATGGTATTTGTGGTTTAAATGAGGGGTCTATGGTGAAATTGTATTTTTGGTTTAAATGTGGGGTCTATGGTGAAATGGTCTTTGTGGTTTAAATGAGGGGTCTATGGTGAAATTGTATTTTTGTTTAAAATGAGGGGTCTATGGTGAAATGGTCTTTGTGGTTTAAATCAGGGGTCTATGGTGAAATGGTCTTTGCTGTGCTCAAAGAGAGTACATGTATTTACTTTGCTCACAAAGTAACCTGGAGTGCAACTGTAATTACAATGTAATAGTCCAACACTGAAAAAGAAAGAGAAAGTTTTAGTGTAGAGAGAGCTGTGGGGCATAAACCATTAGAATGCTGGTTAGGTTCCTCAGCCAAAGTGTCCAACAGGGTTAATTGACATAAGCCCCTTAAATCAGGTGGTCCCTTCCACAGTCCCCCTCTCCCCCATCTCAGCTCCTCTCCCATGGGCCCACTCAACGGGATAATCTCCCGGCTGATGCTGCGCTCAGGGGGCGCAGATCCCCTCACATACACGCACACACACACACACAGATGCACACACACACAGACGCACACACACGTAGGAAGCAGGTATGTGTACTTCACAGAAATGCACACACATAAACGTATGGAACAAATAAGATATGCACTCATAAAGATGCATACTCACACACAAACACAGGCACACACTGATACTTTCACTTAAGATACCAGAAATACACATAGGACTACACTACACACACCTATACAAACTATGCAGCGTTGCCCACACCCTCGCCACCCTTTGACCCCCAATCATAAGAGGCAACAGCTGCATCAGTTTCCCCTTGCCCCTGGCACAGTGCTCACTGCCTACTCAGTGTGTTGTGGGGTGGGTAGGACTGAAGGGGGGCTGCAGGGGGCCTCAACGCCAGAGAGGGTTAGGGGTGAGGGGGGATGGGGGGGCAGGAGAGACGGGGGTGCTACAGTATATTCAAGTCATACCTCATAATAATCACATAGAGTACAGGGTCAAGAGGGAGACTGGTCTGCATGAGTTCAATCCAAGATTAACCCTACAAAGAGATCCATCAAACATATACACTAATACAGCCCAATGACTTATTGGACATATGTATGTAGAGACTAGAGAGGAGGATTGTTGGTAGACGCCGGTTGTTGGGGCTTGGAGGCCAGGGGATTTCTTTGTTCTGTAGGGCTAAAATCTAAGGCATTATTCTGCTTTCTCGTGTGAGTGGAGGAGGAATGCTCGCTATGTGGGATGAGCACACTGAATAATAGTCTCCTCAGCACAGGGCCAATCTCAGGGCAGCTCAATATACTCACAGACACAGACAAATGTTCACTCACACACACAGAGACACACACACACACACACACACACACACAAAGAGACGCAAATACACCAAAGAGACGCAAATACACACACACAGTGCTTATGAGTTTTGATCAATTGCAGAGACATGATGATATGGACACACTGACACACAGAGACAGAATGACAAGTTAGCAATCACTCTCATCATTAGTAGGCTACAGTTTGTAAATTAAAAACAGACTAGGACAGTGCACTCAGAGACCCCAAGACAGAAAAACTAAGAAGTGAGCAAGGGTTGAGAAAATTAATTAACCCTTGGCTGTCATACAGTAGTTTTAAGAGAGTGCCCTAACAGGTGTGTGCTTGCCCCCTACCTCTCCATGCCACTGGCCCATTCCATCTATTGCTCCTGTGGAACACACCCTCCCTTGCCCCGGGGGAGTGCCCCCGGATGGACTATCACACACACCACTCTAACCCTGCTCTGGGACCCGGACCAAAAATACTCCCTCACACAGCCTGTCCGCACCACCATGACTAGACTCTACACAGTTTATCGACTCCACTACAAAACCAAACCCTGTGTGTGTGTGTGTGTGTGTGTACTGATCGGTCATCACTGCCTACGCACAACATATGCCAGGTAGCAGTGGTTGGATTGGTGACTCAAAAACAGCATAACAAGTACACTACATCATAAACAAGTCGGAAATACAATTGTTTGAAAATGTGGACGTTTTAAAACTATATAAAACGTATGCCTAATATAATTGCATTTTGCTTGGGCACAGACAATACACAGTAAACCACATTTTGTTGACTTTGTTGACACATGCATTCTGTAAATGTATGGTATGCAGACTTTTCACAGACATATTAACGTGTAGGATCATGGGAACTACTTTCATTAGCCTATAACAAATACATATTAACAATCATAATCACATAATAATACACATGTAATTGTTTTAATTGCTCTCTAGATATAGTTATTGAAGATAATATAGCTCAAGTGCTAAATTAGTATTAATAGCTGTAGTTATTATTAGTAAAAGTAATTCATAGAAATAGTTATTATTAATAGTAGACTGGTATTTTTTATTGTATTATTTGGCATAATAAAACAATTCACTCACGTCTATTATTTCGGAAACATTCTCAGATTTTCTGACAACTGATATTCTCTAAAATGATGCAACTGAAATATCTATTTTGTAAACATTATATCTATTCCTTTTATAATTTCAGTAGCCTATCACCCAGAGGAGCGCTAACGTTTAACTGCGTGCCTATGACGTTATTAGTTTCCTTTAAAAAGTTCCGGCCGAAACGCAGGAAGTACAGTGCAGGGATACAAATTTAGGAATTGGACAAAACATGTCAGAAATGTAAAGAATGTTTACCTCATACAGCGTTTTAGAAACAATGAAACCGGCAGCCAGCTGTAGTATGGCTACCACTGACCTGTCTAACTCTGATACAGAAAGTTTGGTAGCAACTTATGAGAGGCATTGGTTTATGAAAGAACACAGATGTATGTTCACTTACAAAACAAAGAGACAGATAGAATATTTTGTAAACGTACCTGTTGAAAGTCAAGCAAAAGACAACACCGCTGGGTCAAGCACGCAAGTGGAATTTTTGGGTCAGATTTCTGTAAATAAACATATTTATTTGTCTCGCCTTTCCTGAGTCGTTTGAAGCGCGAGGAGGGCTGGAATTTAAGGAATTAGCTGTGGTATGACATGAAGCCTGGAAGGCAGAGAAAAAGACGAGGGGAAAGAGGGAGGCAGGACCGACGGGTCAACACGTAATGAGGGAGGGGAATTGGAGGGGACGGCGTTCCGAAAAGGAAAAGAAAGCCAGCCTTGGTAAGGGAAAAAGGAAATCACATCAAGAAAAACAGAGGTCGGGGATTGTCATTGCCTCAGAGAGGGACAAATACACACAAAGGGACAAAGCTATTGAGCTACTGCGAAAACTTATCAGCCCTCTTATAATTATCTGAAGTTGTGAAATAACCCTATAATAAAGATTAAAATACCCCTCTTGGCTATTTTATTTGTTTATAGGGCACTATTCAAGTAATACATGTGATAGCCTAATATAAATTACTATTGATTTTAGGTTACATAAACTATAAATAGACTGTATACGTTTTTAAAACTTGTAATGTCCTTTGGCAAAATATGTTGATATATTTCGTTCATAATAATGATTTTTCATTTGATATCAGTGTTCATTTATTTATAGCTAACGAGGAGAATCGATTGTGCTATTAATCTTTACAGAAACCATAATAAATTGAGCACTGGTAGAGAGGACTCTGAACAACTGGAGCGTCAGTATTGAATGAAATGGGTAATAGAGAGCCCTCCAGTGGATAATGTGGGTAATGACTTAAAAATGAAGCGCTCAATTGTACGATACTGTCCTTTTGTATCGTAAAATCAAGTCATTAACCCATTGTACATTTGTTGGAAATGTAAACAATATTATGAGCGATTTAATAATCAGTTTATAACGTTGTAATAGCTGTTACGTCCTCAGCAAGAACAATCAGGCATGAATGGAGCCCACATCCTTGTATTTCTTAATTAAAAATCACTTTATTTAATAGTTTCATTGCATTTTCAAATCAAGTTTAAGGCGAAACTAGTGGTGTTTTACAATGACATATCGATTTGTTGTAGGCCTACTTTGTCTTCATCCAGGTATGATTTCCTGATAATTTCTCTCTCGTTTCCTCTCTTTTTTGGCTTACACCCATTCCAATCTATAGTTCACTCTCCTGTCACAGTGGTATATTTCCTCAATAGTAACCCAGTGGTCTACAACCCCTCCTCCATACAGACTACATAAAGCCCATCACAAACTATAGGATATTCTTTTGTTTTCATTTGAAGGAGGGAAAAAGGAAGAGATAAAGTTATTCTAAAAAGTATACAGTATAAATTAACTTATAAGCCTCCTGTTAACAAAGAAGTTGTACTCAATAGAAATATGTGGAATGTTTAAAAGGTACTGTACAAAATTTAATGGTCTTTTGGTCCACCCAGCAACATCCTCGATGGAGTTCTCATTGGTGCCTTTCAGGTTTGTGGGTGGAGTCATTCTATCCCAACTCTAGGAATGGAAATTGACTGTGCTATACAGTACATCAATGTACACTATAAAGACTGACAGCTTTACAAAAGTAAGCTCTCAACAACAGAGGCAACAGAGAGACACCCAGGAATGATAAGACCTCAATGGAGAATGACGTTCCTTGATGGGTCTGTGTCTTTGGGGCTGGGACAATATGAATGTTTTTGGTCCGATTCGTAAACCCCAACACCCTCCAAAGTCCTTCATGTTCAGTCCAAATATTGCCAGGAGTGTTCGGTCCTTGCCCAGCATGTGTGTCCATAAGCTTGTGGACACACACCCACACAATCCCCTTCTTCATGCTATCAACAGGGAGTTTGGGTCCTTAGACGTCTTTAGGCAAAGTGTTTTGTTCTCTGCCTCATTTGAACACGCTCTCGCTCATGGAGTCCCCTCCCGAGGCATCATTTCTTGGACAGGAATTTCATCTTATTTCCTGAAAATAAAAACAGCCAACAGAACCAGATCAAAATAACTTTGGCGTGAGTGACAACCTTTTCATACATTGAAGAGGAATGTAGTTTCACGAATGTAACAACTATTATTCAGTGACTTGGTATATGATGCATGTAGGTATTAGAGTGGATAGGGTGTACAGTGGCTTGCGAAAGTATTCACCCCCTTGGCATTTTTCCTATTTTGTTGCCTTACAACCTGGAATTAAAATGGATTTTATGGGGGTTTGTATAGTTTGATTTACACAACATGCCGACCACTTTGAAGATGTAAAATATATTTTTATTGTGAAAAAACAAGAAATAAGACAAAAAAACTGAAAACTTGAGCGTGCATAACTATTCACCCCCCCAAAGTCAATACTTTGTAGAGCCACCTTTTGCAGCAATTATAGCTGCAAGTCTCTTGGGATGTGTCTCTATAAGCTTGGCACATCTAGCCACTGGGATTTTTGCCCATTCTTCAAGACAAAACGACTCCAGCTCCTTCAAGTTGGATGGGTTCCGCTGGTGTACAGCAATCTTTAAGTCATACCACAGATTCTCAATTGGATTGATGTCTGGGCTTTGACTAGGCCATTCCAAGACATTTAAATGTTCCCCTTAAGCCACTAGAGTGTTGCTTTTGCAGTATGCTTAGGGTCATTGTCCTGCTGGAAGGTGAACCTCCGTCCCAGTCTCAAATCTCTGGAAGACAAACAGGTTTCCCTCAAGAATTTCCCTGTATTTAGCGCCATCCATCATTCCTTCAATTCTGACCAGTTTCCCAGTCCCTGCCGATGAAAAACATCCCCACAGCATGATGCTGCCACCACCATGCTTCACTGTGGGGATGGTGTTCTCGGGGTGATGAGAGGTGTTGGGTTTGCGCCAGACATAGCGTTTTCAATTTATAACATTTTTGACATGCATTTTCTGGATTTTTTTGTTGTTATTCTGTCTCTCACTGTTCAAATAAACCTACCTATTAAAATTATAGACTGATCATGTCTTTGTCAGTGGGCAAACGTACAAAATCAGCAGGGGATCAAATACTTTTTTCCCCTCACTGTATGCACGCACCACTTTTCCGTTATTTATTTTTTAGAATTAATTGAAACAAGTTATTTTTAAAATTTTACTTCCCCAATTTTGCCTATTTTGTGTATGTCCATTACATGAAATCCAAATAAAAATCAATTTAAATTACAGGTTGTAATGCAACCAAATAGGAAAAACGCCAAGGGGGATGAATACTTTTGCAAGGCACTGTATGGGAGAGGATCTGGGCCTTACCTAGACCCTTGAGGAACTTGTTGACCCCACGTTGTTCGCTACCTGGGAGAGAGTCCAGGTAATCTTGTGACCTCACCTCAAACAAACCTGGACAGACAACAACAAGGTAGAATGATGAGAACACACACATAAAACTATTAGTTATGCATTTCAGACAGGCATACAGACTCCAAAAGCAGACGTATCTTATGGGAGTGCCCACAACCAGGTACTAACAGAATTCAAACCCTCTACTACCTCTCTCCACACCTCTTAGACCCTGCCTGCGCTGCTCCCTCTCTGCCACGAACCCAGCGAACATCTGGGTCTCCATGAAGACCTCCAGGAACCTCTTCAGACTCTTGGAAGTGACGGCCTTGCGGAAGGCCTCACGCTGAAAGCAGGATGGGGTGGGGGAGGAGGGGGCTCCAGACTCGTCCTCTCGATCCCCCCCGCCCATGAAGAGAGGGTAGTGGCCCACCATCTCCACGAAGAAACGTACAAATGTCTCCGACACCATAGTGCTGAGGGAGCTTGAGTCTGGAGAGAGAGAGAGTTTCAACATAGAGGTCATGAGTATGCATACGGTAATTAACATATATCAATAGTCATCATAGACCTTCGTCAAGCCTGTATCAGTCACAACAAGACTCTGCTGCGAGAGGTGTTCATATAGTAGCACTGACTCACTGGTGGGCATCTCACTGGCCAGTTCCTTCCTCTTGTCCAGAACATATTCCAGAGCAGCCTGCAACTTGTGAGGCAGGATGGAGTCCTCGTCATCCAGCTGGAGAGGAAAGATTGAGGTGTGAGAGGAAATGACGACTGTGTCCCATGAGCAGAGAGCTGTAGCTGCATCTATGGGTGTAGCTAATTATGTAAGAGACATACAGTATGTTGATTGTCTGTTGCTATGGGTACCATTGTTAGGGATGTATACCTGTCTGAGGAAGCGGCTGTTGCCGAGGTCAACCACCAGGACCTGAGGAGAGAGCAGAGGGCGGGGATGTCATTTCTGGACAGTGTGGCAGCCTAAGCTCTTTCTCAGAGTAGACCCACAGAGACCATTGTTTGTTGAGGAAAGAGATGAGGTCAAGGTTCGCACGCACGCACGCACACACACACAGTGGGCTGGGCTCAAGGGCCTGGTCTCACCTCCTCGATGGGCAGCTCTTTGAGGCTGGGCAGGGAGCTGGATAGCAGGCCCACGATGAAGGGGGTAGGGGTACACACTATGTCCAGCATGGAAGGGGGCAGCACGGGGATGTAGGTGTGCTGCCAGGTGAACGGGTAGAGTAGAGCCACCACCGCATGGCAGCACTGAGACAGAGTACTGCAGAGAGAGAGGGGCGAGAGGGAGGGAGAGAATAGGATGTCAACTGCCAGAACCGAACAAGTTGTTATCTCATTCATTAAAAACCTTCTACGGGCAAAAATATGACCGTAGTGGCAGCCTACACATAGCCACGTCATATAATCACAGTATGCTTTGTACTGTATTCAATCCAGTTCCATATTCTACCACAAGGTGGTAGTAGTGGTTTCTCCAGCCTTTGTCAATACTTGTTTTAGAACATAAAACTGAACATTGCACTTTTTAAAGCATGGCTTTAATGTATGAGGAATTGTTAGTGAATCTTTTTAGGGGGCGTGATTTAACGCTATAAATATATTGCGGGAGCGAATGATCTAACCCCACACTGTTAACTTAATGCCTCCAATGTGTGTGTCTGTTTTCATTTAATTAAGTCAAAAACAAATCAGTGAGTGTGAGGCCAAGTTTCCACTCATTTCAATGCAACAGTAGAAGAATGTCAGTGGAACGATTCACAAGATTTTCAGAAACATTTAATGCTGCGTTTACACAGGTAGCCCAATTCTGATATTTCCCCCCTAATTAGGCTTTTAACCAATCAGATCAACTCTTTTGCCAGTAATTTGGGCAAAATATCAGAATTGGGCTGCCTGTGTAAACTCCGTCTAAGTGACACACAGGGAAATGCACATCCAAGAAAGACTATAAAGCATTTCCAGGGTCTATCTCAAGGCACCCGTCAATAGCAGGTGACTAGTGGATGCTAGTGCTTCAATCAGTTGCACACACGGCAGTCTTAACGCTTTCACTTCTACACTAACCCTGTATCTGGCTTCCATGACATATTTCCAGAGAGAAATTATTGTTCCCTAGACGACTGTATAACACAACAGCATTCCTTCCTTAACACTCTCTCTTCTCTTTCTGTCTCTATTCCAGGAGCCGTCTGTCTGTGTCTGTCTGGTGTGTCTTTGTCACGTCCTGTTCTCTCTCTTCTGCCTCTCACCTGATTTGATCTCACTGGTCTAAAGTCGGTTTACTCATACAGTATAACAAAAAGGTAGCTAGATACAGTAAGTACTAAGTTGTACTGATCCATAGATGACAGTATGTACTGGTAAGACAACGGTGGCTGAAAGCGTGAGGCTTAATTGAGGCTGGGTAGGAGGACACTGAGTGACACACATACCCATTACCCAGTCCATAAACAACCTCTAACCTCTTGCCTTAGCCCCTAGTTACTAGACTAGGCCGAAAAAAGGCTAGGGCTTGTTTTGGGACGTGACCACTAGGGCTGGGAATTGCCAGGGACCTCACGCGATACGATATTATCATGATACTTAGGTGCCGATATGATATGTATTGTGGTTCTCACAATTCTATATGTATTGCGATTCGATACTGCAATTTTATTGCGTTTTGATGTTCCAAACATATTGCTCTGTATATGTCTGCAGAAGAGAGACAAGAGAGAACAAGAGGAAATTAGTTTTGATCAGTCATGGAAAACAAGTGCTGAAAAGACCTTTGCTCACAATTTTTTTTTTTTAAGATGGAGAACAAGCTACAGGATGAAAAATAGCTGCGTTTTGGCGCAGGTACAGCCGACTTGCGCTAGCTAACGCTACCTAGCAAAAAAATAAAAAATTATAATTACAAATCGATACTTGGAGTCAAAGTAACTGTATAGATTGTTTCCCCCATCACTAGTGGCCACAGAGCACACAGTAGTGTTCCACCTGAGTTTGTCAGCGGTGAAGATGACCCTGCGCTCCAGCAGCAGAGAGGCGAAGACTCTGAGGAGCAGACGCAGCGACAGAGAGGAGAACAGGCATTCAAAGTCCACATGCTCCAGACGAGAGTCAGACGGACGACACAACTCTATCACCTGGGAGAGATGGAGAGAGAGGGAGAGCGAGAGAGAGAGAGGAAGAGTGAAAAAGAGAGAGAAATAGAGAGTTATTTACATAGACGCAGATACACACACAACACACATAGGCTACTAACGCATAAACCAACACATCACACACAGGGCTAAGTCACAAAACACACTTGCATACAGCACAATGTACACACATCCAAAGTTTATAACATACTAGATAAACACCTCAAGTCAATTACGTTTTCAGTAAAGTGAAGGCCGCCTCCTATGGCCAGTGGTGGAATCAACTCTAGCCACCCTACTCTGTAACGTTATTCCCCCTCACCTCAGTGCCTGAGCCAGGCAGGAAGTTCTTCACAGTGATGGTTCTCCCCGGGGCGGGGAACGGAGCCTCCATGATGCCCCTCATGAAGGGCTGCACCAGGGCTGGAGAGATGGCCCTCCTCTTTTCTACCTCATCCAGGATCTAGGGGGAAGACAGCACGCACATTCACAATTCAAAATGGAGTTGGAAGTACACTATACAGTAACCTAAAGCACATTAACTTACACAATTAAATATGGTATAGAAAGTACACTAAACTGAAGCTTATAGATATAAATGCACTACTACATATTTAACCTCTTCATCCCGAGGTTCCCCATATCCGGGGTAATCCTCCCGCAATCTCAAACAATGACGTAGTACAGTTTTTAAACATGTGTGAATACCTGAATGTTATACACTACTGGAACGAGAAGCGTCTCAACTGTGAATCTAGCTAAACTGTTGTTGCCCAAATGAAAAAATATTCAGACTCCAAGCAAATATATAAGCATATAGCAAAACCAGTACTGTATTTTGAAACCGTGCATGCCCATATATTCGTAGACAGATAACGTATTTTTCTCAACCTATCTACACAAACCATTCGAAAGCTGCTACCTCACAGATTCCAACAATAGTAGCCTTGTTCCTCTATGATCAACACTCACTAAACTATTAATCAAAGAACGTCAATAACAAACTTCCTTTTTTTTATCACAACAACAAACTGCGTCTTACCTTTGTTGTTTTTGTTACCAAAAGTAGTGTCTGATCGAATAAAACCACTTGAAAAGATACTCGTGTCTCTCTCTCATTCCGAGTCGATTTCAATGAGTTTACATCGTTTTACATGGCCAAGAATGTATTTGAAGATGAGGTCAGTAGTTTGTTTCAATCACAACAGGCACTGTTTTGTCACCATCTTCTGGATATATAATGCAATCCCAGTGGCTTGTAATTGTGCTAATCTAATTCTACTGATCCAGAACTTTCGATAGAGAGGTCACATGTCAAAATTGACCAACCGGTTGTTGAAATATCCATGTGCGCACCTCATTGTATCGTATTAGTTGACTTGCTGCATTACGCACGGTTACGCAGAGCGCACAACAGCACTTGAATTTCGGAGGGAAAACGCAAAGTTTATAAAAATATGGCAGGCTCTAGTAAGAAATATACAGTTACAGAGGTGTTAGCAATTGATGTAACTGAGTCAGGTTTGTAGGCCTCCTTGCTCGCACACGCTTTTTCAGTTCTGCCCACACATTTTCTATAGGATTGAGTTCAGGGCTTTGTGATGGCCACTCCAATACATTTACTTTGTTGTCCTTAAGCCATTTTGCCACAACTTTGGAAGTATGCTTGGGGTCATTGTCCATTTGGAAGACCCATTTGCGACCAAGCTTTAACTTCCTGACTGATGTCTTGAGATGTTGCTTCAATATATCCATATAATTTTCCTTCCTCATGATGCCATCTATTTTGTGAAGTGCACCAGTCCCTCCTGCAGCAAAGCACCCTAACAGCATGATGCTGCCACCCCCGTGCTTCACGGTTGGGATGGTGTTCTTCGGCTTGCAAGCAGCCCCTTTTTCCTCCAAACATAACGATGGTCATTATGGCCAAACAGTTCTATTGTTGTTTCATCAGACCAGAGGACATTTCTCCAAAAAGTACGATCTTTGTCCCCATGTGCAGTTGCAAACCGTAGTCTGGCTTTTTTATGGCGGTTTTGGAGCAGTGGCTTCTTCCTTGCTGAGCAGCCTTTCAGGTTATGTCGATATAGGACTTGTTCCACTGTGGATATAGATACGTTTGTACCTGTTTCCTCCAGCATCTTCACAAGGTCCTTTGCTGTTGTTCTGGGATTGATTTGCACTTTTCGCACCAAAGTACATTCATCTCTAGGAGACAGAATGCGTCTCCTTCCTGAGCGGTATGACGGCTGCGTGGTCCCATGGTGTATACTTGCGTACTATTGTTTGTACAGATGAACGTGGTACCTTCAGGCGTTTGGAACATTTTTTCTGAGGTCTTGGCTGATTTCTTTAGATTTTCCAATTATGTCAAGCAAAGAGGCACTGAGTTTGAAGGTAGGCCTTGAAATACATCCACAGGTACACCTCCAATTGACTAAAATGATGTCAATTAGCCTATCAGAAGCTTCTAAAGCCATGACATCATTTTCTGGAATTTTCCAAGCTGTTTAAAAGCACAGTCAACTTAGTGTATGTCAATTTCTGACCCACTGGAATTGTGATACAGTGAATTACAAGTGGAATAATCTGTCTGTAAACAATTGTTGGAAAAATTACTTGTGTCATGCACAAAGTAGATGTCCTAACCGACTTGACAAAACTATAGTTTGTTAACAAGAAATTTGTGGAGTGGTTGAAAAACGAGTTTTAATGACTCCAACCTAAGTGTATGTAAACTTTCCGACTTCAACTGTATAGTGATATACAGGTAGCTTAGTGGTTAAGAGCGTTGTGCCAGTAACCGCAAGGTCGCTGGTTCTAATCCCCAAGCCAACTAGGTGAAAAATCTGTCGATGTGCCCTTGAGCAAGGCACTTAACCCTAATTGCTCATGTAAGTCACTCTGGATAAGAGCGTCTGCTAAATGACGTGAAATTAAATGACTTGCTGTCTGGTACCTGATAAAAGTCAAATGGCACTGATGATGCCCAAATCTACCCAAATGTCTCCATTTGGTAATCCGGCTAAACATACTTCAACTAAAACCCCTACAACTTTGGTTTACTTTACTTTATTGGCATCAAACTTCACATAAGTACTCAACAGATATTGGGCTATGGTCCCATAGTGTTTAGGGGCTGCAGCTGCATAAGTCCAATAAAGCATTCCCTATAAAACCTGAAGTTACTTTCAGGCGGAATCAAAACCTCCCAATTTATGCTGTGTTCTAGCTTCATGTACTCTGACAAAGTAATAGCCACATTAATGATTTCACTTCAAAGATACATCTCACATGTGTTCCCTTTCTTTTGCTACCAAGATTATGTTTATAGCCCTTGTCGTTTTGGAGATATACTCTATTCAATTTGGGCATGCATTTACGAGGCAGGTACTTTAGCCAGGTGCCTAGTGATGAAGAGGTTAAGCAATAAGGCCCGAGGGGGTGTGGTATATGGCCAATATACCACGGCAAAGGGCTGTTCTTATGCACGACTCAACGCGGAGTGCTAGGACACAACCCGTAGCCGTGGAATATTGGCCATATATCACAAACCCCCGAGGTGCCTTATTGCTATTATAAACTAGTTATCCAACGTAATTAGAGCAGTAAAAATAAATGTTTTGTCATACCCATGGTATATGGTCTGATATACCACGGCTTTCAGCCAATCAGCATCCAGGGCTCGAACCACCCAGTTTATAATATAGAGTATAAACTCAAATATAAGTAAGCAGAACAGGCAACTGCACACTCACATAACCTACGTGCACATATGTTGACACATGCATGTTCACACACATAGATCAGTGGCTCATTACAGGGAGCCTATGCCAGTATTCCACTGCTGTAACCATATCAGCTGGGGTTCACATGTGTCTCTGTGTACTGGGGCCAGGGCTGCAGCTCAACAAGCCGCGGTGGGAAAGTGGCAAACAGGGAGAGGGAGGGTGGGGCTCTGTGGGTACATGTGGGCTCCAGTTCCTCTCACTGTGGGTGGCTATACTGAACTGAAGGCCGGGAGTTTGGCCTGAACATGTGACCTGACCAGGAAAAACTCCAGGCACTATGTGTATAGTATACTGTACCTTAGAGAAGAGGTCGAAACAGCCCAGCCGGCTGACGATGCAGTAGACTTCTGGCAGCCGCCGGCTTTTACCACTGGGCTGTAGACACAGAGCAGGACAGTGCAGTGAATGATAGGGCCCTCCATTTTGAATTCAAATCAATACAGGTATTTCCAATCACTATCATCACTCAGGTAGGTGATACACATGAAAGTGGATGAGGTGAAAATAACAAAGTAGCCATTTTAGTAGCCTACCAGTAAACGGCGACAGTATCCGAACCGTCTGCTCCCGTCCTCACCAGTCAGGACGAAGGAGAACGTTTCACTGGAAAATAATATAATTCACACAGGTTGGAAACTATTCATATGTTGGAGCAATAAAACAGTTAAGAAATTGAGTGAGTTGTGTGTTGAAAATAGAGCACTCAAACTCCTGTCTGTATTTCACAAAACAACCTCAATAGATTAGCCAGCCAACTTTGAAAAATGTACCTCTTATTTACCTGATTTGGAAAGAAAGTTTAAAATGGGTCACTGTGTGTCTGTGCATCACCTTTTTAAAGTAATCTTATTTATCAACTTTAAGAATGTCTAGGATAGTTAGCTGCATTGCCAACTCATTTATCCTGTTTAAGGAAAAATCCAACCACCATGGTCGTTTCTTGATGTCAGTAAAACCAATAATTCCCTACTTTGTTCTTCAGTCCTCCCCTCAAGGCAGACTTACTCTGCATAACCCACACAAAGACAGCTCCAGTCTGTCTGACAGGTGTGCATTGACCAATCCTGGCTTTCTGACAGGCACTGTGTCAGCCAGCTCAATGTCTCTGCCCTGCAGGTGTGTGTTATGGGGCTCTGACTGCATCCCAAATGGCACCCTATTCTCTATATAGTGCACTATTTTTGACCAGAGCCCTTTCGCCCCTGGTCAAAGGTAGTGCACTAAATAGGAATTAGGATCCCATTTGGGACGCAGATTCGGTCTGCTTGAGCTAACATTCCAATAACCGGTACCCATAAAACTCCCACCAGAAACACACTGTCACTTTTGGAAACAAAGCAGTGCTTGTGAGGTTGATCTGGGTCTAGGTACTATTGGGTAATGTGTGTCAAGCAGAAGTGACGGGTGGTTTCATAATAGGCCTCCTGTAGCTCAGTTGGTAGAGCATGGCGCTTACAACGCCAGGGTTGTGGGTTTCATTCCCACGGGGGGCCAGTATGAAAAATTTATGCACTCACTAAACTGTAAGTCGCTCTGAATAAGAGCGTCTGCTAAAATGTAAATAATACCTAAAACACACTATTAGCAGCTCACTACCCTCCCATTCATAATTTGTCAACACCTCCTATATGGGGTGAGTGTGTGTGAGCAGCCTGACCTGGGGAAGTTGTCAACGGGGGCCCAGTCTTTAGCGTCAGGAAAACAGAACTGAGGAATGACCTTCAGTTGGTCTTCTGTTTCCCTCATGAACTTGAAGCTCCTCTCCAGCTGACACAGAGAGAATAACAAGTTAGCTTCAATGCTATGTCTGATGTTACATCACACTCACACAGAACTTCACACACTACAGAGATGCATGTGCATACACACATACTGTAGGTGCACTCATTTTAAAACTTTTTTTCACTTATAAGATGAACACGTGAACATTCCAGTTGGTTGAGGACTAGGTGTCAGCTCTGCCTACCTTGAGAGGTAACTGCTGAGTGACCTCTGGTAGATAAGGAGCTCCAGCCTTGGTCTTCTGAAGGGCCACCACTATGAAATATTCAAACAGCTTTCTCTCGTGTAGGTCCATCAGGTCCCTTTCTAGGGTCCGGTACCGCCCCGTCTGCCTCAACATGGACTGCACCGACGACAGACGCTGGCTGTGAGCTGACACATCAACAAAATACTCTTAAACCAAAGGAACGGCAGACTTCATCCAATCATGCCCCCTCTAGAAAGGAGAGAGCACTATACATTTCTGTACACACACGCATGCACGCTCACACAGATATTGTCTTGAGATGTCCTCACCTTTCAATTTCTCCTCTGTGTCACTCTCTGACTCACTGTTGTCATCTGTCACTGCATGAAAGAGAAACAAAGAAACAAAAAATGAGTGAACGTGAACAACACATTGTAAATAATGTGAAAGAACATTTGAGGCAGAACATTTCCACATATGGCATAGTACTCATACACAATAACAAACTCATTCCACATTTGTGTTTGATAAAGCAACAACAAAACCCTCGTCTAAAAAAATGGGTCAAACGCAACTGACCCAAAAATGTAAACATGCCCATAAAGCTAAGTGGATACATATGGAGGAGTGTTGTTCCTTTTATGGAGATATGAGGCAGCGTAGTCCAAACTGTGTAGTGAAAGCAGCTGTGAAATTAGTGCCTAGGGGGTAAGGGGGTAGAGAGTAGGGGGCTTGGAGAATAGGGTGGGGGGGTTGGGTAGTAAGGGGGTAGAGGTAAGTCTTTAAGCAGCTTGAGCCCCCCCCAGGTGTTCCGGGCAGGTCTACCCCAGCCTCACCTCTCCCTGAGCTGGACTCAGTAGACTGAGACACCCTCTTCATGCGTTTCTTCCCTCTCCTCACCTCGAAGATGCCGTTGATCTTCAGCACCATCTGTAGGGAGGAGAAGTAGCACAACAATAGAATCCTCCATCGTAACTTCCCAGAACCACCCTTTCACTACATAGTTAACCTGAGTGCCAGTCTATTTCTGCTTTATTAGTCAGCTCCTTGGTCATAACCTTGCCAAAAAAGGCAATTACGACGGTATTATTGGCAGAGGCATTAACAGACTGACAGCCAGACTGGCAGCAACCACACAGTACTATTCTGAGAGTTGTTGGACACAACACTTATTGGGAGACATTCTCTCTACAGGAAATATATTGTCAAAATAAATCTTCTTAACTGTCCTGTCTAGGTACATCCTCTTAACTGTCTCTGTCCTGTCTAAGGTATTCCCAGACAACTGCATGAGAGGCAGGCAATGCCTTGGCACTAGACTGGGACGTATGCAGTAGGCTGTGCCTATAAATCACCGAGGGTGGGAGTCTGGTAGGCCCCCCATTTACCTTGGGGATCTTTCTGCGCCTGCGGTTGTAGGGGTCTCCTGAGAGACTGGGAGTGTCGTCAGGGCTGCTGGGGGTGGAGGGGGGGCTGATGCGGGAGGGCGAGGAGATGCCAGTGTCCCGGTTGGTCTTACGCAGGTCCAGGAGCTTGAAGCTGCGGCGTTCTGAGTTCTGCCTGAAGAAACCCGGCTTTGAGGAGAGCTGGAGGGAGTAGAGAGTAGAGGAGGAGGAGGAAAACAGAGTAGAGTAGGAGGAGGAAAATGGGGAGGGGGGAAGGCCGAGACGTGTATCAATGTGTGTGTTAGTCCACTTTCCCTGAAATTGTATAGTAGGCCTCTATTGCCTTTGATTAAATTAGTTCAAAATCTGGTCACTATAAGCGGTTGATCACTATAACCACATTCACTTGAAGCACAATGCACATTACTAGCAGGGACAATTCATTCTACTGTAATGTACCTTGGTCGGTGTGTCGGGGACAAGAGATGAGGGAGAGGAGATGGGTAAAGAGCACTTGTTTCCAGGGCAACTTCTCTCCAACTCTATATCTTCGTAAGGGTTCTCCTTTGACGGAGGGTCTGCAGAGGAAACAAACAGACCGCCACATAAACACACAGCAACTGGCTTCTACATTTTACACTCAGCAACAATGTCCTACGTTTCTAATTGGACGGCAATCTTCCCAAACGAGTGCTCTAATTCATTGACGGTATGTTTTGGTTGGGTTTCCAATATTTTTGCTCCAGATGTGTGTATGTACAGACCTGCCAGCAGCAGTGCTTCCTTGCAACCAAGCTCATATTTCACCAAGATAAACTGCATTTGTGCTAGAGCAGGCAGCTTACACTACAGCACCAGTAACTCTAACCATTGCTGTGTGTGCAGATAAGAGAGAGGCAGGGACAGTGAGGCCCATTTTCCAGAGCCGGGGCTGGTCTCTTCTCCCTCGTCGATTAATCTACCAGATGGACCTGTTGGAGGGGGACGTCAGACAGGGACTGGGACAACCAGTTCCTCTCCTCTCCTCTCCTCTCCTCTCCTCTCCTCTCCTCTCCTCTCCTCTCCTCTCCTCTCCTCTCCTCTCCTCTCCTCTCCTCTCCTCTCCTCTCCTCTCCTCTCCTCTCCTCTCTTCGGAAAAACATGGAATCAGCTAGAGTACTGGTTTTCACATTTTACTGGTTGTTTCAAGTGACTAACATCTCTATATCATTATAGGCCTGCTACTCGAAGTCTGTGCTATTGAGATTTTTCTAGTGATAGTTGCTGCTTTGTCTATCTGAAAGAGCAGGCTGAAGTTGGTTGTGTTTAGCATTGGGGGGAGTTTGTATGGTGGAGACTGTAGACCTCCCCATGAGAAGACACTCAGACCCAGTTATAACAGTCTGCTGTCCTGCCTTTGTCTCTCTCTCTCTTTAGCTCCAACTCTAGCTATTCCTCCCATAGGCACATATAGCTGCTCCTACAGTGAGCCATGAGTTACTTTACCCCTGGGGGGCCAGGGGTTCGGTAGACCATGTCTGAGAATTCCCTCTAAGTGCTACACTTAGACACTGTAAGAAAATACAGACTAAGTATAGGCAGCACCCAAATGCAATAAAACACACAATTTGATTGTTATGGTTAAGCTCTATAGCATTGACCTGAATATACCCTACATGTAACGACCAATACTCATTAACACAACAGTGTGAGTGATGAAAACCATAGAAACATGGACAATGTTGCCAAAAATGCACCAGGGGACTAAGCCACTCAAACATGCCCCCCCACCCACCGCAGACCACCTCACAAAAAATGTTTTAAAGACCGCACAAAACCGACATGATATTAAACAGGCTGGAGGTGGGGTTAGTTCAACACAGTAGACAAATAACGTAGAAACGTAGGTAAGAGCACCACATTGTTACTAATAACAATTCTGAAGCACCATGCCTCTTCTTAATTAAAAAGCTAGAGGAAAAAGCACATAAGAAAACATAACCTTAGTAACAAATGGGTTGTGTTCAATAGGTAGCAAATGCTTCTTAAATGAAGTGAAACAGAACCTAAACTTGCCAATAAGAAAACAGCTTTTTGTTTTCCACTGAGTTTTGCTACAGTGTACCCTACTGAACATGCCCCTGAACTCTGTGGCATTGAGTTGTCCGTGAGCAGAAGGGCCCACTACACCAGTCAACCCTTACAGAACACTTCCACTATCCACAGTGTTAGGAATGTACAGTATAAGAACATACTCTGTATATGTGGTCCATGCAGAAATTCTGGTGTTGCAAACCAACCAACACAGCTCCAACCAACTGAGCCATCAAGCCCATGTTAGGAACATATACTTAGGACCAGGAAGAGGGTGCGTTACCTAGTATATCCTCATATACATTTTCCTCTGATAAAGTGCGTGTGAGGCCCAGTCGGGACTGAGCGTACCAGTCCACCCTGCTGCTCTCTGACGACGACTGCAGCAGATCCTCAAACTCATAGGACTTCCTGTAGGACAGACAGACACACGGATCAGCCAGGTGGGAGATACATATTGGTAGTGGAAGTAGTGGATTTAAGGTAAGGAACACAAATAATCTGGCTTGACAGTATTGGCTGGTGGTGAAGATTCAAGATGAACTGTTTGCATATGCTCTCTCTCTACTTCTGGGACCTGGGTAAAGGAAGCAGAGAAATACATATATTTCAGTCTAGAACAACCACCTATCTCTATAGCCCTCCAGATGGTAAAGGTGTGTGTGAATGTGTGTGTGCATGCGTGCCTGTGTGTGTGTGTGTGTGTGTGTGTGTGTGTGTGTGTGTGTGTGTGTGTGTGTGTGTGTGTGTGTGTGTGTGCGCGCGTGTAGGCAGACAGACTGACAGACAGATACTCCTCTTGGCCAGCTCTGAATGCCCAGCTCTGTGTGTGCGCCACTGCTGCCAAACAGTCTGGCCCAGTGGGAAAGAGACAGCATCTCTTCCAATAGAGCTATTGTTCTGTAAAACTCATATAAAAAAGACTGAGACTACGTCCAAAATGGCACCCTTTTCCCTATATAGTGCACTATTTTTTACCAGTGCCCCATAGGCTCTGGTCAAAAGGAGTGCACTATATAGGGAATAGGGTGCCATGTGGGGCACAGCCTCCCAGCTAGCACATTTGCTTCTTTGGAAGTTGTGGAAACATATGTTTTTGGTTTCCGATTAGTTCTGGGAACGAAGCCATACGTTTCCTGACCGGTAAAACTGAAGGTTTTTGAAACATTCTGAGAACATTTAGCCTGCAGGGAGGTTCTGATAACGTTTTACTATGGTTCCCTGAAAGTTTTCCTGGGGAGGTTTTATTAAGGTTCTGAGAACAGAAATTATAGGTTATTTGAAGGTAATAAAATACACTTTCTGAGAACAGGCTCTAAAATGTTGTAAATGTTTTGAAATAAATTTAAAAGAAATAAATTAAGGAGGTTTTTGAATAACTTCCTTAAAACTTTCATTGAATGTTTCAATAAGACTTTTAATAACGCTGATAGCTTAGTTTCACTGTTTTGAACTCCAAGCACAGATAGAACACATATAAATTAATTTGCTTAGGCATTAGTCATGCAAACACGTTTCTTTTCTATTGTGGCACGGCGTCAGTCGCAGTCTTGCACAAACTTTTTCCCCCTGGCACATTTTCTGGCTGGCGCTCGCATTGCCTTCATTGTTGTATTCCTTACAAATAATAACTTTGGACATGTGTGCATTCCTATGTTGTTTCTACTGTAGCATACAGTATGTATGTATGTATGTATGTACAGTGCCTTGCAAAATAATTCATCCCTCTTGATGTTTTTCCTATTTGGTTGCATTACAACCTGTAATTTAAATGGATTTTTATTTGGATTTCATGTAATGGACATACACAAAATAGTCCAAATTGGTGAAGTGAAATGAAAAAAATAACTCTAAAAAATAAATAACGGAAAAGTGGTGCGTGCATATGTATTCACCACCTTTGCTATGAAGCCTTTAAATAAGATCTGGTGCAACAAATTACCTTCAGAAGTCACATAATTAGTTAAATAAAGTCCACCTGTGTGCAATCTAAGTGTCACATGATCTGTCACATGATCTCAGTATATATACACACCTGTTCTGAAAGGCCCCAAAGTCTGCAACACCACTAAGCAAGGGGCACCACCAAGCAAGCGGCACCATAAAGACCAAGGAGCTCTCCAAACAGGTCAGGGACAAAGTTGTGGAGAAGTACATATCAGGGTTGGGTTATAAAAAAATATCTGAAACTTTGAACATCCCACGGAGCACCATTAAATCCATTATTAAAAAGTGGAAAGAATATGGCACCACAACAAACCTGCCAAGAAAGGGCCGCCCACCAAAACTCATGGACCAGGCAAGGAGGGCATTCATCAGAGAGGCAACAAAGAGACCAAAGATAACCCTGAAGGAGCTGCAAAGCTCCACAGCGGAGATTGGAGTATCTGTCCATAGGACCACTTTAAGCCGTACATTCCACAGAGCTGGGCTTCACGGAAGAGTGGCCAGCAAAAAGCCATTGCCTAAAGAAAAAAATAAGCAAACACGTTTGGTGTTCGCCAAAAGGCATGTGGGAGACTCCCCATAGATATGGTAGGTACTCTGGTCAGATGAGACTAAAATTGAGCTTTTTGGCCATCAAGGAAAACGCTATGTCTGGCGCAAACCCAACACCTCTCATCACCCCGAGAACACCATCCAAGCATGGTGGTGGCAGCATCATGCTGTGGGGATGTTTTTAATCGTCAGGGACTGGGAAACTGGTCAGAATTGAAGGAATGATGGATGGCGCTAAATACAGGGAAATTCCTGAGGGAAACCTGTTTCAGTCTTCCAGAGATTTGATACTGGGACGGAGGTTCACCTTCCAGCAGGACAATGACCCTAAGCATACTGCTAAAGCAACACTTGAGTGGCTTAAGGGGAAACATTTAAATGTCTTGGAATGGCCTAGTCAAAGCCCAGACCTCAATCCAATTGAGAATATGTGGTTTGATTTAAAGATTGCTGTACACCAGCAGAACCCATCCAACTTGAAGGAGCTGGAGAAGTTTTGCCTTGAAGAATGGTCAAAAATCCCAGTGGCTAGATGTGCCAAGCTTATAGAGACATACCCCAAGAGACTTGCAGCTGTAATTAATATATTTTGCATCTTCAAAGTGGTCGGCATGTTGTGTAAATCAAATGATACAACCCCCCCCCCCAAAAAAAAAAAATCAATTTTAATTTCAGGTTGTAAGGCAACAAAATAGGAAATATGCCAAGGGGGGTGAATACTTTCGTAAGCCACTGTATGGAGCATAATGTATTTACAGTTTTATTCACATCTTCAAGTACTGGTGACAAACATGCATTCCAATGATTGCATAGATTGTAATGGACACCTATTATGTGTGTAAAATACTTTTTTGAAGATCGTTCTGATTATAATGAGCTAATGCTAAGCTCTTTACCAGCTATGTGTGGCGCCATGTTTGTTGACATTATACAATGCATTCTGAGTGTCACGTAAACGTCTGTCAGACCAAAGATGTTATAACAAAATGAAGTGAAGTAATGGTTCACTCATCTTTCGAGTAAACTTCCGGAAGTGAATGATTGTAGACACACCCCCTTCAACATGCATACTGCAAACAGACCAAACTCATCTTCTTCTTATCTTTGGTTGACAGGAAAAAATTAACATGGCGTTGTGCACAAACTACCCATCGTCTGATAACTTTTGATTTTTAGAAAGTGTTTTACTCAATTATTTTGAACTCACCCGTGATGTGATGAATTGTAAATAGTCATTCCTATTAGCTAATTCAGATTGTGGTTTCTGTCAGCAGAGAGTTAGCTAAATATGACAGCTTGTGTTATGTCAATCTTTCCTCAGTTAGCGCTACGATTAATGTAGCCTACATTTTCCAGTTTGGATGATTGTGTTATGCTGTCGCTACTTCTGTGAATGTCTGAACATTGCATCCAAAAATACACTGGTCACATTCAGGGCATAACTTTGTAAGGACTGTGTTTATGCAAACATTTTCTGTGAAGGAACAGTGTAGACAGCTCAAACGCTGACTGTTGCGTCAATCGAAACTGGACATTCTAAATAAGCGTTCTAATCACACCAGTTTGACCGTACCCTGCAGGGACCACTGTAGAATGATCACATACGTTTGTTGGTACGTGTCAAAGGGTTGAGTGCAAGCTGGGCTGAGAGTTAGGCTGACTTCACAAAGAGATTGGAAACACAGACCTCAGCTGTGTGAAACCTCCACATTTGGTATGGAATGTTACACAGCCAGACTTGGTCTAACGAGAATGCAGTCTACTAAAGAAATCAAAATAGAAACACGCAAACACTTGAGTGTTTCTTAAGTTCTTTTGTTGTGTACTTGAAAACATGTATTGTGCTTTTTGAAGCCTTGGATGAACGTTGTGTCTCTTTATAACCTCCGTGAAAATGAAAGTAAATCAATGCTATGTAAGGGCTATAAAACTACTCAACCATAAACCCTTGATATTCCAAGGGCCAATCAACCACAAACACACAATGCAACATGTTATTGTTTCCTGCCAGGAGTCTCTTGGCAAGGTTGTTGGTCCATGTGTACATTCCACACCTCCAACCAATGACCTCACCCTCTAGAACGCTGTGATGAGCAGAAGGAGGATGACATCATCGCCCCCTCCTCTGATTCAGTGCAGATGTGCAGAATGAGAAGCTACACTGGATGACTGGATGAAGTATGCAGTTAGGGTAAAACATCACTAAGAACTTGCTGTACCGAAAGACAATACTGCCAATCATTGGTGTGGCAATGAATGAATCTGAATCGGAGGGTGCTGTATTTCCTCCCATATTGTCTCATTTCATCTCTGTCTGATCTCCGTCTCTTACCTGTTGCTGCTGTCTCGTGTTCTGTCTGACCAGGGTCTCCTGCAGACTCCTGGCGGGGGGCAGGTGGGTAGGGGAGGCGGGGGGATGGAGGGCAGAGGAGGCAGGTTACGTCTCCCCTTGCCCAGGCCAAGTCCTGAGGCGCTGGGAGGGGTGTGGTGCTGGAAGGTGCGCTGGGGTTTGGGTAAGGGGTTGATGGAGGGACTTGCAGCACCAGGCTCAGTGTACACATTCTCAGGGTCACCTGACCTCTGCTGCCGCGATGACCCCACAGGCCTTGACCCCATAACGTCCAGTGTCCCAAATATGGGCTCGTTCCCCCTCCTCTCTGCTTCCTCCTGCTCCTCCTTGGAAGGGGGGCAGAAATAGTTCCCAGGCAACACCAAGGAGGGATTGGTGGGACCCTCTTTCATGGCCTGCTCCAGTTTCTTAATGTGAGTCAAAACTGACTTATTTTCCTTGGCTGTCTCTGTGGGTTTACTACTGCCTCTGAGGGATCCTCTATCCAGTATCACCTCTCTGTCCCTGGTAGTGAGGCCCTCAGGTGACTTTGGCCGTAAATCCCCCAGCTTTCCTACATTCTCCTTCCCAGAGTCCTGCCTCTCCCAGCTGACCAACCTCTTACTGTCCGTCCTGTTGACCTCCGAGATCTCCTTCTTTCTCACAGTCTCTGGTTCCTTGTGCACTGTGGTCAGCAGGCATGGACCACTTCCAACCACTGGGGAGGTAGGGAGGGTCTCCTTTTTCCCCTCCCATTGGGAGATCTTGTCCCGGATGCTGGCGCTGGTCTTTAGACCCGCTGGGGTCTTGTTGAGTTTAATACAGCTGACCAGTCCATTCTCCACGGTGGTCTGGGGGTCCGAGGTGGCACTCTTGTAAGCCAGCATGGTGTCAGTGGTACCTGGCCCATCCAGAGGGGAGAACAGGGGGGAGAGGGGCCGCTTGGAGGTGTCCCTGTCCACACACACCACGTCTGGCCGCTGGGGGACCGCAGACGGAGCCTCCCCAACCTTCAAGCCGCAGCACTGGAGCCTGCACATACACACACACACACACACACACACAGATTAGAGATAGCAGTGCCAAACCCATCCCAGAAAAAACAACAGGTGTAGACAAAGCACTGTAATCATCGAGCTCATAATTCTGGATATCCACATAATATCTCTGCGTACGTATGTTAAAAAATGCTAAAATTGTCTAGGCACTTCAGATACAAAATAACTGCCTCTTGATTTTATGGAGTAAATAAGTAGGAATTCTCGTAAAACAACAACCCCTAGTAGAACTAAATATGTGTTTCTGCACGATGACTGGGTCGTGACTGTTTGAACTCGAGGTCAAAGTTTACAAGCAACACAACTATTTCTGGGGGGATGAAAGTGTACACAGCTGGGGGAGAGGCTGGGGGAGAGGTGGCAGAGGGCTAACATGCATCTTTTCTAAACTAAAGCTGACCCACTAACTGACTCCATGTTGGATCAAGGCCAGTTCATCAAATGATTTGGTTTTAAAACAAATGCAGGAAACCCAACCTCTGATGACATCGCTATATTGTATATACGAAAATGAAAAGTCATGCAATCTCAAGGGAAACCTAATAGAAACGGCCAGTACAACTTCCCTTCGACTTCCTTAGACAATTTTACAATGAGCAAGATAGAAGAGTAATTGGAGAAAAACATGCAAATTATCTTGCTTTTAATAGTAGTTTAAAAAATGCCTCTGCCTTCAGTTGAGGCTGTAGTTTATGAAGCATGGAGCAACAGAGGGGAAAAACAACTATCTAGGTCTAACTGCAAAGCCAAGAAAAAGAGAAAGATAAAGAGATTGGGAGGGAAAGAGTGGAGGGGGTGGGGGTGGAGGAGGAACAGACAGGGGGAGTGAGGGGAGGCAGCAGGGGATCAATAGTGTTCTCTTCTTCTTGGCAGGGAAAGGCCTGTTTCATAAAGAGAGCTTGGCTAAAAGCAGGAAACTATGGGAAAGCTCTATCTCACCCACAGACAAGGAGGGGTGGGGAGTAGGACGGTGGGGGTGGAGGGGGGCGGTTTGGGCCGGAAGGGGGTTACAACAACCATCTCTGGCCAGCTGAGCTAACAGAGCATGAGGAGACAGGGGCGGAGATAAGGGGAACGAGTTGAAGTGGGTGAAGAGGAGTCTAATGAGGGGGGAAAATAGATCTCTGTTGCTTGGACTTTTTCAGGTATGTTTCTTCAAGTTGTGAAATCTATAGCTTTATATGCCAAAAAAGAAGGGTGGGGATTCAAGACAAGGAAAGAAATGACATGACACTAACAAGAGATCATGAACAGTAGTTGGGTCTACAACGGCACAGGCATGAATTTGAATGCACTGCCATGTCAGGAAGGTCTGTTGGTTAAAATGTTACCACAGATACAGTCCAAAGCAGAAGACCACATAGTATGGCCATTGGGGAGCTTATAGGCCTTCACTCGCCACTAGTGACAGCAGGGTACCCAGTAACAGTATCCAGCTGCCATGTGGCAACCTCTACCCTGCTGGCCCTCCATTGTTGGAGCACCACATGGGACAGTTTGACTGCCACTGTTGCCCTCTGCCTGTTTCTAAGGGGTTCCATGGAGTGGACTGTAAAATATATACAGGTAGTAGTAGTAGTAGTAATGCAATACATACCCGTTGACTGATTGGTTGTCAGTGTTGGTACAGAGCAGCAGGGCCCTCCCACCAGTCATTGTGCTAGCAGCTGGCATCCTGGATAGAAAGAGAGAAAGACAGATAAAGACAGTCAGTCAGACAGACACTAAAGTATCCAGGTAGGGGAATTAGACTGCTATTGGTCTCTCAGATAGAGGAGATCATTTCTGGATGACTTACTCTCCTCATGGAGTAAAATGAGTCGGACACAAAGAGTTTGACTGTCACACAGAGACATACGTAAATACTAAGAGAGAGTCGGACAGGCTAATGGGTATGCTATATACCGGTGGTTTTAAGCCTCCATCTGAGTTCTGTGAGCCATGAAACTCCTGTAAACCAAAACTGCAGAGAGAGGATCAGACCTCACGGGTTGTGAGGAATCTCCCCAAACTGTAGATCCCTACCTGATTAGTAATTGGAGGATACATTTGAAAATGAAGCTTTAAATTATGTTGAACCGCAGAAGTAAACACAAAAGAGTACTCTGAGTCTGTGTGGCACATGGATGGAAACCTTTGGAAAATACTGCAAATTCCCCCATGTAGCCTATCGTAATGCAATTAAGGCCTATTAGGAAAACATCAGCAACATTCCAACACAAAAGAAGAAGCGGCATTCAGTTCAACTTGAGAGGAACGTTTTTCACTTGACAACCTATCACACAATCTATCCTCTTCACTGACTAACTACCTCTCCAAAAAGACCTGGAACGTGTTCAAGAGCAGTACTGAAGCATTTTGTTTAGCGTGTTACCCCTCCATCAATCGTGGCTCCCCTCCCATTCCCCAGCACACAGCTGATATTTTCCTCTGTACTTTATTACGCTAAAAAACATTATCAAAAGTAGTGCACTACATAGGGAATAGGGTGCCATTTGGGACACAGCCTAGACAAGCGCTCAACGACCAGGCCCATAAACGCTGGTCAAGCGTCCTGGCATGATTTGGCACAGGTGTTAACATGGCAGGGGACGCATCTGGGCAAATGCCTGTTAGCAGTTAGTGTTTACTCATCCAGACAGATAGAAGGACAGACAGACTGCTGGACAGACACGCTCACATGTCACACACATATACATAGCTAGACAAAGCAGTTGCCAGAACCAACAGATGGGGGAATGTCCGTGTGTGACCTCAACCAGATGTGCTAGAGGGCTTCAGGGCATCCATGGGCCATTAAACATTTCCTGAGCATTGCCCACTCCAACAAACGCCCCCTCAACCCCCAATAAGCACGCATTAGTTAACCTTGCTGCAACCCCTCACCCCAGCCCTCAGGACGCAGGGAATGCCTGCCCAGTCGGGCAATATTCTACACATTGCTGTCCCCAGAGCAGCTGAACAAGTCATTGAGGAAAATATGTCCCAATTTGGCTGAATTACATAAAAGTCGTTGACTAGCTGAACTCTTCCTTGGCAGAGTCAACTGTGTAATTGGCCCAGTGGGTTCGTCCGGCGTTTTGAAACTGCACAGATCAGGGGTTGTTGTTTTTTCCACTTAAGTGTTTAAGTATAACTTGACACTGTGGAGAAATTATGCTTTTGGCTGATAAAATGCACTTGGTTACGGTAAGAGGTTAATCTGTCTATCTTTTTCTCTCTCGCTCTACTCCTCCATCCCTTTCTCCTCCTTCTCTCCCTCTCTCTGGTGTCTGTTGGAGAAATACTGGGCTATCCCCCCAGAGAGAGAGGAGGGGTTCGCACCAGGCCCTCGCCTGCCGGCCTGCAGGCCCAAATGACTTTCAGCTGTGAGTTGAGCACTGTTCACATGTCTGAGGGGAAACATCAACCTCCCCCCTGCCTTCTCTTTGCTCTCTGCCTCTTCTTTCTCTACTAAAACCAAACAGGACAAAAGTTTAACAGAAATCCAGTGAACGAGGGCTGGAACATAAGAAAAATGTATGTAGCCTCAGAAAAAGTGTTGTTTTACATGTAATTTATTTTCTGGGTCAGCAAGAGGGGGGTGCGCATCACAGAGGGGGTGGAAGGAAAGGAGAGAGCAAATGGAGAGAAAGAGAGAAGAAAGAGGGAAGGAAAGTGGATATTGTGAAGAATTATACAAGTATAACATTACACCGTGAAAATAGTTGTGGCTTTCAGCTCTCCTTAATTTCTTGGAGCCCCAGGGTGAAAACACAAAGTGCTGTTCTATGAGTTCTGTGATGGAATGCTAACTGCCCCACTGCAACACTGCATTCTCTACAGTTGAACGTGTTCCGTGGACTCAGTCACACAACTCTAACTGAGGAACACTTTGTTGAGTTGAGTGTAACTGACTTTGACCATTACAGGCTCCAGGTTTCTGAATGAGTCACCAAGCCTGGCACTACAGTAGCAGGCAGCTCCATATGAACCCCCCCTTCACTCTGAATGTGACAGCCAGTGAATCCGTATCTAGTAAAGCTGTAAATCTGACAGCACTGCCGGGCAGTTTTATTGGGACCAAGCCCGTTACTGGGGTAACTAACTCCATTAGAGAGAGTGAGAGAAAGACATACAGGGCCTTGGCCACCTCTTTGTCCCTGGCAGCCATTGTTAACCCTGACCCAGGAAGGGAGAGATGACGACCTCCACAATGATGTGGCCGAGGGAAGCCATCTGCTCCGGCCAATAAAAACATCACGGGAAATGTGACCCCGCTGACCCCTACCTACCCAGCCCCCTGACCTTCGCTCTCTGACATCTGATTGGTGTGACAGCCGATGCACGCCGTGGCAGAGGAACTATGGGAAGGAGCATTGTTCAGAAGGGGCTGGGACTCTTGATATGTGTGTGAGAGAGGATAGATAGGACTGACTGATAATACCCAGACCTTGTCAACAAAACACACCAGTAAACCCCTGGCCCTGCAAGAAGGCCAAAGAATAATGTGTGTGTGTGTGTGTGTGTGTGTGTGTGTATATGAGTGAATTAATGAGTGAGAGCGAGCGAGCTCTAGCCAGAGGGTCAGCAGCAGGGCCCATCAGTTGCATAACAAACCCAACAGGACAGCAGGAGATTCCTATCAGCAGATAGCTGGTCACTGGGTGTCTGGACACAGCTACAGTTACATAAACAACACAGGAGTGAGCCTAGTAGGAAACTGCAAAGGGGACGGTGTCATGGTAAGACAGGGAAGATGGGATGTGAATGTAACTATAGGGATGTGAGTTCGCAGTTACCATGTATGTATGCTTGTGCAAGATGTATCCAAGTGTGTGTGGAAGAAATAAGGTGTTTGAGCGTTGTATGAGTGTGTGATATATTCACTGGTGCATGCGTGTAAAAAAGAGAAGGAACCGAAGAGGAGAACACGATGTGTTAAAGGAGGAGATGGGGGACTATGACCATCTGCGTTGATGCTACAAATCTCTGTTCCACAAAGACCTGTAGACAAACTGCTGTCATCCACACAAACACTCCACTGAGCCTGATACTGTGGACAATAGCAGCCCCACCCTGACTGGCTAACACACTGACAGCCCTGGAAGCCTTTTACAGAGCCCACAGGACCCTGGTCTGCTTTACATAGGACACTAACAAAGCAGGATTCACAACCTAGTTACAGGTCAAGTAAACAGACTAGCTAGCCCAGAGGAGGCATCATGACATTCCACAACAATAGGGCAGCTACAAACAATCCACTGTCAACTTCAGATTCCAGCATTTCATGGCATCTGTGACTAAATAAGAGTCTGCATTCCTAGCCTCACGGTGAGTTAGACATGGGCTTGTCATTGTCATTGATTTAATCAGTACCAGTATAAGTGATGTGTTTATTGGTGTGGAATCAGCATTTATGACTTGATGTGATGAGGCCTGGTGATGTCAATGATCTATGGTACCTGAATGGACGTCAGTGCTGAGGTCCTGTGTAGTCATTGGTGTTGTCAGTGTTTAGACCAGAGGAAGCTGGTGGCAGGAGCTATAGGAGGACGGGCTCATTGTAAAGACTGGAATGGAATAAATGGAACAGTATCAAACCCCCATATGTTTGACTCCATTCCATGAATTCCATTCCAGCCATTACAATGAGCCTGATTTCCTATAGCTCCTGCCACCAGCCTCCTCTGCTTTAGACCTGGTATTATCAGAGTCAGTTCTGTTGTCAGTAGTACTGTCTTGAAGTTGTCAGTAGTACTGTCAGTGATAAGTCTTGCTGTTGTCAGTAGTGTTGCAGGTCTAGTCTCTCTGAGCTCTGGAGGCCTGCAAGCTGCTCCTCACAGCTGCTTCTCATAAAGATTTCATCCTCCTGAACGTCCAGCCCCGCAGGAACAACCTACACCATGACATCACCTCTCTTCTCAGGGAGCCTCCAGAATGGGGGAGCGCTCAGTCATTTCCACATACCTAAAAAGGATAAGTCGCCCACGGCGGCCCCAGATATCACAGCTAGCAAGAATGGACGCTACACCAAAGAGTGACTGTCCAGGATGATAATTCACCATAAGTGGTTAGACTCTAATTACTACTTCATGCCCAAGGAGAAAGAAGGACCACAGTCCTTCAGAAAGGTAGCAAAGCAGCAGATGGAGAGAGCTGCTCAAAACTGTGGCAGAGAAGTGAAGTGCAAGAGGCTACGATTATATATATTTTACTTTTTGTATGGCTAAGTATAGAGCCGTGTCTATCCCCACACAGTGTGGTTTGCTTTAACAAATGCTAAAGCCTCGTCTGCAATCAATTTAATGCACCACTTCACATTTAGCAAGCTCTCTGCGGAACAGCGAACTGTGCAGAATTTTTTTCTCTCTCCCTCGCTGTTGGAGAGCAATATGATGGGGGGGGGGGGGAGCGATGGAGGAATTTCTTTTTACTCTGAAGGCACTTCTACTAGTGTTCCAGAGTATGCCAGAGGTAATGCGAAGCCAATTTGTTGTCAGCCCTGCTGCAGGATCTTGTAGGAACCCAGATATGAAACAATGTGCTGGTTCAAATTATGTGCTGGGGATTTCACCTGCTGACTTGACGTGCTTCAGTCTGACAGAGATTCATGAGAAAGAGGAGGGGATGGGGGGAGAGGGAGAAGAAAGGCTGGTGGACGTGATGGCTGTATGGAGGGGGTGGGCAAATTAACAATGCAATTCTCTCTCTCTCTCACCCCCCTAGCTCCAACTGTCCCTGCATTTCTTCACTGGATGTAGTAAACACCCCTATCAGGCGACCCATGGGAACCCAGAGGATACACACACACACACACACACACACACACACACACACACACACACACACACACACACAGGGGCTGTCCATGTCCTGTCCAGGCCCAGCGGGACTCCCCCTAGCATGGCGTGCCTCTGCTCAGCCCCGTCGCCCTGCCCCTCTTCCTCCATTGTTAGCCGTTGGGAAAGGATGGACAGCAGACAGAAATAAAACTGGGTTAGCCACAGAATGAGACAGGAACTCAAGGGGATACCCGAAACAATTATTGTATCAATCCAATCTAAAAATAACCTTGACATGTATTGTCATGTCTTTTTCACGCCCAAGTATAACATTTCTTGTTATTGTATGGTTTGTATACAACTGTAAGTAGTTGCTTCCAAGACAAGGGATTCTACTGTCTACCCCACAAAGGACTGTAGGAATGAATTAAATATGACCACAATGGGTCCCCAATTGCAAACCTCACAGGATATACAGTAATTATGGTGCATGCCATAACCATAGGGCTAACCACTCTGCCATTTCAGAAGCAGCTACTGTTCTGGGCAAACACCATGACAGAAACATTTATTGTCTTGTTTGCCCTTGTGTTTTTTTTATATACATACAGACAGAGAGAAAGTGTGAATGGCAGGATGTGGGTTAAGGGTACTACTTCCTGTGCCCTCTCCATCCCACCTCACTGTGGTGTAGGCAGATACTCTGTCGGTCCCATTGTAAAAACCCAGAGACCTCTGTTGACAGTTCCTCTGCTCTGCTCTGACTTTCACCACAGTAAGTCTGCTGTTCTACTCTAGGGCGGAAAAAGAAGGAGGCACCACAGTCTTTATGAAAACGACCTTACTCCTACCCACCTGTCAGAGCGGAGGTTGTAAATGGGCTGAAAACCCCACAGCTCTCCGACCGGTAACCGCAGCAAGCTTTTAATAGTAAGGGCTTTCCTTCTCTTCCTAGTGCAACCCATTCCACATCCCACTGATGCTGCAAATGGTGCGGCTAGCAGGTTAATGATGTGCTTAAGGCCTAGCAGTGAAACGACCAGGCTCCAGAACCAGAGGTTTAAGCTACTGACACCACAGTCTGAAAATCAGAAAAAAAGAATATCCCACTAAGAAACTGGTGTGGTTACTTTTAAGGGGGGTTGACAGTTGTTGGACTGTACTCAACTCTACCCCGTAAGTATGGAAAGAGCAACCTTGAGAGCAGACTGGAAGAGAAGTGAGTTGAGAAGGCAATAGAACAAGGGAGAAGACAGCAGAATAGAGAAGAGCAAAAGAATAAGACAAGATAAGGAGAAGACAAATCAGTGAGCAGTGAAGGAGGCAGAGAAGTAAACGATCGCCATTCAACCCATCTGGAACGCTGGATCACATTTCAACAGCATACTACTCCTCCATACTCCCTTCATCCCCTCCTCTACAGACCTGTCTTCCCCTTCTCCTTGCAGGAAGAGACTCCTACATGTGCTTCCCCTCACTCAACCCAATCTGCTACCAATTACCCTGCTGGCTCCACTGACCACGGCCTATGCCAGCTAATCCCGAAGCCTGCTCTACTGAGTACAGCTAGCTAGCTACAACTTGTTATTAAATGATCCAAGCTTGCTCTACTGAATAGGCTACGTCTGCAATTCTAGCATTCCTTAGTGGATCCAAGCTTTCTTTAGGAGCGGCAGGTAGCCTAGTGATTAAGAGCGTTGAGCTAGTAACCAAAAGGTCGCTGGTTCAAATCCCTGAGCCGACTAGGTGAAAAATGTGCCCTTGAGCAAGGCACTTAACCCTAATCGCTCTGGATAATCGCGTATGCAAAATGACAAAAATGTAAATCAAGTGGCATACATTAGCTGATCCAAACCGGCAGTGCTTTCTGAATAAAGCTACAACTTTGGTCTGTCTCTGCATTAGTTCATCCAAGCCTGATGAATACCATAAACTCCAATCTTCATAGCTGATCCAAGCCTGCTCTTGTGTTCACTTCATCAGACCCTGTTCAGAGTGGTCTTCTCTAGATGCACAACATCAATCAGAAAGTCTTGCACAACATAGATCGAGCCATACTATAAGTGAAAGTACAACGTGCATATGGCTGCAATAAATCATCCAGTGACAGATTAAGTCAGGCCATTAACTATTAGGCTTGCCAAATAAAAGCAGCTTTGGAAGTTATGAAAGTGCCCCTGCTGTGAGTCTCCTGTGTGGAGCTGAAGCATTGGCTACAGGTTTCACAGGGTGAGGAATACACTATGTAGCAACAGAAAATATGCAAAACATACAAACACACGCTTGCGCAATAGTACACCAACCACATCACATCTGATGAAGCTAGATGTGGTTTCACCTTGTCCTCAACCACAATGATAGGGGGTGAGAACACGCCTTATATTTCAGATAATGCTTGTATCTGTTATTGGAACACCCAAACCTGCCGGCTCCACAAAGGAAATGTGCAATTCAATACTTTAACCCAAGATCAAACAGCTGATGGAAAAACACGTTTTATTCACAAGGAACTGTCCCATTAAATAAGTTTAGCGTTACTTTATGACTTGAACACTACTGACATAAACCCCTTCTTGTCGGTTCCTCTCACTGCAACTGACATGGCTAGTCTTGAATAGGCCTCAGTGTATATGGACCCAATTGGACCCATTGTAATGCACTCATATTCACTTATTCTCTGGATCAGATTTGTCCTCCTAGCCATAGTCTCTCCTAGATGAGCTCGCTGCCAAATTCTCCTTCTCTTCCTGTTTTCACCCACATTTCTGGGGTTCCGTCTGAGAATTCCCTGCAGAGCTCCCGATCCCAACCCCGCTCCGCACGCCTGTGCAAGAACAGATTTTTATAATTCCCTCGCTGCTCCTAGAGGATTGGTGCGAGGCGAGAGCTTGGGAAAATGGTCTTCCAGAGACAAAACTCCACAGCGCAGCGGAGCAGACACTTTTGACCCCCACACACCCAAACTGTGAGCCTAAGCCAAGAGAGAACTCAAGAGAAAACCCAACTGAAACAAAAAGTTATGCAGCAGTCAGTGTGATCTTGTTGGAGACAGATAGACACTGCAAGGGACAAAATAAAGTGTTTCTGCATGACCAAAGATGCCAGGATCACTCTCTAGAGCCATACTCATATAGTTGTTACACCTCGGTGAATCTCCAGGCATTCTTTGAATTCTCATCAGAAAGTGACTCTGTAATTGTCAGCAGCATTTTTTTCTCCATTTCTCTTTTATAAGGTTTAGTTTTAAAATAGCAACTTTACATTTTAATTGGACTGGGAGGATTCAATCTTTTTAACTCTAAGATACGAATGTTTGAGAATGGTGCTATTAAAATGCCCCCCTAATTGCCAAACAAGATGGTACATTCCATTAATTGCAGTATTTGGAACATCTGAGGAGAGCCTACAGTAGGCTACAAGTTTTGGGGGTTATTGGGTTGTCTTTGGGGGTTTCTGTTGTCAGACCCCGTAGCCATTTTATACACCTTCACTGTAATCCCAGAGCAGAGCATGGCCACAGCAGCCAAAGTCAATGAGCTGTGTCCTCGGTGTAGCCACACGAGAGCGACCCTCTGGATAGAGTTGCCAGCTTCGCTTCCAAACACACACATTCCTTCCAAGCGAGAACGTGCCCAATACGCTAACTCTCCCTCTACGATGATTGTGGCGGAAGGAACTGAAGCCCAGTGTGTGGAGTTGCTCAGGGAGAGCCAACAACATTGGGGTTTGGATGGGTCACATCATGGCTGGTTAGCTCTTCTAACCCACACCTAACAGGGCGCCGTACAGGCTTAGCTGACTATGCCTCATTTCCCCTGGTACGCTACGCTACACTTCAGCTCCCTATACTGTACTGTAGTTGCTCTATGTAAACAAAACAGAAGGGAAGGGATATTGCTGTCCTGTCTTGTTAAATGATCTAATTGAAATCACAGCACCAACCGTTTCCCCACAGCCAGTGTTCCACTAGCTGAATGTTTTAATAAAGGAATGAGGCACTGAGGAACGTAACAGTCTACACTGGCCTGACAGTAGTTTAATATGAGAAACAGCTTACAAGCACAGGTTTTGGTTGGTGTGTGTGTGTATGTGTGGGTGTGTATTGGGAGTGTGGGCTACGGCAGAAACGGTGGGGGGTGGCTTTGATAATGACTCAGACAATACACCAGAGCCCCCAGAAATCCTGGACATCAGGAATTCCTTCACTAGCACCGCAGGACACATTCTGGCTGCTTCACCTTGGTAACCACAGCAGCTTGTCCATGGTAGCAGTCTGAAGACCCTAGTAGGGTCCTTGGTCACAGGGGGTGCCCTGCAGAGTGCCTGTATAAGGCTGGTTCCTGTAATAGGGCAGAGAAATGGCTGTGTCCTCCTCAAAGACCTGCTGTCACTGTTCTAAATTCAGGACAATGGACCTCTGGGGAGAGGGGACAGATGTCACACACACTATAAATGCATCTCATAACCCTACAGCGTGCGAGTAGACAGCTTGCTCTGTCATTGACTAAGTCCCAGCGCGCACAGTGCGCAATTTATGACTTCTCCGGTTGGCCCAGCACTGTTTTGAGTCAACACATCTGATTCCCTGAGATCCATTTATCCAATACAAGAAGGTTTCACAAACCAGCTGAGATTTAATTGTGACAAATGAAAATGAAATGACACAGTTGTCACAATACTAAACATCTGGCTTCTGAGTTCCCTGAAAAATAGGTTTACAGTGTCGCTGCATATTGGGAAAACATTCTCCAAACATCTACTAAGATTTAAGACTGTAAGCACTTTCATTTGCCTTTTGGTTTTGTGTCTGTGTGTCCGTGTATCTATGTGTGAGTGTGTGTGAATGACTGAGTAAGTAAGTGGCTGGGAAAACCCAAATCTACAAAGCAGAGCATCACACAGCTGTCATCATTCTGTTAGTCTCTCTCGCCACTCCAGAGAATGTAAACAGCTCATCCAATCAAACAGGCCGTTGTTGGCGTCTGATAACAGAAAACAAGGGGTTCTGGCTCTCCACCAGTCATGCGGATTTAGTACAGGATTATAGGCTTTAGTACCATGTCACAAACCAAAACAGACCTTCTCTCACTACTGATCCACAGTACTTCATCACAGAACTAAAGATACTCAATATAGTACAACAGAGCCCCGCAGTAAAGAATGGAAGATTTTTTCTTTTTTTTTTAGGTAGAAAGCTAATAGAACATTTCACAACAGGAGACAGTCAGGATCAGGAGGAGGTCAGAACCTAATTGAATTAAAGAGGATGACTGATAGTCAGTCCTGTAAGAACTCTGCAGAGGTTCCTGGTAAACTGTATGGCATGACATCACACAGAGCTTCCTTTGTCTCTTACTGTCACCCCAACTCCCCCCAAATGCCCCCTCCCGTAACCCCAACTAACATTAGGTTTCCATTGAGTTCAGCTTTCCTTGAGGAAGGGCCGATCCAAAATGTTGGTTTTGACTGTGATTTTAATATGCAACAGTATCAATATTGTTAACTTGATTTGTGTGCACTCGACTCCTCTATCCACCATACAATTTCCACCATCACATTTATATCACAACAAACTCCTATTTCACAACAAACTGCTGTTTCACACCTACACTCTTAGAAAAAAAGGTGTTATCTAAAACCTAAAAGGGTTCTTCAGCTGTCCCCATAGGAGAACCCTTTGAAGAACCCCTTTTGGTTCCAGGTAGAACTCTTTTGGGTTCAATGTAGAACCCTTTCCACAGAGGGTTCTACATGGAACCCGAAAGGGTTCTACTTGGAATCAAAAAGGGTTATGCCTGGAACCAAAAAGGGTTCTCCTATGGGGACAGCCGAATAACAATTTTTTCTAAGAGTATAGATTACCTTCTGCATGGCCAGGCACGACTCCAACACCATCATTAAGTTTGCAGATGACACAAAAGTGGTAGGCCTGATCAACGACAACGACGAGACAGCCTATATGGAGGAGGTCAGAGACCTGGCCGTGTGGTGCCAGGACAACAACCTCTCCCTCAACGTGATCAAGACAAAGGAGATGATTGTGGACTACAGGAAAAAGAAGAGGACTGAGCACGCCCCCATTTTCATTAACAGGACAGTAGTGGAGCAGGTTGAGAGCTTCAAGTTCCTTGGTGTCTACATCACCAACAAACTAACATGGTCCAAGCACACCAAGACAGTCGTGAAGATGGCACAACAAAACCTATTCCCCCTAAGGAGCCTGAAAATATTTGGCATGGGTCCTCAGATCCTCAAAAGGTTCTACAGCTGCACCATCGAGAGCATCCTGACTGGTTGCATCACTGCCTGGTATGGCAACTGCTCGGCCTTTGACCGCAAGGCACTACATAGGGTAGTGCGTACGGCCCAGTACATCACTGGGGCCAAGCTTCCTGCCATCCAGGACCTCTATATCAGGCGGTGTCAGAGGAAGGCCCTAAACATTGTCAAAGACTCCAGCCACCCTAGTCATAGACTGTTCTCTCTGCTACCGCACGGCAAGCGGTACCGGAGCGCCAAGTCTAGGTCCAAGAGGCTTCTAAACAGCTTCTACCCCCCAGCCATAAGACTCCTAAACATCTAATCAAACAGCTACCCAGACTATTTGCATTGCCCCCCCCCCCCCCACCCCCTTTTACGCTGCTGCTACTCTCTGTTTATTATCTATGCAGAGTCACTTTAATTACTCTACCTACATGTACATATTACCTCAATTACCTCAACTAACCGGTGCCCCCGCACATTGACTCGGTACCGGTACCCCCATATATAGCCTCGGTATTGTTATTTGTACTGCTGCGCTTTAATTATTTGTTACTTTTATTTTGTATTATTTTATATTGTATTTTTTAGTGATTTTGGGGGGTTATTCTTTCTTAAAACTGCATTGTTGGTTAAGGGCTTGCAAGTAAGCATTTCACTGTAAGGTCTACACCTGTTGTATTCGGCGCATGTGACAAATACAATTTGATTTGACCTTCACAGCTCTAATGAAAAGCCAACAAAGAGCCACCTCCCCCAGAGAGTGAGTGAGACGCACAGCCTGTCCCTTGGGGATGTTTCTTTCTGCCTCCGACTCCCAACAATACAGGGACAGGGGCTCTACTCTGGCTGGATGAAGAGCTGCCATTGTTCCTAGAGCTGAAGAATGTCTCACCTCACTTATCTACTTATCCACTCTGCTCCTCTCTCTCGCCCCCCCCCCCACCCCCCCTACTTGAACAACATTCAAACACACTTTAGCCGGAGCCTGAACAGACCGTAATTGAATATTACTCAAATAAAAAGAGGTCTGCAGTATCTTCAGATGTGCTATCAAAGTACAAACATATGCAAACACACACACACACACGCTCACATGTGCATGCATTGCACGCAGCCGCACACATATACAAATGCACGTGGGCACAAGCAAACGCACGCACGCACACACACGCAAGCTAACAAACGGACACAGAGACACTATAAGTTACCTGTAGTCCAAAATGTACATGAAATACTTAGTCAGTCAAACACACAATAAATACCCACTACCCACATTAACACACTTTTAAATATGTTACTGTTTCAGTCCCATAGTAAAGAAAGGTTCAAAACTGAGATTCACAGATAGTACAAAACAAAATCTCTCTCAAACCAAAACACATTATACACACACACACAAGTTAAAGTCTTATTTTGCCATACCTTTCTCAGTTGGACAAGCCCTGTAGAAGTGCTCTTGCAGTGGTTTGTCATTTTGTGAAATCGGACACTGGCAGCATCCACTGGCATGATTTCCTACAGAGCAAAATTGCCTTTTCCCCGTTCTCCTCCAGTTTTACACCCCTGCCCCTGAACTGCTCTCTCACTTAACATAGACCCTTCCCCTTCTTCCCAAGCAGAAAAAGAGCTTCTCCAAGATTCTCTACAAACTTGTTTGAAAAAGAACAAGTCAAGGCAGTCCCTCCCCTTTCAGCCTTCAGGCTTAAATGTTTTCAGTTATTCTGTCCTTTTGCCTTCTCTCTCTCTCACTCAAACACACACTCACTCACTCTCTGTCTGTCTGTCTATCTATATTCTCTTTCAATGAAGTTGCCTCTCTCTCTTTCTCAAACTTTTCCCACCCCTCCTTCTCTCATGATCCCCTTTTCTGCCTCTCTCCCTTACTCTAGTACCTCCCTCCTTTTCCATCATCAGCTCAGCCCCCACCCCCTTCTTCTTCTTCTTCTTCTTCGATGAGGGTTAACGGCAGTTGGCATCCACCCCCACCCGCTGAACTAATCTGCAGCTGGCTGGGTGATTGGAGCCCCAGTTGCCGTGGAAACGGAGTGTCCTGCTCAGAAGAGGAATGGAGCAGGAAGGGGCAAAGCTGAGCGTAACTGAATACTTAAATGAAGGCCTCCTCCGGGAGCCAATTAAAAATTCTGAAGGGCCTCTCTTCCTCTCTTGGCTTTCCTGCCCTCCACTGACTTTATCTCTGAAAGGAGCTTTTATTTACTGACCAGTCCACAAACCACCCAAAAGAACCAGCAGCATTGTGTTTTGGTAGCTACAGAAGGCTCCTTGTACATTGGCCCTTACATGGCATGACAATGTTTTGGTTGATTTCCAGTTATTCACTAATTACAGGTGACTTAAGGGGATAGTTCACTCAAATTACATATGGGTTTCCTTACCCTGTAAACAGTCTATGGAAAAGGTATGACAGCAATCCATGCTTTGGTTTAGTTTCCCTGGCACTGTTTCCACATGCTAACGTTTTAGCATTTGTGGCACAAATCCCATTCAAGTCATGGGACCGATATTAGCATTTGTACAAATACAAATACAAGTTAGATATGAGTCTGACATCTTGATGACAACTAAGGCTAACAAAGGCAAAGGAGTGTATTGTTATTGTATCAGTAAAACATAAATACTTGTATGGTTATAGTTTCTCTGGGTTCACACTGAGAGAGTTTAATGAGTTGAACTAGACTACCTTAACCCACTATGCTACCCTTCATAAATATCTGTGACTTCAACATGTCTTGAACCAGTGCTCATCTATAGCCTGTGAACTAATCTCTGCAAGAGAAGCCTAAGTATATTTTTATTCCAGTAAGTGTTGTTGTTGGTACAGTCTGGCTACGGGAATTCTAGTAAAGTATTTTCATACTAGCACTGACTTTTCTGATAACTTCTTTAAGGAAATATGTACTTACTACTACTAACTGTAAGTCGCTCTGGATAAGAGTTTCTGCTAAATGACTAAAAGTTCAATGTAAAATGTAACCAGAGGAACAACCTCTGTAACCTGCAGGACCAAGCTCTGACCTCTCCCTTTGAAATGTGGGAGACATTTGAAAAGCTTGTCTTGCCCCATCAATGGCTGGGGGGACAGGGTGGGGACAGTAACATCTGTTTGGCGTTTCTCCTACCTTTTGTGTGGCTTCCTCTGTCCCCTTCACTCTACATCTGGGAGGTGGAGAGGACCTCTGTCCAGAGACACACAGTGTGACTAGGAACGATACTCTCTCCATTTAAAAAAAATCAATGACAACATGTACAATTAAATAATGTATCTAAGACAGGAAGTCTGTAGCCAAAGTCCAGGTGCACAAGCTGGTCTTCTTTGTGCACCTCGCACTGCGTGCCCTGGTGTTACTCCTGAAGTCCTTTCCCCTGCTGTTGCTCTATCCCTTGACTGTCATCTCCTCTCACTGGGCATCTCGCTGGCTGGACGCCCAGCTGTGGGTCACTGAGCCCTCTGGTCCTACCTTCATCAAGCTGGGCCAGTGGGCCAGCATGCGCAGTGACATCCTCTTCCAGGACTTCTGCGAGCGTCTCTCCAGGCTGCATGTGGATGTGCATCTCCACTCCTGGGGCCATACCAAGCACACCAGGTAGCCGACTCCTGTACACACCGTATTTGTACTTATAGAGTGCCAATAGAATAGCTGTAGGTTTTAACTATTTCAAGTGCCGTTTTTAGTTGTTATGAATTGAATATCCTCTTCTATTGCAAATTGACCTTCTGTTTGAAGCCAAGAACATCGAAAGGTTCCGGGAGAATTTCAAGGATGTTGATTTTGTCAAGTTCCCAACTCCTCTTCGACCATTCACCAGATCCCTTTTAGTGGAAACATTTGAGGTGAGTTGAGATGGCCACTTCACCAAGATGCCTAATATGAATAACGGGTGAAAATATGACACAACACCAATTGAAACACAATGGGAGAGGTTGAAGAAGTGACATCTTTGCTGTTTCAGGAGAGTGAGCCCATATCCAACTACCTGAGCCCTGAGGTCCCTCTAAAGGTGAAGCAGAGAATTGCCAGGATGGAATAGGCACTCTTCTCAAGATGGTGAGATCGCCTAATCATGTCCAGTCTTGTGACCTCTACACCCACCTGAAAATGCCCCTTGACTTTTTTCACATTTTGTTACGTTACAGCCTTATTCTAAAATTGATTAAATCGTTTTTTCCCCTCATCAATCTACACACAATACCCCATAATGACAAAGCAAAAACAGATTTTTAGAAATGTTTGCAAATGTATAAAAAAAAAAACCCGGAAATATCACATTTACATAAGAATTCAGACCCTTTACTCAGTACTTTGTTGAAGCACCTTTGGCGCGATTACAGCCTTGAGTTTTCTTGTTTATGATGCTACAAGCTTGGTACACCTGTATTTGGGGAGTTTCTCCCATTCTTCTCTGCAGATCCTCTCAAGCTCTGTCAGGTTGGATGGGGAGCGTTGCTGCACAGCTATTTTCAGGTCTCTCCAGAAATGTTAGACCGGGTTCAAGTCCAGGCTCTGGCTGGGCCACTCAAGGACATTCAGAGACTTGTCCTGAAGCCACTCCTGCATTGTCTTGGCTGTGTGCTTAGGGTCGTTGTCCTGTTGGAAGGTGAACCTTCGCCCCAGTCTGAGGTCCTGAGCGCTCTAGAGCAGGTTTTCATCAAGGATCTCTCTGTACTTTGCTCCGTTCATCTTTGTCTCGATCCTGACTAGTCTCCCAGTCCCTGCCGCTGAAAGCCATCCCCACAGCATGATGCTGCCACCACCATGCTTCACCGTAGGGATGGTGCCAGGTTTCCTCCAGACGTGACGCTTGGCTTTCAGGCCAAAGAGTTCAATTTTGGTTTCATCAGACTAGAGAATCTTGTTTCTCATGGTCTGAGAGTCTTTAGGTGCCTTTTGGCAAACTCCAACTGGCCTATCATGTGCCTTATACTGAGGAGTGGCTTCCGTCTGGCCACTCTACCATAAAGGCCTGATTGGTGGAGTGCTGGAGAGATGGTTGACCTTCTGGAAGGTTCTCCCATCTCCACAGAGGAACTCTGGAGCTCTGTCAGAGTGACCATCGGATTCTTGGTCACCTCCCTGACCAAGGCCCTTCTCCCCCGATTGCTCAGCTTGGCCAGGCGGCCAGCTCTAGGAAGAGTCTTGGTGGTTCCAAACTTCTTCCATTTACAAATGATGGAGGCGACTGTGTTCTTGGGGACCTTCAATGCTGCAGACATTTTTGGGTACCATTCCCCAGATCTGTGCCTCGACACAATCCTGTCTCTGAGCTCTATGGACAATTGTGGGACCTTGTATAGACAAGTGTGTGCCTTTCCAAATCATGTCCAATCAATTGAATCTACCACAGGTGGACTCCAATCAAGTTGTAGAAACATCTCAAGGATAATCAATGGAAACAGGATGCACCTGAGCTCAATTTCGAGTCTGATAGCAAAGGGTCTGATACTTATGTAAATAAGGTATTTCTGTTTTTTATTTTAATACGTTAGCAACAATTTCAGAAAACCTGTTTTCGCTTTGTCATTATGGGGTATTGTGTGTAGATTGATGAGGATTTGTATTTATTTAATCCATTTTAGAATAAGGCTGTAACATATCAAAATGTGGAAAAAGTAAAGGGGTCTGAATACTTTCCGAAGGTACTGCATACACTCCCCTACATATTTTTTTGGGACAGTGAAGCTTAAACTTTACATTTGGCTCTGTACTCCAGCATTTTGGATTCGAGATCAAATGTTTTATATGAGGCGACAGGACAGAATGTCACCTTTTGTTTGAGGGTATTTTCATACGCATCTGTTTTTATATACAGTGTGTGTGTGTGTGCATGTGTATGTATAGCTCCATTGTGTATTTTATTTTACTCCTCTTGTGTTACTATTTTATTTTTAAACTCTGCATTGTTGGGAAGGGCTCGTAAGCAAGCATTTCACAGTTGTTTTCGGCGCATGTGACAAATAAAATTTGATTTGATTTTTTACTGTTTAGAAATTATTACGGATAATCATGAATGAATCGTGAATAATGAGTGAGAAAGGTGTGACTCCCAGTTTGTGGAGTCACAAGCTTGATGTAGTAATTTCCTGCTAGGAAATGGGACCCAATACTAAACTTTTGACTAAATGTAATACACTATAAGTGAAGTTGGCTAATACTTATGATGGGGGGGACTAGATACATAAAATGCTTTCCTTTTCTAAACGGTAAAACAGATATGTAAGAAAATACCCTCAAATAAAAGGTGACATTCTGTAGTGTCGCTTCATATAAAAAATGCTGGAGTATAGAGCCAAATGAAAAGTTTTAGCTTTACTGTCCCAAAAAATGTGGAGGGGAGTTTACCTTCTTATTTCTTAACATTGAATCAAGCTTACCAGCTCCTTATCCCCTGTATGCGTTTGTCTGTCTCTGGGTACCCTAGGTGTTGGTGGATAACTTTGTGCATGGGGACCTGCACCCGTGTAACATTCTGGTCCAGCGTAGCAGTAGCGGGGGTGACGACGACCCCGAGGGCAGGGCCACCCTGACAGACCGGTGGGGCACTGTATTGGTGAGCATGAGGCCGGCCCCGGCCCCTCTACAGCTGGTGCTGCTGGATGCTGGCATCGTGGCCCAGCTCAGCGACAGAGACCTGAGAAACCTCAGAGCCGTGTTTACCGCTATGGTGCTATGACAAGTGAAAGAGACACACACACACACACATAAACAAACATGAATTTCAAACTTCTTCTAGAAGTTCTAGAGGCCAAAGAGGGTTTATGAGGCTTCTCATTTGCCTGAGTATTGTGATGGAGGATGTGGGGTATCCAATGAGCTTCTAACACCCATAGCTGTTGTGTTTAGAAGGAGATGGCAGAGCTGGTGGACCATGCCCTCAGCAACAGTTTCTCACTGGGGAAGGTCCAAGTGGCTGAGTTGCTATCCAGAGTCTTCGGATTGGTCACCCACATGGTAAATTTGACCGGTCCTGGATTGAGAAAGTCTAGTTTCAAAACCACCAACATTTTCTGTAATATCAACAATAGTCATATCTAGATATTTTGCACATGGACTTCATTTACTGAATGTACAGCACAGGAGGTTGGTGGCACCTTAATTGGGGAGGACGGGCTCATGGTAATGGCTGGAGCAGAATAAGTGGAATTCCATTCGCTCCGTTCCAGCCATTATTATGAGCCATCCTCCCCTCAGCAGCCTCCACTGATGTACAGTATGTGAGTTTGCTACCAAGACTGCTGTTGACGTTGTGGTTTGTTTGCCTCTCTACAGGTGAAGTTGGAGAGTAACTTTACGTCCATTGTGTTTGCCATCATGGTGCTGGAGGGGCTGGGGAGGTCTCTGGACCCAAACCTAGACATTCTGAAGCTGGCCAAGCCCCTGCTGCTCAAGAACGCTGCCTCCCTCTGACCCTTACTCCCCTCACACAACTAAATCTGACATAGGCTGTGTTTGATAGATATCACCTGACTGACCCGACTGACTTATCTACAAATCATAATTATTTAAGGTGCAAGGTGATTTGTAAAACAGTCAGAAGAGTTGATGCTCTCAAACACTACCATAGATACCTCCCGAGTGGTCATCGCAGTGCTACTAGAGATCCTGGTTCGAATCCAGGCTCTGTCGTAGCCGGCCGCGACCGGGAGACCCATGGGGCGGCGCGCAATTGGCCCAGGGTAGGGGAGGGAATGGCCGGCAGGGATGTAGCTCAGTTGGTAGAGCATGGCGTTTGCAACGCCAGGGTTGTGGGTTCGTTTCCCACCGGGGGTATGAAAAAAATAATTAAAATAATATATGCACTCACTAACTGTAAGTCGCTCTGGATAAGAGCGTCTGCTAAATGACTAAAATATAGTATTTCAGAGTATATCCTGGTCAGGTGGTTGGTAAAAACTCCTGGCCTTCCGCATGTTACATTAGTGACTGACTAAATATATACCTTGTTGTAATGTGAAATGTGAATCATTGCATGGTTAAGGTGTCCAAATATTTCAATAACTACTGTGGTAAACTGTCCTACAGTATGTAAGTGTTATGCCTCGAACACTATTTCCCTTACCTTACATGCTGGTCAGACAAACAGCATTTATACTTGAAGGTCCATGTGATTTCCCTGTGTTTTAAAACTGACTGACAGTTGTGCTAGCAAAGTATTTTCCCTTTATTAAAATAGAAGTGAGTTTGAACAAATATCTGAATTAGTGACAATCCTTAGTATATTGTTTTATACTATTCTTGTAATCTCAGGGTATTGTTAGGATAATGTTTTAGAGTGCGGTTAGAATAATGTTGTCTGATGGCTATTGTGTATTAGAATATAATAAGTTATGTCAAGTCAAATGACCTCCGCATTCTGTATGATAACACTATATTGCCATTTTGAAGGTTTGTTTGTGTGTCTTTTTACACTCACTAGTGAAATATATTTGATATGCATGTCTCACTACTGGTTTGAAAATGAATCAAAATCTCAGCTTTTCTCTCTTATCCTCAAGACACAAGTTACAATATTAGTAGTATTTAGTGAAAACTGCTGTAAACTGTCAAAGACCACATCAAGACTCCATTAATTTACAATTTTATTAAATCTGTCAATGAAAAACACAGACAAGAGACGCGATTCTGTCGATGTCAGGAAGAACAGTCAGCATGGCTGAGAGTGAGATCAGGAGCTTTTGGTGCAAAAAAATCATAATTTACTATTATTGCAAAAAAATGTAATCAGTTTCATCATCGTCACAAGTCCAAACAGAGCAGCACTGTTCATGTAAGAGGGGAGGAAGAGGTGACAACTGAGTAAAAAATAACTAATCAGATAAATTACAGTAATAATAATATAACAATAATAATTACAAAAGAAATAACATCTCTAAACAGACAAACACAATCACCTCAATAGGACGAGATTCGGTCACTTTCACAACAACCAGATCATTTTTTTTCTTTTTTTTCGTTCTTTAAATTAATTAAATATTTTTAAAAATATCTCACCATTTACTTATACTCATTTTTATATTATTGCGAAAAATAGGCAACTGGACTAATTGTGATGAGCGTGAGAGAGAGAAGTGGAGTGGAACATAGGAGCATTGGCACTGAGAGGCGCTGCAGTGTGCAGGAATGCAGTACCCTCATCAGCCACAGAGTGGCGCAGCTCGATATTCTGGTGGCCTCCAGAATGGCTCAGCCTCTCGCCACTGTCTGCTCTGGTGGACAGATCCATGTCCATGTGACAGCTTCTTTTAGGAATGATGTGTTTTTTTCAAATCTGTCCGTCGGTCTTATCTCCAGAGCCGGATCTCAGAGTTATGTACAAAGATAGATCCCTGAACAACATCTACAAAAACAAGTGCAACCTCCATTTGACTAACCCCTTCTGGAGAAGCTCAGGATCAAGATCGAGGGTTTCCTCTGTAGATTATAAGGGGGAATAATCATATCTGGTAAACGTGCCACGCCACAGGGACTCATAAGGATTGTTCTTGTTTTTGGGATATAGAGGAAGAGAGGTCAGGAATGGTGTGACTGAATCAGGAATGTCAAAGGGAGGAAAGATTCGAAAAAGTAAACAAGGGAACTTGGATAACCTCACACGGGGCACCAAAAAGGTAAACGCAAGTGGCTCCTTTCGCTTTCGAAATAAAAAGACAGGAAGAAAACAAAAACAAACAAACCAATGAAATGTACAAGTCTAAGTAACACCCGTCCATCAGGACCATCATCATCACTTCCTGTCAATCAGCCTCTCCATACGCTTCACTCTTTTTCACGACAGGTAAACTCTTTACAGATCAAGCAGTCCGGCTTATCGAGCATCAGTCTTTAGGATCTTTGTTCGTTCCGTGCCCTGTCTGTCTGTGTGTCTGTCTGTGCGGCAGCAGTTCAGTTCTGGGGCACCCTGGTGGCCGGGGATGGGACTGGAGCTGTGTTGTTGTTCAGCAACACTGCTTCAGTCCTGGGGGGGAGGGGGGGGGGGCACAGTACTCCTACAGAGTAAAGGAGGGGGGCAGGGGCTGGAGAGGGAGGAGAGGAAGAGTAGGGTGAACGGCCGACTCCTAATCTGGAAGTCTTGTTGCGCCTTTGTAGGAGAGGGACGTACACACACTTGCCTGTTACACCTACAGAATGTGCAGACCCAGACTAATAACACACACTCACATGTATACACACACACACATACACACACTTCTGCCTCAGCATGTTTAGGCCGTGCTGTTGTAAGGTCAGGCAAATGGAGCTATCACACAGTCAGCATTCTGATAGAGGTGCTCATTGACTTCTAATAGGAAACCTAGGGTGGAGGACAGGTTTAGGCTCAGAATAAGACTGGCCAGGACATTGCAGAGAACCTATTCATATGAGCGGGTTAGTTTCTGTTCAGACTGCATGGTCGTTCTAAGTAGGAGATGTCTTGGAAGACACAGTCCTGACCATGGCTGCTCCTCATGTTGTGTAGGGATCTCATCCTGCCTGTCTAGAATCGTGGAAGTTTGACTCCATCCAACTCTATTCCTGGGGCGCTCTATTGCTCCTGTGAGGGGTTGTATGGGACCTATGGGGAGGACAGCAGAGGAGCAGTCTCTCTCAGGCTACCTGCTGAGGCTCTGTGGGCATCTGTTTTGCATGTGTGCATACCTATGTGCGTGTGTGTGGAGGGCTCAGGGCGAGGTGAGGCAGGGCAGGACCAAGAAAGGGGCACCCCCTGTCTCCCCTTTCCCTCCCCTCCTCCCCCCTCTCCCTCTCTCTCCAGTCTTGAGTGCCTAGCTTTGAGCAGTGTGTGGAGGCTGCCACTAGGGGGAGGGGGGGGGGGTGGGCTGGTGTCACTACGAGTTGAGCCAGGGGTGGCTGAGGCAGTCCCCAGCCGAGGCCCTCTTCTCAGGGACCATCTCCAGCATGGGCAGCAGGAAGTGGGTGAAGTGGCCAGCGTCTTCTGGGGCCCAGCCGTACTTCTCCACCAACACATCAAACAGGGACCAGGGCTTCAGCTTGGTGATGTGCCTCAGCTCACCTACAGGGGGAGGTAAAGAGAGAGAGAAATATAGAGAGAGAAAGGAAGAGTAATTAGTTACAGTGCTATGATTTGTAAAGCCTTACCATGAGAGAGAGAGTGAGAGAGCAATAGAGAGAGCGAGAGAGCAAGAGAGAGAGATTAAGAGAGAGACAGAGATTGAGAGAGACAGAGAAGAGAGAGTAGAACTCGGGCTGCATCTCAATATTCCATAGTGGCATCCTTTCCATGTCTCTTTGCTTTCATCTACACTGAATTGATCTCACATTGCTTTCACCTTCATTATTTAAAATTATTTACAGCGTACCATAGATTAAGGAAAGGACACAAGCTTAAGACTATTGAGACATGGCCCAAGAACACCAACTCAAGAGCCTGGAGTAGCGAGCGAGCGACTGAGTCAGTCAGAACACATTAAGACCATAGAGAGATAAAAGGAGAATGAATTAAGACATCATTTACACCAGACGAGACCTTTGATAGAGAGAGGAAGAGAGAGAGAGACCGAGAACATCAAAGAAAAGGAGCTGTAATCAGAATATTAGAGCCTCATGACTGGAACATGAGAGAAGCAGGCTAGCAGCAGGGTAGCATACTGTTTTTAAAGACACAGACACTTACCAAAGAGAGACACAGAGGTAACACACATAGACTGGTAGACAGGCCGTAGGCTCAGGGAGGATAGTACTCAGAACTCAGTCAAGTGGCACAAATCAAATCTTGTTTGTCACATGCTTCGTAAACAACAGGTGTAGACTAACAGTGAAATGCTTACTTCCCAACAATGCAGAGAGAAAAATTATAGAAAGATAATAACACGAGGAATAAATACACAATGAGTAACGATAACTTGGCTTTATACACAGGGTACCAGTACTGAGTGGATGTGCAGGAGTATGAGGTAATTGAGGTAGATATGTACATATAGGTAGAGGTAAAGTGACTTGGCTATTACCGGTGTAACTAGCAAGATATTTATAACTAAAGCTTGAAAACGCACATTTTCTAATGGATGTACTGTTTGTATTTCTAGGTGGACACACTACACAAATACTACTGCACACTACTGCTAGCTTTGTTACATGTACTAATATTTAGAGATAAATACTGTTGTGTATTCCTGTCTGCCTCGTTGGGGTAGTACCTCATCATGACGTTACCTTTCTTGGAGAAAAACTCTCGGCTGTACTTCCCGGCGGCGACCACTTTGCGTGGAACCTTCCCCAGAAGCTCCATGATCAGAGCGATGTGATCTGAACCCCGGCCACCACAGGCCACACCACAAGAGAACAGGCACGGCATTACAGCATACACACACACACACACACACGCTGGAGGGACGGATGGACACACTGCTGCCTGGAGACACCACACTGACAGACTGACTGACTGACGGGACAGTCAGTCCCTCCAGAAGGTAGTGGAGAGGGCTATGACTAAACTGGTTTTGTGAAATAAAGCAAACAGGCATATTATTCCCGCTTAATGTGCTGCCTTTAATAGCTGTGCACTTCAGAGGAGGCTGGTGGGGGGAGCTATAGGAGGACGGGCTCATTGTAATTGCTGGAATGGAATATTGGAATGGTACCAAAAACATCAAACACATGGAAACCACATGTTTGACTCCGTTCCATTTATTCCATTCCATCCATTCCATCCATTACAATGAGCCCATCCTCCTATAGCTCCTCCCACCAGCCTCCTCTGGTGCACACCAATGGTGTCTTGGCAGCCAGGCAACTTGCTGCAAAACCCCTTATTGCTTTTGGACTGCTCATATAATTCCCATTCCACTGTGTCTGTATTCATGTCTGTCCGCCTGTCTGTCTGAGTCACTGTGTGTGCTCGGGCGTCCGTGTGTCTCCGTCCCACCAGAACTTTCCCTGGTGCTACCTCTTCGGTTGAAGAACTCCCGGGAATATTTTCCAGAGAGCGCAAAGTGCCGTGGAATAACGCCCAGCAGCTCAATGATGTGGGCTATATGGTCTACAGAGGAGAGAGGAAGAAAGGAGGAAGAGGAACAGGGAAAGGAGAAGGAGGGGGAGGAAGAGGAAGAGGAGAGAGGAAGAAAGGAGGAAGAGGAACAGAAGGAGAATAGGGTGAAAAGATAAAGGAGAGAGGAAAAGGACGACAAGGAACCGGGGGATTGAGATAAGGAGAGGAAGGAAGGAAGGAAGGAAGGAAGGCAAGGAAGGAAGGAAGGAAGGAAGGAAGGAAGGAAGGAAGGAAGGAAGGAAGGAAGGAAGGAAGGAAGGAAGGAAGGAAGGAAGGAAGGAAGGAAGGAAGGAAGGAAGGAAGGAAGGAAGGAAGGAAGGAGGAAAATGAGAACGAGAAAGTAGGACAAGTAAGGAAGGCAGAGGTAGGAAGAGGAGGAGGAGGGAAGAGTGAAAGAGGGAGAGACAGAGAGCTCAGTGTTAGTGACCCCACACCAGAGGTGGTGAGATGGAGTAGAGAGTGCAGTGGGTTTGGAGTAGAGAGACATGCATCTATTATCTTTGAATCTGAGAGACTCATCACCAAATATGGTCTGATTCTAACTGAATACAATTTAGTGGCTCTCATTGTTGTCAGTGAAGATATAATGGCAGTATCTGTCCATACATATTGACTACATGCCATTTATGTCGATAGTATGGCGAATTATCGTTCAAATCAATTTTTGGTGAAGTATGGTGGTGTAATATTGTTAACATGATATGTATGGAGTCAAATGTGGATGGCTGAACATGAGCTCAACCAGAGGGTTGAGGTGACAATGTGCAGGAGGTCAACTGGACTAGGGTTCAGGGATGGACAGCATGGAGTAGTTATGGGGCGGGTGGGGAGTGGGGACCAGGAGTGAGTCAGTATAGAGGATGGAAGGGATAGGGGAAGTGTAGGGAGCGAGAAGGCGTGGATGTAAATATGGGGATAGGGCGTGACAAGGTTTTGATGTGGGATTGGATGAGTTAGGTCAGGTATAGATTTGGGGATAGGTTGAGTGAGGGTAAAGATGTAGAATGTGGGGATAGATAAATAGACAATAGTGGATAGGAATACTAGAGGGGACTATACTCAAATCTGCTGGACATCTTTAACCCATTCAAGAATGCAGTTGTTCTATTTCAAAGGAGAGTTTTGGGCACATTGCAATACAAACTATTTACAATCAAGCCTTCATACTATCTACAATCTACTAGCACTACAATGTATTACCATCTTACTAAGTGCCATCATTTAATTCAGTTGAGCAAATCTCAAACGACAGTACAACAACAGTTGTAACTACACAATTACTCAGTCTAAACACCTTCAATACCAACGTTAACAACAACAAATATTACAACAGCTGAATCCTATATCACTATAATCATACGTAGCTCAATAAAGTGTAGTATTATGTCGTGTTATGTTTAGTATGAGGCTGATCCATTAGGACAAGCAAATATGTAGAGACTCACCCTCATCCCTGGAGTAGTCCTCTCCAGAGTGGGGTTCAAACAGGTAATCTCCTGTAGCCAGCTCAAACGCCTGCAGGACCCACACAGGACAGGATCATCCATCAGTACTGACATAGTCCGTGTGTGTCTGAGTGAGTGTGTGTGTGTATGTGTGTGTGCTCACCATGCAGGCGGTGCTCCAGATGTCAGCAGGAGTGCTGTAGCCAGCTCCTATCAGGACCTCTATGGAGCGGTACTGTCTGGTCTGAATGTCCTCTGTGAAGTGCTTGTGCTGGGAGAGAGAAAGGAGAGAGAGGAGATGGATTTTTTTTTTTTTTTTTTTTTTTCACCTTTATTTAACCAGGTAAGCCAGTTGAGAACAAGTTCTCATTTACAACTGCGACCTGGCCAAGATAAAGCAAAGCAGTGCGATAAAAACAACAACACAGAGTTACATATGGGGTAAAAAAACATAAAGTCAAAAAATACAACAGAAAATATAGATACAGTGTGTGCAAATGTAGCAAGTTATGGAGGTAAGGCAATAAATAGGCTATAGTGCAAAATAATTACAGTTAGTATTAACACTGGAATGCTAGATGTGCAAGAGATTATGTGCAAATAGAGATACTGGGGTGCAAAAGAGCAAAATAAATAACAATATAGGGATGAAGTAGTTGGGTGGGCTAATTTCAGATGGGCTGTGTACAGGTGCAGTGATCGGTAAGGTGCTCTGACAACTGATGCTTAAAGTTAGTGAGGGAGATAAGAGTCTCCAGCGTCAGAGATTTTTGCAATTCGTTCCAGTCATTGGCAGCAGAGAACTGGAAGGAATGGCGGCCAAAGGAGGTGTTGGCTTTGGGGATGACCAGTGAGATATACCTGCTGGAGCGCAGACTACGGGTGGGTGCTGCTATGGTGACAAATGAGCTAAGATAAGGCGGGGATTTGCCTAGCAGTGATTTATAGATGGCCTGGAGCCAGTGGGTTTGAAGACGAACATGTAGTGAGGACCAGCCAACAAGAGCATACAGGTCACAGTGGTGGGTAGTGTATGGGGCTTTGGAGACAAAACGGATGGCACTGTGATAGACTACATCCAATTTGCTGAGTAGAGTGTTGGAGGCTATTTTGTAAATGACATTGCCGAAGTCAAGGATTGGTAGGATAGTCAGTTTTACGAGGGCATGTTTGGCAGCATGAGTGAAGGAGGCTTTGTTGCGAAATAGGAAGCCGATTATAGATTTAACTTTGGATTGGAGATTCTTAATGTGAGTCTGGAAGGAGAGTTTACAGTCTAACCAGACACCTAGGTATTTGTAGTTGTCCACATACTCTAGGTCAGACCCGTCGAGAGTAGTGATTCTAGTCGGGTGGGCGGGTGCCAGCAGCGTTCGATTGAAGAGCATGCATTTCGTTTTACTAGTGTTTAAGAGCAGTTGGAGGCTACTGAAGGAGTGTTGTATGGCATTGAAGCTCGTTTGGAGGTTTGTTATCACAGTGTCCAATGAAGGGCCAGATATATACAAAATGGTGTCGTCTGCGTAGAGGTGGATCTGAGAGTCACCAGCAGCAAGAGTCGGCCCAAGAATTGAACCCTGTGGTACCCCCATAGAGACTGCCATAGGTCCAGACAACAGGCCCTCCGATTTGACACACTGAACTCTATCTGAGAAGTAGTTGGTGAACCAGGTGAGGCAGTCATTTGAGAAACCAAGGCTATTTAGTCTGCCAATAAGAATGCGGTGGTTGACAGAGTCGAAAGCCTTGGCCAGGTCGATGAAGACGGCTGCACAGTACTGTCTATTATCGATCGCGGTTATAATATCGTTTAGGACCTTGAGCGTGGCTGAAGTGCACCCATGACCAGCTCGGAAACCGGATTGCATAGCGGAGAAGGTACGGTGGGATTCGAAATGGTCGGTGATCTGTTTGTTAACTTGGCTTTCAAATACTTTCGAAAGGCAGGGCAGGATGGATATAGGTCTGTAACAGTTTGGATCTAGAGTGTCACCCCCTTTGAAGAGGGGGATGACCGCGGCAGCTTTCCAATCTCTGGGGATCTCAGATGTTACGAAAGAGAGGTTGAACAGGCTAGTAATAGGGGTTGCGACAATTTCGGCGGCTAGTTTTAGAAAGAAAGGGTCCAGATTGTCTAGCCCAGCTGATTTGTAGGGGTCCAGATTTTGCAGCTCTTTCAGAACATCAGCTGTCTGAATTTGTGTGAAGGAGAAGCGGGGGGGGGGGGGGGCATGGGCAAGTTGCAGCGGAGGGTGCAGAGTTGGTGGCCGGGGTAGTGGTAGCCAGGTGGAAAGCATGGCCAGCCGTAGCAAAATGCTTGTTGAAATTCTCGATTATTGCAGATTTATCGGTGGTGATAGTGTTTCCTAGCCTCAGTGCAGTGGGCAGCTGGGAGGAAGTGCTCTTATTCTCCATGGACTTTACAGTGTCCCAAAACTTTTTGGAGTTAGTGCTACAGGATGCAAATTTCTGTTTGAAAAAGTTAGCCTTTGCTTTCCTGACTGCTTGTGTATATTGGTTCCTAACTTCCCTGAAAAGTTGCATATCGCGGGGGCTATTTGATGCTAATGCAGTACGCCACAGGATGTTTTTGTGCTGGTCAAGGGCAGTCAAGTCTGAGGAGAACCAGGGGCTATATCTGTTCTTAGTTCTGTATTTTTTGAATGGGGCATGTTTATTTAAGATTGAGAGGAAATTAGTTTTAAAGAACAACCAGGCATCCTCTACTGACGGAATGAGATCTATATCCATCCAGGATACCTGGGCCAGGTCAATTAGGAAGGCCTGCTTGCTAAAGTGTTTTAGGGAGCGTTTGACAGTGATGAGGGGTGGTCGTTTGACCGCGGACCCGTTACGGACGCAGGCAATAAGGCAGTGATCGCTGAGATCCTGGTTGAAGACAGCGGAGGTGTATTTAGAGGGTAAGTTAGTCAGGATGATATCTATGAGGGTACCCATGTTTACGGATTTAGGGTTGTACCTGGTAGGTTCGTAGATAATTTGTGTGAGATTGAGGGCATCTAGTTTGGATTGTAGGATGGCCGGGGTGTTAAGCATATCCCAATTTAGGTCACCAAGCAGTACGACCTCTGAGGATAAATGGGGGGCAATCAATTCACATATGGTGTCCAGGGCACAGCTGGGGGCTGAGGGGGGTCTGTAGCAAGCGGTAACAGTGAGAGACTTATTTCTGGAAAGGTGGATTTTTAGAAGTAGAAGCTCAAACTGTTTGGGCACAGACCTGGATAGTATGATAGAGCTCTGCAGGCTATCTCTACAGTAGATTGCAACTCCACCCCCTTTGGCAGTTCTATCTAGACGGAAAATGTTATAGTTGGGGATGGAAATCTCAGAATTTTTGGTGGCCTTCCTAAGCCAGGATTCAGACACTGCTAGAACATCAGGGTTGGCGGAGTGTGCTAACGCAGTGAATAACTCAAACTTAGGAAGGAGACTTCTGATATTAACATGCAAGAAACCAAGGCTTTTGCGATTACAGAAGTCAACAAATGATAGCGCCTGGGGAGTAGGAGTGATACTGAGGGCTGCAGGGCCTGGGTTAGCCTCTACATCACCAGAGGAACAGAGGAGGACTAGAATAAGGATACGGCTAAAGGCTTTAAGTTAAACTACTATTGTTTATTATGCAAATGTTTTTATTGTAAAACACCACACGCACATACATACACACACACGTCTTACCACCCAGCAGGCGTTGCCCAGGTCAGCTATCTTGACTCGGAGTGTGTCAGCGTTGCGGGGGTCCAGAGGGTTAACCAGCAGGTCTGCTGCTTTGGCCTTGGCTAGAACCACATCATCTAGTTTAGATAAACGGGTTAATGTTGTCGAGAAGGACATGCAGATTATGTACAGAAAATGTGTGTCTCTGTGACTCCATGTACTGTATATGCACATCTGTGTTGTGCATATAAGAGAGAAAGAGAGAGAGTGAAAGGGAGAAATGTCTCACCTTTAGGCGTGTCCCCGGTGCTAGACAATGACACAGTACGGCTGCGGTCTGCAGTGGGGCTGTGAGGGGAGGTCCCGGCCCCTGGGTGACCAGCTCCGCCCACTGTGACGGGGCTTCCCGGGTCCAGGGGCAGCTCGGGGAAGCGTGGCGCCGTGCCCCTGTGGCGCTGTGCCCCGTTGGTCAGGCCTGGCGTGACCACCTCGCCGTTGAAGAGCTCATAGGAGGAGCTGAGGGAGCTTTGGTCCCTGTCCGTGCAGCTGAACTCTGACTCCACCAGGGGGCAGTGCAGAGGGATGGGGGAGGAGGTTGGGGCTGGATGGCTGGCTCTGGGACCTCTCTCCCTCTCCCTCTCCTCACCCCCCAGTAGGACGTGGCCGTTGGTTTTGGTGGTGTTGTTGTTCTGGCCCATGGCGGTGGAGATGGAGTTGCTGAGGTCGTCAGCGCCCGTCTCTGTTACATCGGCATCATCGTCATCATCGTCGTCATCGTCGTCGTCCTCGTCGTCCTCGTCATCGTCGTCCTCCTCTTCCTCTTTGTCCGTTTCCTGCTCCTTGGTCTCCTCACCCTTCACCTCCTCCTCTGTTCTCCTCTCCTCCTCTGTTCTCCTCTCCTCCTCTGTTCTCCTCTCCTCCTCTGTTCTCCTCTCCTCCTCTGTTCTCCTCTCCTTCTTTGGTTCCTCTTTCTCTTCTAACTCCACCGCCGGCGGCGGCTCGGCCGGAGCTGTAACCAAGTCCTCTTCATCCTCTTCATCGTCTTCCCCATCCTCCTCCTCTTCCTCCTTCTCTTCCTTTATGGCCTCTTTCCAATCCTCCTTCTCGTCCTCCTCCTCCTCCTCCTCCTCTGCCTCTCCCTCTGGATTGGCTGTCTTGCCATCCCCAGGTGTGGTGGCGGTGGGTGTGGGGGTCTGTGTCTCTGTCTCTGGAGTAGGGCTGGGGGTGGGCTCCCCCTCTGGCTCTGCTGCTGCCTCTGGCGTAGGGGGAACCTCTGACTGCTCCTGGGGTGGGGCAGCACCTGAAAGACAGAGGGGGAGAGAGAGTGGAGGAGTGAAAAAGAGAGAAGGGAGAGAGGGAGAGAGGAGAAAGAAAGAGGGAGAAAGAGAGGGAGAAAGAGAGAGAGAGAGATGGAGCTTTGGTTAGACTGTAGTTGTTTATGAATCAGCCTGGCATTGCTCCCCTCAGTAGGCCTAGTGTGAAAGGTTGGAGACTGGCCCATCCTCCTCCAGTTCTCATTCACTCCCATTCCACACAGCTCTGACTCACACACACTACTGAATGTGTGAATAACCAACACATTGAGTGAATGAATATAAATCCATCACCACCACCACTACCACACTGATTGACAATCAAACCATGTCAACTCACAGGTGTGATTGGTTAGCCTGGTGGGCCTCTCCCTCTCCGTCTCTACTTCCTCCTCCTCGTCTCCATCCTCTTCATCGTCATCATCGTCGTCATCGCTCTCGCCCAGTGCGACGGCGGGCCCCAGTGCCGCGTTGCGGGGTGTGTGTTTCGGAGGGTGGGTCAACCCCTCACCATCGGGGCCCTCTGTGGCCCTCAGTTTCTCAGCCTCTCTCTCCAGGGCCTCTATCTCCAGCATGCGTCTCTCCAACAGCTCGGTCTGACGCTTCTGCTTCTTCTTCAGCTTCTTCTTCTTGTTCTTAGAGATCTTCCCCACCTAGAGGAGAGGAGAGAGGAAGAGGATGAGAGGAGGGGTCTATTAGGGTCAGTGGTACACTGACCCATTTGTTGAGTGACTGCAATTAGTTAGAAAACATTGGACAGTATAATCAGGTTTTTCTCTGTTATGAGGTGAATACAAAACGTTGTACTACTCACTGGTTTGGCCTGTGGTGCTGTGCTGACTGTTGGGATGAAACAGAGTCATACAAGTCAGTCTGGAGAAAGTTAAACTTCAAACATATCATCCCGTTCACTCTTGTATAATATATACCCCTGAATAAGACCTCATATCTTTTATACCCTCTTAAAGACTTCATACAGAATCTTTGGGGGAACTCTGTGAGTTGAAAGGAGGATGTCATCAAAGTGATTCCAGACAGCTCTATTCCCTTGTCCTAGATCCATAGTAATCAACCTTTTCTCCATGTGTTACGCAATGCCCACATACAGCCCCCATCATTCCAGCCTGAGTGGAGTCTGAAGATGTGTCAATCACAGGAGACTGCTGAGGGGATGACGGCTCATAATAATGTCTGGAACGGAGCAAATGGAATGGCATCAAACACATGGAAACCATGTGTTTGATGTATTTGATACCATTCCACTTACGTCTCTTCAGCCATTACCACGAGCCCGTCCTTCCCAATTAAGGTGCCACCAACCTCCTGTGGTGTCTACCGGTGTATGGAACAAGACCTAGTGATTTCGGGCATGGAATTATGGCTACTTACGAGCTGTCAAATTTAGAGGGATACTATTGGTTGAGCTGAGTGTCCAGCCGTGTGATGTCGACACTACTTGACCCCTGACTCTGCTAGTGGCACACACGTGACAGGACAAACAAACAGTAAAGTTTCAAGGGGAAGTTGAAAGAACATTAGGCCTAATACAATAGGGGAATGTGAGTGGAAGCAAACAGTGCGCTGGCCAGATAAGAATGCTTAACAACTCTGCTTCCACCCTTTCCTCCTCTCTCTCCTTGCTAAAGGCACGTTTCCGTAATCACTATCAGCTAGCTTTTAGTGGAGCCGCGAGCTCTCAAGCAATCTCTCTGCCAATCAAATCAAACTAGGAAAGAGCTCTAGCCAATTGGTTGGCAAGCTCAAGCAACAAACTAAGAGACTGCCCAACTGATTGATTCATCTGATTGATTCATCGGTTTGATGAATATATTCATTAACGCTGTGACAGATATACTGATACACATCAGGGCAATGCTGATCAGAACCAATACTTACTACTATACTGCACACTACTGAAATTGTGAGACAGCGACTTCCCTATACCAGCAATATAACTTGTCTTTAAGCAAGAAGAATCAAATGGTCTATAATGGATTTGACTCTCATGACTCCTCTACAAAGAGTGCACTGTAATGATTCAACAAAGACTGAACCTGAGGTCAAGTACAGATCTCTACACGGGATTAGGGAAGAACAGTCACAAGTACTTATTTTTAAATTCACTATTCACTGTTTAACTCCCAAAACACTTCAGTCTGAAATGAGGACAAGGCTACACTATAACTAACTATTTGGCAGTGGTGTAAAGTACTTAGGTAAAAACACTTTATAGTACTACTTAAGTGGGTATCTGTTTTGGGTATATGTACTTTACTACTCATATTTTTGACTACTTTTACTTTTATTTCACTACATTCCTAAAGAAAATAATGTACTTTTTACTCCATACATTTTCCCTGACACCCAAAAGTACTCGTTACATTTTGAACACTTAGCAGGACAGGTAAATTGTCCAATTCACACACTTATCAAGAGAACATCCCTGGTCATCCCTACTGCCTCTGATCTGGTAGACTCACTGAACACAAATGCTTCGTTTGTAAATTATGTCTGAGTGTTGGAGTGTGCCCCTGGCTATCCGTAAATAAAAATACAAGAAAATGGTGCCTTCTGGTTTGCTTAATATAAGGAATTTGAAATGATTTATACTTTTACTTTAGATATTTAAGTATATTTTAGCAATGACATTTACTTTTGATACTTAAGTATATTTAAAAACCAAATACTTTTACTCAAGTAGTATTTTACTGGGTGACTTTCACTTTTACTTGAGTCATTTTCTATTAAGGTATCTTTACTTTTACTAAAGTATGACAACTGAGTTCTTTTTCCACCACTGCTATTTGTATATACAGTAGCTTAGAGGGATAGTTCAACTTCAAAGTTTGCCAGATGGTTTATGAAAAACTGTGATTTGGGGTTATAATTATTCAGATATTCTACAGAGAGTGAGTGAGGGGAGGTGGGCAGTGCCCACTGGTCTGTACCCTACCTGCAGATCCAGAGGGCGGGGGTGCCCCAGCCTTCTGCCACTCTGTGGCCTCCACGGCCATACGGCGGACAAACGCATCGTCCACACACATCAGGATGTTCTCCGGCTTGATGTCCGTGTGGACGATCTTACACTTGCTGTGGAGGTAGTCCAGGCCCTGCAACACCTACACACACAGGAACACAAGCATCCCAAACACACACACACACAAAAACACACCCATCACAGATTAAACACGCACCGATGTTCTCACAACGCTCATTTAACCATTCCTTTCATCTTAGTCATCTTCCATTTGGGACACGGCTGCTGTTGTTTTTTTGTTTGTTGTGTGTACGCGCTTGTGTGTGCGTGCGTGCGTGCGTGTGCGTGCGTGTGGGTGCACGTTCGCCAGTGTTTGTTTTCAGGGGCTTTGCATTGAAGTTGAGAACAGTTTCTATTCATCTTCAGTGGGCCTTTCAAGTAGGAAGAGCAGCGGCTTACTTGCATGAGCAGCAGCAGAGACGAGGGGATACGTTTAGTTCACATGCTGCTCTGCTCTGCTCTTAAGGGGAAGGGGAAATGCCTGTGAAGGCCTTGAGAAGTCAACAACGTACTAACCTGGCCTGGCCTGAGGTACTGCCTTTGGCTGGGAAAATCACTAGTGTTCCTCTCTGTTGGTGCTAAATAAGAGTGTTTATGGAAGTGAATGTGAGGTGTGTATGTGAATATGTGTGTGTAGGCAGTGTGTGTGTGAAAGGATATTGATGAGGATGTGTGTGTGTGTGTGTGTGTGTGTGTGTGTGTGTGTGTGTGTGTGTGTGTGTGTGTGTGTGTATGTGTGGCATACCTGTTTGATAATACTCTTGACACAGGGTAGAGGAAGGCCCTGGTAGTTGGACTTGATTATCCATTTCAGAAGGTGGTGCCCCAGAACCTCAAACACCATACACACATCTGGGACAGCTGGTCAAGGAGGATCACAGCTTTATAATACACATAGAGGAAGTCATAGGTAACAAACAGAAAGAGATGCATGCACCCTGTTACTACACTGATGAATACACCCACACACCAGGGTTTCTGTTAGGAAAATGCAGCGCTGGACATTTAACTCGCAGCATTTTAATTAACCGGACATCTGAGAAATGTACCGGACCCATATGCATTGGGTACATACCTGATTAAGGCGTCCACCCATGGTGATCAGAATGACAGAAATCACATTTATATTATGGTAATTCATATTACAGATCATGCATGTGGAGGATGCAACGATGTGCGGTCCTTCTTACCGAATTCTGATGCGCACTTTGAAGATGTTAGAATAACTGTCCACATGTACTTTTCCTCAGCCAATAAGACGAGTAACGAACAGCAAAATCACTACCCTATGTCAATCTACTATCCCTCATAGCAGAAAGGTTTACCTATTCTATTGGTCAGCTTGTCGAAAAAGACTATTCCAAACAGACTCTGGGACAGTTGGGGGACGATAGTTCCCAAATTCACACAACCAGTAGGCCTAGGCTACATCAAAATAAATATGTTCAAAAGCAATGAGTCTGACGCAACAGATCAGAACGTTTAGCTTAAAATGTTAAACTATTATTTCTTCACATTATAAGCGCAGTAATGCGCATAAGGCAGTAGGATACGCGCGAATGTTCGTTCCATAATGCAACTAGCGGGAAAACACCATCGTCAAAGCGAACCGCACATGCGAGCGGTTTCATGGACAGAGATGAAAATATAAGTTCGAAATTTAGAAAGAGGGGAGATCTAATATGCAACAATTAGCATGGGTTGCTAATATGACTAGGATTGTGCCTTTCGCTACTGGACAATGAAAGAAAGTTTATATAAAAGAATTGCCTCCACGGATATGGTCTGATTTTGGCTAGACTACTTTGAAGCAAGGTAAGACATGCCTCATAATATGTAGTAAAACATTCAGGTTTCAAACAGTTAAGTACATGTTTTCAAAATGCATACTGCATCCAGCTCATTGCAAAGTGGTGTGTGACGTGCTGATGAAGCCTGCCTTTCTATGCATTTCCTGTTCCGCTCAAAGGCTCTCTATCTGTATGCTGTATGTGTGTGATAAATAAGGTACCTAACAAATATACTGTACATACATGACAATTTAATTCCACAAAAATATGCAAATTGCCCTATAGACCGATAAGCATGACCAGTCAAATGTATTTACATCGACTGGTATTTTTATCAATGAATAGGCTAAAAAGCATTAATTCGCAATGGGATTTTGTCTTCTTTTACCAGACAATTGGCAGGCGGCAATTTTATTTATCGGATTTTCCCAAAAGCCGTTTTTTACGGCTAACATAAACCCTGACACACACGCACGCACACACACGCACGCACACACGCACACACACACCCTCTTCTGACAAGGATACGTATTCCATTGATTCCAGAGATCTTGAAGTCGTCTATCAGCTGAACCACCATTTCTTTGTTTTGGTCAGAGGGGTCACTCTCTCTCACCTGGAGAGGAACCACAAAACACAGAGGGATGAGGAAGGAGGGTGTGTGAGAGAGGTGTGAGAGGCATGGGGAAACACACACACACTCATCTCCCACAAATGTTGATGACCCAGAGTCCCCTCCTCACACATCTTAGCAGTTTGATCTCATCCAGGGCTGTCTCCGTGTAGTGCTGAGCACTCTTCACCACCTTCATCGCCACGAAGTTCTTCACCCTGAAACAACAAACAGTGTCACATACAGTGTCATCCATATCACAACATTATGGACTACAACAGAGCTAGTCATTCAACACTGGACTTGAACGAATCAATCCCAGATAAAAGAAAAACGCACTGCGGGAGTGATGCTTACTGGTAATGGTTTCATATCCAATGACAATGTCCATGTGAGGATCAGCGTATAGTGTATGTTGATTTTAACATGGTTAACACCTCCGTTATAGCAAAAACATTATGACTGAACACGCAGCGGGGGTTTTCTTTTACTGTGTAAGTGACTGAATTAGGGCTAAGTCAGTATATGGGCCAGCTGTGTGATGGAACCTAGTGAAAGGTGATATTCTGACACTGATACTGTTATACATCAGTGTGGTTAACACTTTGGCACTATGTGTCATCACACTGCAGCTGCTGCTACTGTCTACTGTGTCACGGTATAGGAGTGCAGCCGTTGTCATGGCGATGAGTTGGTAACCGCGGTAACCCATCTGACTCAGGTGTATGTGTATGCATGTGTGTAAGATAAGATAAGATATATGCACGTGTGTGTATGTGTGTTTGTGTGTGTGACTCACTGGATGTCCCAGCACAGCCATACGGTGGAGAAGTGACCCCAGCCTAGCTTGCGGATCACGTGGTACCTCCCGTTGAACAAGTCCCCTATCTTCACCGGATGGTATCCACCTGAGAGAGAGAGAGAGAGAGGGAGAGGGAGAGGGAGGGGGGAGAGAGCAAGAGAGAGAGGGAGGAAGAGAGGGCGAGAGATACTGTTGAAGAAAGAGAGACCAGTGGACCTAGACAATCAAGGTACTGATACTTAGAGCCAATCTGAAACGATTCCATTAGTGGGAGGAAGGGGGTGTGAAAGAGGATTAAGAAAGATAAATAAGAGGACGATAGAGGAAGAGAGACATAGAGACAGCATCTTCAGTCTTCAGCCAGTCCTGTGAAACCCTATGGGAGAGGGATATAGAGGACGAATGAGAGAAAGAGCGGTAGAGCGATGGGGAGAAAGACAGACGTAAACCCTACGGGAGAAGAGTCTCACTAGTTCCTTAGAGCTATGTGTCTCCTCAGTGAAGAGGCCACTCCCTCTTGGCACAGACAACAACCTTGAGCCTCGGTGCTGGTGCCAAGCCTACAGAGCTGCTGGCTAGAGTCACACTGCTGCAAATTACATTAGAACCCAGGGAAGATAAAGGAGAGAGAGAGAGAGAGAGAGAGAGAGAGAGAGAGAGAGAGAGAGAGAGAGAGAGAGAGAGAGAGAGAGAGAGAGAGAGAGAGAGAGAGAGAGAGAGAGAGAGAGAGAGAGAGAGAGAGAGAGAGAGAAGAGAGAGAGAAGAGAGGAGAACGAGATATGGGCTTAAGTGTATTGGGGTATGGGTAAGGGCTGCGTGTCTGGGGAGGGGGGTGCTGTAAGAGGGCATGGTGTGCATGCCTGTGTGTTTATGTGTGTGTGTGTGTGTGTGTGTGTGTGTGTGTGTGTGTGTGTGTGTGTGTGAGTGAGTGAGTGAGTGAGTGAGTGAGTGAGTGAGTGAGTGAGAGAGAGAGAGAGAGAGTATGTGTCCAAAAGGTAGAGAGAAAGGGGAAGGAGATGAGTGATATGTGTGATTGTCATAGGTGTGTGTGTACAGTGTATGTGTGTGTCTCCCCCCACCTTTGCAGTAGTCTGCGGGGTCCTCCTGCTCCTCATCGTCAGAGCCTAGGATCTCCTCCTCTGGCTCTGGGGGGACGGCAGGCTCAGGAGGGGGTGGAGGGGGAGGCGGGGGAGGGTGGGCAGACACCGGGGCTTTTTGCTGGGTCTCAGGCCTGATGGAGAGAGAGAGAGAGAGAGGAAGAGATAGAAAGAGAGAGGAGAGAGAGAGAGAGAAAGAGAGAGATAAATACTGTTACAACCTGAATTGGGTTTGTGCACTCACAACAATTACACATTAATCATCACTGCGGTCGAACAGATGTTCATAGCTGGATGTCATTTCGCTTTAAGACCAGATTCCATCTTGGAGCCCTTCCCCTAACCCCTATCCCTCCCCTAGCCCCTATCCCTTCCTCTAACCCCTATCCCTTCCCCTAAACCCTATCCCTTCCACTAACCCCTATCCCTTCCCCTAACCCCTATCCCTTATCCATTCCCCTAACCCCTATCCCTCCCCCTAGCCCCTATCCCTTCCCCTAACCCCTATCCCTCCCCCTAGCCCGTATCCCTTCCCCTAACCCCTATCCCTTCCCCTAACCCCTATCCCTTCCCCTAACCCTTATCCCTTCCCCTAACCCCTATCCCTTCCCCTAGCCCCTATCCCCTATCCATTTCCCTAACCCCTATCCCTTCCCCTAGCCCCTATCAATTCCCCTAACCCCTATCCCTTCCCCTAGCCCCTATCCCTTCCCCTAGCCCCTATCCCTTCCCCTAGCCCCTATCCCTTCCCCTAACCCCTATCCCTTCCCCTAGCCCCTATCCCTTCTCCTAACCCCTATCCCTTCCCCTAACCCCTATCCCTTCCCCTAGCCCCTATCCCTTCCCCTAGCCCCTATCCCTTCCCCTAGCCCCTATCCCTTCTCCTAACCCCTATCCCTTCCCCTAACCCCTATCCCTTCCCCTAGCCCCTATCCCTTCCCCTAGCCCCTATCCCTTCCCCTAGCCCCTATCCCTTCCCCTAGCCCCTATCCCTTCCCCTAGCCCCTATCCCTTCCCCTAGCCCCTATCCCTTCCCCTAACCCCTATCCCTTCCCCTAGCCCCTATCCCTTCTCCTAACCCCTATCCCTTCCCCTAGCCCCTAGCTCTTCCCCTAGCCCCTATCCTTCCCTAGCCCCTAGCCCCTATCCCCTATCCTCCTAGCCTCTTCCTTCCCTAGCCCCTATCCCTTCTCCTAACCCCTATCCCTTCCCCTAGCCCCTAGCTCTTCCCCTAGCCCCTATCCCTTCCCCTAGCCTCTATCCCTTCCCCTAGCCCCTATCCCTTCTCCTAACCCCTATCCCTTCCCCTAGCCCCTAGCCCTTTGGTGTTCTCAAATCTGAAAGGACTGGAACTGGAACTAAAAAAAGTATGCTGTATTTTTAAGAGCTTAGTCTCTCATCAATAAGACAGTGTGTGGATTCTCTTTCCAGCCTGAGTGGATGTGCTGCTTTCTATTCAATATAGTATTCAATATTAGCTCCTGTATGTTTAGTGTTTGGCTACCAGTTCCTGAGCATCAATGAGGACACCACCAGAAACATAAGCGTACATGATTAGATGACTTAACATTATTATAAAAAGCATTGTTCAATATCTGAATCAGATGAGTCAGAAGCACAATATGTTGTTCTACTATCTCTGAACATTGCTATTTCAGTGGCATCCTCAGTAATAGCTGTAAGGGTGTGAGTTATGAATGCTAAATAAATAGTGTGAACTGTGTCAGTGCCCGGCTAATAGATTCAGCTCAAAATATCGGAAATACAATCAAACGCTTGAGTAAAAACGAACACAAACAAACGCACACACACACACTGTGATAAATCCTGTTCACAGGCACAGACACATGATGGAGCCTCACGGTCGGTGCGTTGCCATAGAAACTGTGGAGCAGGAAGAATCGACGCCATGAAGAGTTAACGTGGCAACTAGCTAGGACAACACAAGGTTCCTCTAACGTCTAATAAAGCACAGCCGTCTGAGAAGGACAACGCAGACACTTAGCATTGAGATTCCTCCATACTTGCACACACACATGCACGCACAGAGACAGAGACAGAGACAGAGACAGAGACAGAGACAGAGACACACACACACACACACACACACACACACACACACACACACACACACACACACACACACACAGTCTTGTACAGCTAACCTTGTGAGGACACACAATTCAGTCCCATTCAAAATCTTATTTTCCCTAACCCCTAACCCTAAACCTAACCCTAGCTCCTAACCCTAACCCTTAACGTAATTCTAACCCAAACACTAATTGTAACCTTAACCCTAAACCCCCTAGAAAAAGCATTTGACCTCATGGGGACTAACAAAATGTCCCCAGCTGGTCAAATTTTTGTTTGTTTACTATTCTTGTGGGGACTTCTAGTTAAACACGTCCACACACACACACACACACACACACACACACACACACACACACACACACACACAGGCTATGTACGCACACACACTCACACATACACACACACATACACATACACACACACTCACACATACACACACACTCCGTGCTTTGATCTGTGCCCTTGCAGCAAGATGCTCCTTAACCAAACCAGTCACGTACTGTATCATAGATCACTTCCACAAGCTTAGTGCTTTTATGCTTGAGCCTGCCATACACACACTTAGCCACAATAACTCTGAGCCCACTACAGCAGAAATCAGCCCACTCCAGTGTCGGTGTACGTGCATGTGTGTATTAGTGCATGAAAATGTGTGTGTATATGTGTGTGTGTGTGTGTGTGTGTTTAGTCATATTGTACATGCACTGAAAATATACATACCAGAGGCTGCAGGGAACAATTCACATCCTAGCACACACGCGTGTGGGTGTGTGTTGATCACACACCCTGCACCACTGTCACCATGCCCTCATACACATAACAGCAACAACAGAACCAGAGTGTTTCTGAGTGCATCGAAAGCCCCGGTGATTACCAACAACAGCGCCTTCACAACTAAACCTTAGGTTATGTCCCAATAGCGCCTTTGACCAGGGCCCACCAACAGCAGTGCACTATGTAGGGAATAGGGTGCCATTTTGGATGTAGCCACAGCAGCTAACAAAGCTAATCACTGTCTGCCATTCTCCTCATTGCAGACATACCAGACCAGGCTGAAGCCAGCTGACACAGCAGTAGGAGAATACAGCTAGCTACTTTCTCCTCAGGACAAATGCATTAACGGTTTATTTTGTGGCTGTTGGTTTTCTAGATGGTTGACTGTCACATTGGTATAAGCAGTGTAATTACAGCACAAGAACCCACAGGGTGAGAGAGAGGTATTGAGGTTGCAGGTTACAACTGGAGTTTGTATAGTGTGTACATAGTGTGGTTACAACTGGTTACAATAGGTTACAATAGGTTACAACTGGAGTGTGTATAGTGTGTACATAGAGTGGTCCTCTGTAGCTCAATTGGTAGAGCATGGCGCTTGTAACGCCAGGGTAGTGGGTTCGATCCCCGGGACCACCCATTCGTAAAAATGTATGCACACATGACTGTAAGTCGCTTTGGATAAAAGCATCTGCTGAATGGCATATTATTATTATTATTATTATTACATACAGTGCATTCGAAAGTATTCAGACCCCTTCCCTTTTTCCACATTTTGTTACGTTACAGACTTATTCTAAAATTGATTAAATCGTTTTTTCTCCTCATCAATCTACACACCGTAAATACCCTACAATGACAAAGGTTTTTAGAAATGTTTGCAAATGTATTAAAAACAAAAACCTGAAATATCATATTTACATAAGTATTCAGACCCTTTGCTATGAGACTTGAAATTGAGCTCAGGTGCATCCTGTTTCCATTGATCATCCTTGAGATGTTTCTACAACTTGATTGGAGTCCACCTGTGGTAAATTAAATTGATTGGACATGATTTGGAAAGGCAAACACCTGTCTACATAAGGTCCCAGAGTTGACAGTGCATGTCAGAGCAAAAACCAAGCCATGAGGTCAAAGGAATTGTCCGTAGAGCTCCGAGACCGGATTGTGTTGAGGCACCGATCTGGGGAAGGGTACCAAAAAATGTCTGCAGCATTGAAGGTCTCCAAGAACACAGTGGCCTCCATCATTCTTAAATGGAAGAAGTTTGAAACCACCAAGACTCTTCCTAGAGCTGGCCGCCCGGCCATCTGAGCAATCGGGGGAGAAGGGCCTCGGTCAGGGAGGTGACCAAGAACCCGATGGTCACTCTGATAGAGCTCCAGAGTTCCTCTATGGAGATGGAAGAACCTTCCAGAAGGACAACCATCTCTGCAGCACTCCACCAATCAGGCCTTTATGATAGACGGAAGCCACTCCTCAGTAAAAGGCAAATGACAGCCTGCTTGGAGTTTGCCAAAAAGCACCTAAACAACTCTCAGACCATGAGAAACAAGATTCTCTGGTCTGATGAAACCAAGATTGAACTCTTTGGCCTGAATGCCAAGCGTCACATCTGGAGGAAACCTTACACCATCCCTACGATGAAGCATGGGGGTGGCATCATCATCCTGTGGGGTAGTTTTCAGCAGCAGGGACTGGGAGACTAGTCAGGATCGAGGGAAAGATGAACGGAGCAAAATACAGAGAGATCCTTGATGAAAACCTGCTCCAGAGCGCTCAGGACCTCAGACTGGGGCGAAGGTTCACCTTCCAAAAGGACAACGACGCTAAGCACACAGCCAAGACAACGCAGGAGTGGCTTCGGGACAAGCCTCTGAATGTCCTTGAGTGGCCCAGCCAGAGCCCGGACTTGAACCCGATTGAACATCTCTGGAGAGACCTGAAAATAGATGTGCAGCGACGCTCCCCATCCAACCTGACAGAACTTGAGAGGATCTGCAGAGAAGAATGGAAGAAACTCCCCAAATACAGGTCTGCCAAGCTTGTAGCGTCATACCCAAGAAGACTCAAGGCTGTAATCGCTGCCAAAGGTGCTTCAACAAAGTACTGATTAAAGGGTCTGAATACTTATGTAAATGTAATATTTCAGTCAAGGGGTCTGAATACTTTCCGAATGCACTGTACATGGTAACAGAGAGTTCACATGTGTGTGTGTGACCATGTGTGTGTGTGACCATGTGTGTGTAAGCACTGCCCCACCTCAGGGTAGCGTGGGTGCAAGAGACCTGCCTGGTGCTCTGTGGAATGTCCTGTGTGTGTGTGTGTTGAGCGGGTCCAGACAGGACTCTCTCTCAGACATGTAAATTAGAGTGGGAAGCATTTTCCACCCTGTAACACCTTTCTGTGTGTGTGGACATGCCCAGAACTCAACTCACTTAAGGCTAGTGATGGGAAGTTTTTTTTTACTGACTCCGATGTTTTCAACTCGTTCAGTCAAAATAACTAATCTTTCGACTAATTTCGTTCATTTGATTCAGTAATGCCCAGAGCACGCATGACCCAATACTTGGCGAATGATGAACTAAAAACTAGAAAGAATCATGATTCACCGTAAGGGGCTTATTGTCATTGTCATTTGTGACTGAGACTTATAAAAGTGTGCTTCAAACAAGAGAGAGAGGCATACAAATAAGATGATTAATTGATAGCTTTGAAACGAGCTCTAGCCTAGTTGCGGCTGCAACCAAACTAGATTGTGAACGACTCTTGGCGGAATGCTCTCTGCTTGACTGCCGCGAGAGAGATTAGCACAATATCGTTTGCGAACTGCAGCTGCCCCCCAAACGATTAGTTCTCAAGTATTGAGCAGAGGCATGTGTTTGTTATGGTTCTACAAAGGTGTCCACCGATAACATTGAATAATCAATTAATTGCATTCATTCTTGCACCATGCGATCAATTATCAGTTCTAAATCTGTATTTTTCTTCTCTATGCATGATCTATTTTTCTGTGCGCACATGATAGACAGTTTGTGATCAGAGCACGTCTCCGGAGCCACAGAGCCGGATGAGCGCGTATAAATCCTGCTGTAGAATTCATCGCGGCCAGTCAGCAGGTCAAAGAAATGACTAAAATGAACGAGTCACTCAGAAAATGAATCATGACTCTAGAGTCAGTAAAAAGAGTTGTTCAAAAAGAATGAATCGTTCGTGAACTGCACACCACTAATAAAGGCCAGAGTAGTGTGCGGAAGACAAAACACATACAGTACTGAAGAGCCTGTTCTCTCTAACTCTCCACGAACACACACACACTTCCACTGTCACACCCAGCAAAGGCATTTAGAGTCCCTGCATTACATTTCCAAAGCCCATCCCTATCAAAGCATGTCTTGTGGCCAGCCTTAATTATGGGGAGGTAACCGTCTCACACATTCACATATACAGTGGGGGAAAAAAGTATTTAGTCAGCCACCAATTGTGCAAGTTCTCCCACTTAAAAAGATGAGAGAGGCCTGTAATTTTCATCATAGGTACACGTCAACTATGACAGACAAATTGAGAGAAAAAAATCCAGAAAATCACATTGTAGGATTTTTAATGAATTTATTTGCAAATTATGGTGGAAAATAAGTATTTGGTCACCTACAAACAAGCAAGATTTCTGGCTCTCACAGACCTGTAACTTCTTCTTTAAGAGGCTCCTCTGTCCTCCACTCGTTACCTGTATTAATGGCACCTGTTTGAACTTGTTATCAGTATAAAAGACACCTGTCCACAACCTCAAACAGTCACACTCCAAACTCCACTATGGCCAAGACCAAAGAGCTGTCAAAGGACACCAGAAACAAAATTGTAGACCTGCACCAGGCTGGGAAGACTGAATCTGCAATAGGTAAGCAGCTTGGTTTGAAGAAATCAACTGTGGGAGCAATTATTAGGAAATGGAAGACATACAAGACCACTGATAATCTCCCTCGATCTGGGGCTCCACGCAAGATCTCACCCCGTGGGGTCAAAATGATCACAAGAACGGTGAGCAAAAATCCCAGAACCACACGGGGGGACCTAGTGAATGACCTGCAGAGAGCTGGGACCAAAGTAACAAAGCCTACCATCAGTAACACACTACGCCGCCAGGGACTCAAATCCTGCAGTGCCAGACGTGTCCCCCTGCTTAAGCCAGTACATGTCCAGGCCCGTCTGAAGTTTGCTAGAGTGCATTTGGATGATCCAGAAGAGGATTGGGAGAATGTCATATGGTCAGATGAAACCAAAATAGAACTTTTTGGTAAAAACTCAACTCGTCGTGTTTGGAGGACAAAAAATGCTGAGTTACATTCAAAGAACACCATACCTACTGTGAAGCATGGGGGTGGAAACATCATGCTTTGGGGCTGTTTTTCTGCAAAGGGACCAGGACGACTGATCCGTGTAAAGGAAAGAATGAATGGGGCCATGTATCGTGACATTTTGAGTGAAAACCTCCTTCCATCAGCAAGGGCATTGAAGATGAAACGTGGCTGGGTCTTTCAGCATGACAATGATCCCAAACACACCGCCCGGGCAACGAAGGAGTGGCTTCGTAAGAAGCATTTCAAGGTCCTGGAGTGGCCTAGCCAGTCTCCAGATCTCAACCCCATAGAAAATCTTTGGAGGGAGTTGAAAGTCCGTGTTGCCCAGCGACAGCCCCAAAACATCACTGCTCTAGAGGAGATCTGCATGGAGGAATGGGCCAAAATACCAGCAACAGTGTGTGAAAACCTTGTGAAGACTTACAGAAAACGTTTGACCTGTGTCCAGTGGCGGCTCCTGAAAAAATTCTCAGGAGGGGCAATTTTTCTGATGATTTAGGTGACCTACACACATTTTAAAAAAGATATGTCCAGCAACAACATGAAGACAGGGGCAGCATATAAGTCAATACCAGAAGCATTTATTGACTGATCTGGAGAGATGGATTCCAGTTTCTGTGACAGATTATAAATAATCTCTGATGCCTTTGTTATATTAGCTTTTGGTTGAATGTACTGTCGTAGTAAATATATAATGTTATAGCTTGGTCTGACTAAAATCTTGTGCATGACCCATTTTGTGTTGGGCGTTTGTTTTCAATCAATGCTGTTCCTATCCTATAACAATGGACAAAAGAGTCCTATCTTGTCAGCCTTGTCAGCAGGTGGCCAAGGACAACACCCACGCCATAGGTCTCTCAGTTCTTCCAACTCACGAGTTCTTGCTCTGAGGACACACACACACACACACACACACACACACATCATCACTGATAACACACACACACACACACACACATCATCACTGTTAAACACACACACACACACACACACACAAATCCCCTCTCTTTAGGCTGAACATTTGAAGACAGAGAACCCGACTCAGAGCCAATGCAACAGTGGAGGGGACCTCGCCCAACTCATCAGGACCAATCAGAAGATCAGAACTACTAGATTCAACCTACATCATTTATTGTATAAAATGTCTGCACACAATGTTTTCGGGGCTCTCTTCTCCCTAAGAGTTTGACGAACGAGTCCGTGCACGCGATTCCAGATATCTTTACCTCTGAATAAACTGCCTTTATTATACCATATCCACCCTGTCCAAAGTCTCTACTTGGTCTCAGTTCTCCAGTAAACTTGTGATTATCAACAGTACACAACGGTAACAAACAATTGGGGGAACTCACGGATGACACAAGTTCAACAGAAAGCAGTTCAATGTCGGGGTACAGAGTCGCTCTCTTACCAGGATCGCGGTCCGCTCTGACCAGGGTGAAGCCGGCCGGCTCCACTTCTCTGTCCGGGACTCTGTCATCCAGCCAAGTCTCCCAGCTGTATTGGGATTCCGCTGCCAGCAGCGTTTTCATTATTTAGTCAGTTCGTAGCGGGTATGTACACGATCAACAAGATCAGTCCAAAACCAACCACTGGAAATCCATGGTTGGCAGAATGTTTGTAAACTAAGTCTACAAATTAAAAACATAAAATAACGCCACACTGCAGGTCGCAACAGAGACGCTGCTAGCCGCTATTGTCTTAGTTACGTTCATGGTTACGTCACGTATGACGAAAGCGCGTAAGTGCAAGCCCACAGACACCCATAGAGAATGTATTGAGAGCTTTGAAATTTGAAAAAAAATAGATTTTACATGACAGGCTATGAGAGACTTCTGGGCGATTTTCAACCTGACTGAAATCGCCCCAAAAACGGGCGGGGCCATTTGAAGCACGACTTTAGCCTGATTTGACATTTAGTGGCAGTCAGATCAGATTACAACACTGATAACTACTGTTGCCGTGATATAATTGATTAGAAAAAAAATCCCTTCCTTTTCCCGTTTGGCAGTGCGTCGCCCATATCGCCCTATTGAACAAGCCGTCCCTGCCTGTGTCATTGCCAACAAAGGGTATATAACAAAGTATTGAGAAACTTTTGTTATTGACCAAATACTTATTTTCCACCATAATTTGCAAATAAATTCATTAAAAATCCTACAATGTGATTTTCTGGAGAAATAAAATCTCATTTTGTCTGTCATAGTTGACGTGTACCTATGATGAAAATTACAGGCCTCTCTCATCTTTTTAAGTGGGAGAACTTGCACAATTGGTGGCTGACTAAATACTTTTTTCCCCCACTGTAAAAGCCTTTTTTGACCTTTAGAGAAAAGATAGCATGTTCACTTATACACTTATACAAAATTCCCAATCTGGCCCTCATACCATCATGGCTGCCTAATCATCCCCAGCTTCCAATTGGCTCATTCATTCCCCCTCCTCTCCCCTGTAACTATTCCACAGGTCGTTGCTGTAAATGAGAATGTGTTCTCAGTCAATTTACCTGGTAAAATGAGGGTTAAATAAAAAGACATCAATAAAAACAGGGAAAGGAATAGGAGTTGAGAGACATGGAGGTTGGAGAGAGAGTAGAACAGAGTATCCAGGGAAAAGAAATGGAATAAAGCTAGAGGAAAGGCACACTGAAATGTACCAGTAGTTGTTTAAGCAAATCACTTCTCAGTGTGAGCGTGTCAGAGCAGAGCACAGTGATACTTATAAAATTATTCAACATTGTTAATCATTCATTCCCCTGCTAAATGGGAGAGAAAGACATGAGAAAAGCTAAGAAGCTGTCTTTGTCTGTCAGCTCGAAATCCCTAATTCTGTGTCTGTGAAAACCTATGCAGTTCTTTGGATATATGGTCATACTGTATACACCATGGGTTCCTTCCAAATACACTGAGTATCTACCAAACATTAGGAACACCTTCCTAATATTGAGTTGCACCCCCCTTTTTGCCCTCAGAACAGCCTCAATTCGTCAGGACATGGACTCTACAAGGTGTCGAAAGCGTTCCACAGGGATGCTGGCCCATGTTGACTCCAATGCTTCCAACAGTTGTGTCAAGTTGGCTGGATGTCCTTTGGGTGGTGGACCATTCTTGATACACACGGGAAACTATTGAGCATGAAAAACCCAGCAGCGTTGCAGTTATTGACACAAACAGGTGCACCTGGCACCTACTACCATACCCCGTTCAAAGGCACTTACATTCACCCTCTGAATGGCACACATACAAAATCCATGTCTCAATTGTCTCAAGGCTTAAAAATCTTTCTTTAACCTATCTCCTCCCCTTCATATACACTGATTGAAGTGGATTCAACAAGTGACATCAATAAGGGATCATAGCTTCACCTGGATTTACCTGGTCGGTCTATGTCATGTTTTTAATGTTTTGTATATTCAGTATGTGCGCAATGAAGATCTTTAAGGTTTAATAGTAGTTGATATATGAGAGCTGAAGACTTGTCAACAGCCTAAATATCATCATGCAGGCAGCAGTGTGCCTCTTCATTTCAGATACAACAATCTCAGTATACCCCTGTTCACTCAGTAACGTCTATCCTTAAAACCATCTTCACATATTGATTACCTCGCACCAAAGTAACGTACTGAATACTGAGCATGACTGTCAACAAGCAAACACATTTAATAGCGATGGAACACCACTGTCACCTAGGTAACCTATTGATTAGGCCTGTTATCATCATGTCTGACTGAACATCCTGGTACCTCTAGGCAGATGTCACCTAGGGGTTAAACCATTTCAAATGGGAAACATAGACCTAGTGGTTACTGAACACACTGTTGTCATCTAGTACGTAATACCATAGAAATAAGGAATATGGATTCTATCGGTAACACAGATCCTATAATTCAGTAAATTATAGGATCTCTATGGGTAACACTTTGAAGCCTGACCACAACTGTCAGTCAACTTAGCATCAGTTATGGAATGTCGCTGTCACCTCAGTGACAAATTGAGAAAAACTGAGAACTATTAAGTAAGACAGACATATACAGTATAGGCTACTGTAGCTGAATGAAGACCTTTTTTAATTCTCTCTCTCCCTCTCCGTCCATATCTCTCCATCCCTATCAGTCTCTTCCAGCAGCAGGTTAGGCAAGCTGACTCATTCGCTCCTCTCCTCCGGTATGTCTGCTGCTCTGCACAGGACAGGGAAGTGAGATCTCACTGCTATTTCAGGCTATAGCCTGCCTGCCTGACGTCACGCAGCACTGCCCCCACACTATCCATACCTGCCATGATGAATCTGTGCATTACCACTCACCTACCACACGATTATAGATCTGAGTCTACAGGTATCTGTACTAAAAATTACCATATATTGGCAATTACGGATCTGCAGTGCAATACATTACTGTCCACACACCTAGCTCACCATTTTGGTTCTCTCTGTGTACAATATATTAAGAAAAATTCAGTCCGGCCATTAGCGCTGTAACATATACTGTGCAGAATCTTTATACTACCGTTCCACTAACCAACTAAACACACCAACCTCGCTATTACAGTAACCTCTGTTTAATTCAACACTGAACCATGGATGAGAGCACCAGCTGTTCTGGACAACTGTGTGATCACGCTCTCCGAAGCCGATGTGAGTAAGACCTTTAAACACAAGGTCGCAGGGCCAGACAGATTACCAGGACGCGTACTCAGAGCATGCACTGACCAGCTGGCAATTGACCCAGACTCTAATACCTATATGTTTCAAGCAGACCACCATAATCCCTGTGCCCAAGAATGCCAAGGAAACATGTCTAAATGACTATCGCCCTGTAGCACTCACATCTGTAGACATGAAATGCTTTGAAAGGCTGGTCATGGCTCACATCAACACCATCATCCCAGACACCGTGGACCCACTCCAATTCGCATACTATCCCAACAGATCCACAGATGATGTAATCTCCATTGCACTCCACACTGCCCTTTCCCATCTGGACAAGAGGAACACCTATGTCAGAATGCTGTCCATTGACTACAGCTCAGCGTTCAACATCATAGTGCCCTCCAAGCTCATCAATAAGCTAAGGACCCTGGGACTGAACACCTCCCTCAACTGGATCCTGGACTTCCTGACGAGCCGCCCCCAGGTGGTAAGGGTAGGTAACAACACGTCTGCCATGCTGACCGTCAACACGGGTGCCACTCAGGTGTGTGTGCTTTGTCCCCTCCTGTACTCCCTGTTCACTCACGACCGCGTGGCCGCGCACGACTCCAACACCATCACTAAGATTGCAGACGACACGACGGTGGTAGGCCTGATCACCAACGACGATGAGACAGCCTATAGGGAGGAGGTCAGAGACCTGGCAGTGTGGTGCCAGGACAACAACCTCTCCCTCAATGTCAGCAAGACAAAGGAGCTGATCGTAGACTACAGGAAACTGAGGGATAATGGTGTTGATGTGAGCCATGACCAGCCTTTCAAAGCACTTCATGGCTACAAACGTCAGTGCTACGGGTTGGTAGTCATTTAGGCAGGTTATCTTAGTGCCCTTGGGCAACGGGGACTATGGTGAAACATGTTGGTATTACAGACTCAGTCAGGGACATGTCAGTGAAGACACTTGCCAGTTGGTCAGCACATGCTCGGAGTATATGTCCTGGTAATCCGTCTGGCCCTACGGCCTTGTGAATGTTGACCTGCTTAAAAGTCTTACTCACATCGGCTACGGAGAGCGTGATCATATAGTCATCCGGAACAGCTGGTGCTCTCATGCATGCTTCAGTGTTGCTTGCCTCGAAGCGAGCATAGAAGTGGTTTAGCTCGTCTGGTAGGCTTGTGTCACTGGGCAGCTCGCTGCTGCGCTTCCCTTCGTAGTCTGTAATAGTTTTCAAGCCCTGCCACATCCGACGAGTGTCAGAGCCGGTGTAGTACGATTCATAGTCCTGTATTGACTCTTTGCCTGTTTGATGGTTCGTCGGAGGGCATAGCGGGATTTCTTATAAGCGTCCGGGTTAGAGTCCCGCTCCTTGAAAGCGGCAGCTCTACCCTTTAGCTCAGTGCGGATGTTGCCTGTAATCCATGGCTTCTGGTTGGGGTATGTACGTATGGTCACTGTGGGGATGACGTCATCGATACACTTATTGATGAAGCCAGTGACTGATGTGCTGTACTCCTCAATGCTATCTGAAGAATCCCGGAACATGTTCCTGTCTGTGCTAGCAAAACAGTCCTGTAGCTTAGCATCTGCGTCATCTGACCACTTTTCTATTAACCGAGTCACTGGTGCTTCCTGCTTTAGTTTTTGCTTATAAGCAGGAATCAGGAGGATAGGGTTATGGTCAGATTTGCCAAATGGAGGGCGAGGGAGAGCTTTGTATGCGTCTCTGTGTGTGGAGTAAGTCGCTCTGGATAAGAGCATCTGCTAAATGACAAAAAATTTAAATGTTAAATGGAGTAAAGGTGGTCTAGAGTTTTTTTTCCTCTGGTTGCACATTTAACATGCTGGTAGAAATGAGGTAGAAAGGATTTAAGTTATATGTTCATGTGCGTGTGTGTATACATTGCTGAACATCCAGCCATTCGCCTAGGCCGTGATGTGACCACAAACAACCCTGAAGAGTTACAGTATAATAGCTACATTCTTCCACATATCAAGACACATTCCCAAACAGTATCTAGCTACAGAATACCACTAAGTACTGTATCATTCAACCACTCATACAGTGTATTCACATCAATATTCATCCAGTGATGTCAAAGGGAGCCATGGCCATTATGGAGGTCAATTACTTCCAAGCTGATAAGAGGAGGAAGACTGCTGCATGCTAGCTCTGAAAGAGAAACACACTCTATAGAAACACACAGCCTGGGCTGCTCTTAGTGCATCTGATGGAATTCTATACACAACACAATTACCTTCCCTAGGTGTTTACAGTTTGCATTACGGTTGTACAAAAGTAAACATCTGACCAATGAATGTTGTTAAAGTGTTGCGTGAGGGTTTAGGCTGAATGTTTTCAGGACTTCATAGTAACAATGTTGAGGCAACATCACCACCTGATATCTAAATACAACGTTGTTTAGATGTTATCCCATTGTGAATGTGTTTTTTCATTTGGACTGTCACATGGTTGCTCAGCATCCTCCACAAAAAAGTGCAGGCACGCACGGTGGGACGCACGTATGCACACAAGCGCACACTCGCACACACAAAATGCCTTCACTACCCTCTAGGGATGTGCAAGGTTACTGAAATATTTGAACGGACGTTAGTATTCGAATACTTGTGTGAGTATTCATTTTTGTGAGAAACAAAAATTTGAGGCATATTTTAACACTGAAAAGGCTCTTTCTAAATGTAATTAAGATATCCATATGACATTGTTACATACTACAAGGATATACCACGACATTTAAAATGATTAATTAAATAAAACAACAAACTTTTCAATTTAGTTTTTATGATGTGCACATAAAAAGGCTGGTAGCTCAATGTGTAGCAAGTTGAGTGAGCGTTCATTAATGCAAAGCAAGATGGATTAACATTACGAAATTTAAAGTTAGTGAAATGAGAAGGAGTAGGCTACAACGAACAACCAACAGGTAGGCTGTTGTTTTATCTGAATGGGGTTGGGGAGAAAGCG